>NC_050186.1:21983401-22350901 GCF_008315115.2 Sander lucioperca | reverse complement strand
AATCCGAAACCGAATACCGAATCCTACTCCCATCCTCAGTCCATTAACACAGTAAACACATTAATGAAGTAAACAACGTCTACAGCAGTGTATTTTTCATTTTATTTTATTGTAGGGCTAGCAAAGCTGGTAATGGTCGTCTGGTTAACACAAGGTTTTAGCTGTGACTGTCCTTCCTTTGCCGTACCTGAAGTTGCTGCATTTTGGCTGCTGTCTGTAGATTCCTTTATGCTCACCTCGTATTCTTTCAGATGTTTCATACGCAAATGTTTTAACAGCGGTGATGTTGTGTATTGTTTAGGGTCCTTGCCACCACGAGAGAAGTTGGCATTGCAAATTGAACATGTAGCTCGACTTGAATCGCCTTCTTTTGACTGAAAGTACTGCCACACAACACTTTTTCTGCTCACGAGTTCCATTTTCACTTTCACCTCAAAAGCAAACAAGTTTGCACCAAAGTGCTTCACAAAGACCAAAACATATGTATAGAAGCATATATAAAAAGCTCTTGGGGTTGGAGGCTGCTGGTTGCTAATGTCACATTCAAGTTGTTGAGTCAGGTCATTGATTCTGACAGATGGAGCATGTCTCTTGGTTCTGGATAAAACATCAGATGCTAAACCTGTTTCAGAGGCTGGAAATACTGAACACCTTTTGGTGGATCTGCAGAGTTAATCTGAACGACCAGCCTCTGGACAGGCTGCATCATCCTCTGTTTATTAAAGGCAGCTCAGTAACAGTGGGTTTTTCCTTACAGCTCCTGACAACAGCTCTGAGCTCTCTGAGAAACTGAATCCAGAGACCTGATTTACAAACACATCCTGCACTGGTAAAGCAGTAAACTCTTCACATCTCCAGTTAAACAACACCTGAAATGATAAGCTTCTACAACAAACCTTTATATTAAAGACCCTAAAAAACTTGCTTTAGAACTCTTGAGTATAACTGTAACATGAAAGAGTCATGAAGCAACAAAAGAAAAATGTTTTAAATTTCTTCATCAGGAGTTGACAAAATGTTGAGCACGTCGCTATGTAGAATTGAAAATCTTTTTTTATATTTAAATCTTAAATCTCAGACTATACTGATCATGCACTATTCCTTCCCTCTCTTCAATTGTTATTGTATATTTATTGTAAATTTGTAAATTCTATTGTATTGTTATACTGTATACTTAACAGTATTTGTTTTATATTTCTTACTGTCCTTTCTGTTATAGAATAAAATAAATAAAATAAAATTCTTTATACGTTAAGTGAGTGTTGTACTTTAAGAGCAAAGATTAACCAGAGTCAAATTCCTTGTTTGTTTATGCAAACCTGGCCAATAAAGCTGATTCTGAATATGGTGAAGGATATGTTTGTGTGTGATTAATATCCTTTCTGTATTATAGGTTTATATTCAGTTCATATACTCACTATATAACTATATAACTCTATTTGTACTCTATCTAGATATGCATATAGTTTGGGTCTTATAGATTAACTACAGTAACATTTATGCAACCATCCCAATGAAGTAGAGGTAAATAAAATGTCATCTCTGGTGTTTGACAACTTGACAGCAACATCCTGATTATTTAGCTTAATTAAAAGAAAAATGTTGTGTAAATATTCTGATTATATATTTCTTTTAAAGTATGGTTTTGGTCTTTAAGAATCTCAGCCAACACTCAGCATGTCAGATGTGTTTGATATTCTCATAATTTGTATTTTATTTTAGAATCATTAAGGTCAAATAAAATTACTCTTACATTAAAAATGCATCAATTTCAGTTTTTTCTGTTGTCAGAGTAAGTAAGTGTGAAAACTTTTGACTCAGATTTATAAGATTTTAAACTTTATTAGTCAAACTAAAGTCAGAAGTCAGAAGCTGTTTTCTGGACTCCCTGTCTGATCTTTCAGTCCACTAAACCTTTGTTACAACCCAGGTCTCTGTAGGGGAAAGGAAGCAGCACAGAGGCTGTTAGAGTCTGACAGTAGACTTATTTATTACAGGAGCAAGAACTAAATGAAAGTCAACTCGTAATATAAGCAAGCTACATGTTGTGTTACATGATACAATGTGTTTTGGACTTTAGCAGCAGACAAGCTGGCAACATGATTTGGTAATCATTTGCCCATATGGTGCTGGGTTACAACAACTTTTGAAGGTTTGCTCTCAGTACAGTGTGGATTTCAATATCAAATATAATGCAAATAAGAGCAATATTATGATTGTTAGAAACAAAGAAGACAGGAAATTAGTATTTCCTGATTTCTTTTTATCTGGTACTGCCCTTAAAGTGTGTGATGGGATTAAATATCTTGGCCATCATATTTCTAATGATTTATCAGATGATAAGGACATCAACAGACAGTATCGCAAGATGTATGCTAATACATGTATGCTAATGTGCTTGCACGTAAATTTGGCATGTGTTCTGCTAATGTTAAGGTAGCTTTATTCAAAGCATTCTGTACACCACTATATACTGCCCACTTGTGGCGGTCTTAAACAAAAAAGAACATGCAGAGACTGAATGTAGTGTATAATGATGGCATGAGACTGCTTCTGAAACAACCAAGATGGTGTAGTGATAGCCAAATGTTTGGTAGTGTTGTGCCTACCTGTTCTACCTTAATAAGAAACCTTATTTATCGATAGATGTGTAGAATGTCAGTCTCAGAAAACAGAATTATACCAGCTTTACCCACATTGATTTTAGCTCTGTCAGGTATACATCTAGTTTGTGGAGACATGATCACTACAGCAGCTACCAACTAAAGTCATAAAGAAAGAAACCAGAATGAACACTATTATTTTTTCCGTGATTCACTAAACCAGTTCTAAAATGCTTGTGAATAGGTTCAAATTTTTCTATTTGATAAACGGATTTGCGTAAGTTTATCAGACCTGAACCATAACAACAATAAAAAGATTAAAACTTAAATTTTTTAGTTAAATGTGTGAGGATGAAAGAACACTGCAGTCAAAGTCTTCCATTGTAGTTGGTTTAGTGAGGAGTGAGTCTTGAGGCTCAGAGTGTCTTTCCTTATGTTACCACTAGAGAGCAACAGAACTCTGACCTGAGTCAGCTGTGAGAGAAGTCAGCACAGAGAAACAAGCTGCTAGAACATTATCACCAGCTCCAGCATTTCAATGGGTTTCCTTACGTTCATTTTTCAAATATTACAACACAATGTTTTTCTTACAAAAAAGCCTGTACTCTGTCAAAGTCCATTTAAAAAGTAAAATTAAACTATGGCACTCTGTAAAACTTTTGAGTAAATATTTTTCTATTGTGGTGTTGATATTAGGATTTAGTACAATTTAAGATGAACTTTAATGGTTACAGATCTAGAAATCCATTGGGGTCTCCCCGCGCAGTTTGAATCCTGCCGACATCATTTGTTTGAGGGTGGCAGTATCTCAGTCCATAGGGAGTTGGGTTGGGAACCAGAGGGTTGCTGGTTCAAGTCCCCCTATGGAGTGTGGACTGGTAGCTGGAGAGATGCCAGTTCATCTCCTGGGTACTGCCAAGGGGCTCTTGAGCAAGGCACTGAACCCCCCCAACCACTCAGGGTGCCAGTCCAGCGCTCACAGCCCCCCCTCACTCTGACATCTCTCCATCAGTGCATGTATAGGACCTGAGTATGTGTGTGTATTTTAGGCCTGTGTGTTCTAACAGACAGAGTGTAAATTGTAATTTCCCCACGGGGGATCAATAAAGAGTATACATTGTTAAATGTGATTTTTGAATTAATTATTAAAAAAATATTATAAATACATTATTATAAAATGTAATAAAAAAACAAATTAACTAAAAAAAATAAACGTGTCTTGAGAAAGGTCCCTGGGACCAAGAATGCAGAGGTGGAAAGAGTGTGAGGGAATCTTCTTTCTTTTTGAAATGGATCTTTGGGGGAATACATTCCCTGCACCTCAAAGGAGACAAAGCATGTTACCTTCTACTCATCTTGTACAGATCTTATTTTGCAAACATTACTCAAGCAGGAGTTGACATACATCACGCTCCAAATGGTGTTTGTCCCATTCTACCTGTCTGTCCCCCCCTCCAGCAACATTCCCACTTCCTCAAACCTGTTCTTCACGGTTGTCTACCTGTCCACCAGATGCCCTCTGACTTTTACTCCTGTCCCAGTCTCCTTACTCCCACATCCAGCCACTCCCTTCTGCCCTGCAATAAGCCCTTCCCCTCCAGTCATCTGAACTTCCCCGCCCGTCTGCTCACCTGTTCCCACTGTCCTCTTCAGTCCTGCAGAGATTTAGCCAGCTCTTTTCCGCTCACTCCTCACCATAAACTATAGAATGTATATATATTGAGCAGTATATTATAATCAAATACATTTAGCCTATTTAATTAAAATACTGAATGCATTGTCCAAAAAGCCTACATGTAAAATGTTTTTGCTGACACGAAATGTTAATGTACCTTATTGGAGTAGTTAAGACCCAGTGTCACTGTGTCTACTTATTAAATTAGCCTATTATAATCCTTAATTATTATTTGGTATCAGGTACAAAAGTTCTCAGACTTATGATTATGTCTTTCTAGTGTTATTCTCCTCTCTTCTTATCCCACTAATGTGCCGATCACAAAGTTTAACTGCAAAACTTTCAGAACTGTCAAACTGAATGAAAAATGTTTTGAAGTGACGTTACTATGGCCACGCCAAGACCTGCCCTTCATTAGCATTCACACACTACTATTGGCCAGGCGTCCATTACTTAAATCTACAGGTCCTATCCCCTGACCAATCGGCTATTCTAACCTTAACCACTCGAGGTCAATGTCTAAGCCCAACCAATCGAGCTGCTATTGAAGGGCGGGTCTTGGCGTGGCCATAGTAGGTTTCGTAAATTCGCCACCCCCCCCAGCTCATCAGAACAGAGACCCTCCCTCCTGGAAAAAAACACACAGAATACAGAACAGCTGAACCAGCTCGGTCCTCAGACACGTCTTTATCAAAACAAGATGAAGAAGTTCCTGTTGTTGCTTCTCTTCTGTCACGTCTCATCTCCAGGTAAGATCACATTTTAATTCTTTACTTTACTTTGAACTCAGCTCTGTGTTTAGTTTCTGTGTAGCTCTGGAACACAGCTGTTTAGAGTTTAGTTTCACTTTTACTTCACCTCCAGACTATCATGTTTTAGATTAACTGAATCATACTGCCATCATATTTGTGATAAAATAATGATATGCGTCTATTTATACTGAATGTATAAAACTTGTTTGTCCTGCAGTGAAACACTCACTCAAGTTTTTCATCACTGCATCTTCTGGAGTCCCAAACTTCCCAGAGTTTGTGGTTGCTGCAATGGTGGATGAACTTCTGATGGGTTACTGCGACACCAAGAAAAAGATACTAGAACCCAAACAGGACTGGGTGAAAATATTTTTAGAAAACAGTCCTCAGCAGTTGGAGTTTTACACTCAAAGATGTTTTGAGATTGAGCCAAACGTCTTCAAAGCCCAAATAGATCACTTCAAGCAACGCTTCAACCAAAGTGGAGGTACAGTATTTATACATGTTACATTTAACTTTTACTGCTAAACTGTAAAGTGACCTAAACTCATTCCCACCCTGAGATAATCAAATTCTAAACATCAATAGTCAAAATATCTTTACAATAACACACAGAAAGAGAAAAAACAAGACATGTCCTTCATTGACCTGTCAGATAATTGGATTGAGGTCTTATCATCTGTCTGTTCAGGATTTATTTCAGGAATCCATCTGAAGCTTTGTGTTGCTGCATAACGCTTAAAAAGTGAAATAACTAAGATTTTGATATCGCATGTGGGAAAATTGGAAGCCTGTCTAGTATGGTGGCCGACAGGGGCAAACGCCCTGCGACTTAAGAAAACACACACAAATAGACAAAACACAAGCAAATTAAGAAAACATCTTCAATAATTTGACAACACATGCGCAGCATTCAGCAAACGCGCTGCAAATACACACAACACAACCAAATACATAAACGCACTGCAAATACACACAACACAACCAAATACATAAACGCACTGCAAATACACACAACACAACCAATTACATAAACGCGCTGCAAATACACACAACACAACCAAATACATAAACGCACTGCAAATACACACAACACAACCAAATACATAAACGCGCTGCAAATACACACAACACAACCAAATACATAAACACGCTGCAAATACACACAACACAACCAAATACATAAACGCACTGCAAATACACACAACACAACCAAATAGATAAACGCGCTGCAAATATGAAACGATGCAAAAAGAAAAGCACACAAACCCAGAAAACAAATGCAACAAAAAAATGCTGCATCCAGATTATAGTAGTATTATAGAAGTTCTCCAGACCTCTAGAGGGAGCAGCTAGTGGAACAGCTTGATTTTTGACCACACTTGGAGGGGGGGGGGGGGAAGAGAGAGAGAGAGAGAGAGAGAGAGAGAGAGAGAGAGAGAGAGAGAGAGAGAGAGAGAGAGAGAGAGAGAGAGAGAAAGAGAGAGAAACTGCATAGACTGTAAATATTAAGTCTATGTTTGAGATATGTTTTCTCTCATTTGGTGTGTGTGTCTCGGCTCAGGTCCCAGCTAATACTCAATCAGCAGAGACGTCTGTAAACTCGTGGTGATAAAACATTTAAAACTGCATCAGTGTTTAACGTTGACGTTTGTTTAAGCCATATTACATGAGAGGGTTTGATTTCGACGTCCGAAATTACTGAAGTATAGGCCTCCTCAAGTGTAATATTGTGATTATACAACAACGGTTACCAACAAAATAAGTGGTCAATCTGTATTCATATTGTGGAGCAATTCGCTCTTGAAATACAAAAAACAGACAGGATTTCTAGTCCCTCCCTGTTTAGTAAACCAGCCAGTTTACCGTGGGATTTATCAAACTGAATAAATCCCGCCTGCACATATAAACACAAAACTGCTTTGCTAACTCCATCGTGTTGTAAGTAACACATCTGTTGAAAAAGTTATTGTATTCATTAGCATGATTGCTGTACTGTTTAGTTCACAAACATCCAAAACACCAAAGTACGAAGACGCAAGCTTTTATTTTGAAAAGCCGAAGCTCGGGGATGGCACCAGCCGGGAGGGCATGAGACGGGAGCATAGACTGTATATTTATCTTATTAATAATAATAATAATAATAATATGAATTTAATATACAGTATGGAGTTCTACAGGCTGCAGCCATACCCGACTCTAATAAAAAGGCAGAGTGCTCTCTCCCCGTGGGGTCGAAAATCAAGCTGTTCCACTAGCTGCTCCCTCTAGAGGTCTGGAGAACTTCCGTTGTATAATCTGGATGCTGCGTTTTTTTGTTCCATTTGTTTTCTGGGTTTGTGTGCTTTTCTATTTGCATCGTTTCATATTTGCAGCGCGTTTATGTATTTGGTTGTGTTGTGTGTATTTGCAGCGCGTTTGCTGAATGCTGCACATGTGTTGTCAAATTAATGAAGTTGTTTTCTTAATTTGCTTGTGTTTTGTCTATTTGGGTGTGTTTTCTTAAGTTGCAGGGCGTTTGCCCCTGTCGGCCACCGTAGTCTAGGCTTTTTTTCATCATGTACAGAATAAATATTATGTTAACAAATAAACTTTCATTGCACAAAATCAGACTAATGAAATGCAGCTGCCTTTCTGAGATGGTAATCCAAGAAATAGAAAATAATGCAATAACTATAAGTTGTTGGTCAATTGGACCTGGGACTGCATCCAAGGCTGCAGATGTTGCAGAACAGTTGGATGTGCACAGAATGCACACTTGTTTCATTGCCATCAGCAGTCATCTGGGAATTTACAGAGTAGTTACTATTTAAAGCAACACTATATGTAACTTTTCCCACTTTGGTCCCCCTACAGGTTGTCTCATTGGAACTACAACCTGTAGGGGGACCGAAGAGGGAAAAGTTACATAGTGTTGCTTTAAGCTGTGAAATAGAAATGGGGTTCCACTCATAGCTAGGGCTGAACGATTCAGTGTTTCCTCTATGTTGATATTACGCTGGCGGCCCGCCACGGTAAAATTTCTGCCGCCACGGTATCAGAAATAGGGCAGACGCACAACAGGGTTTCCACTATGTACACCGCGCACTGCCGCTCCTAGGGCCCTATGAAATCCGTTTTATTTTTTTTCAAATTCCGTTAATTTTTTTTTTCAAATTCCATGTTTTCGGATTTATTTTTCAGCCCTTTCAGATTTTTTCAGAGGTTTTCTTTTCACTTCTAAGCAGTATTGACCTTTAAAAACTCAGTGACACAAACTCACAATTCAGCTTTTTTTTTATTTAAACTGTTAATATATTCAGCAAAGCACATTCAAAATTACCTAAATAAAAGCTTTGGACGCTCACCTATAACAGTGTTGAGGACACTGCGATCTCGGTTGTCAGAAAATTAATCTGCTTTAAAGTGCAGTATGACCTCACTACCTGTTATTTTACAGGAAGTAACCACAGGTCTCTCTCAGCTGTCTGTCCACATTGTTGGTTCGTTGTCAACATGTTCCCTGCAGCTCCGGTTTTCTCGTGCATTGATTCGCTAGTCAAGGGCTAGCACTCCACCAATCAGATTGGTCATTGAGTCTGACTGCCCACTGGCCGATTCATCAAGTAAAATCGGCCAAAATGGATACCGACGGCTCCTCCGACTTACGACGGCACGGAACACACCGAACAGACTCGCATCACCGACCTCACCAGACGGTCGGTCGATAATCGGGTTGGTGTGTCAGAGCCTTAAGTCTGTGTTGTGTGTTGCTGTTACTGACTAGAGATAATTACGATTACTATTTAGACATTAATGTACAGACAGTGATTACATTTAACTTTGAGTTAAATATTTTCAAAGAGGTACAGGCAGATATTTCTCTCCTTTTATTTTCTGTATATATATATATATATATATATATATATATATTAGGGCTGTCAGCGTTAAGGCGTTAATCGCGATGCGATTAAGGGCCGACGCAATGCGATTAATTTTTTTAATCGATTTTTTAATCGCATGCCGGCATTTATTAATTTATTTTACACTTCACTCGGCTTTGCGTTGTGCCTAACAGGCTACTATTTTGACCCTTTGCAGCACCGTTACTTATCATCAAGCTGCCACTTCCTCGTAAAACACATCCACCTTCTGCAGGCTGCAGGCATGATGGAGAAAGACATCAGCAATGAAATCCTGAATGGCGCTTTTTATTTTCCAAAACTCCCGGACAGCTCGTAGACAAGTTGAAAGCCATATGCACATTGTGTAAAGCCGAATTAAAATATCACCGAAACATGTCAAGCTTGAGCTACCACCTACGGAGCTAAGCATAGTACAGTTAACGTGATGCTAGACCACCGGCCCTCGGGGGGCGGGGGAGAGATGAATGTTCGGAAATAAGAGGTTGCTGTGGCCCGCCGTACAGGTTAGTTTGACCAGCGGGCAGCAGCGGTGGCCGGAGCGGGCAGCAGCGGTGGCCGGAGCGAGCAGCAGCAGCTGCAGCGGCCGTAGTGGGCGATCACGAGGGGACATCCTCAGCGGTGAAACGCGAACGGGGGAGTATAACCTAGCTAGGTGGAAAGCTAACGCTAGCCGGCCACCTGTTCCATCAATCCTGCTTGCAAGTGTCCGCTCATTAGACAAAAACTGGACTACATCCAACTTCAACGAAACTCCCAACGCGAGTTCAGAGACTGCTGTGTTTTTGTCTGTGCAGAAATGAGCTGCTCATTAACCGGTGATCACTGGACGTCAGTGAGTAATCAACATTATTTAGGAGTTACTAAACACTATATTGACTCTAGTAAGGATAGGAATTTTTATTTTTTTAGTTAGGTACTTGGAGGAATTGTGCAGTAATGACAGATTCACACATTTTTCTTTAGTTTACAGTAAATAAATAATTACAAATCTTAAAACCAAGTTCATTAAGTAACTTTCTTTGCATTCATTTGATTCCCAATCAAAATACACTGGTAAAAATTGCTTTGGATTGTTAATATGTACTTAAAAACTGTTCTGAAATGCAAAATAATAGAATTTTAATCATGTGATAAAATATGCGCGTAATCGCGATTAACTATAGAACTTCAGCGATTAATCGCGATTACAAAAAATATATCGTTTGACAGCCCTAATATATATATATATATATATATATATATATATATATATATATATATATATATATATATATATATATATATATACACACACACACACACACACACACACACACTACCGGTCAAACGTTTGGGGTCACTTAGAAATTTCCATTCCACTCCATTATAGACAGAATACCAGCTGAGATCAGTTGCATTGTTTTTTTAATCAGGGCAGCAGTTTTCAGATTACATTATGTGCTTACATAATTGTAAAAGGGTTCTCGACTGTTGTAGAAAGAAGTGGCTGATCTTTAATGCAATATCTACATTGCCCATTATCAGCAACCATTCATCCAATGTTCCAAAGGCACTTTCTGTTTACTAATCTGATATAATTTTAAAAGGCTAACTGAGAAAACATTGGAGAACCCTTTTGCAGTTATGTAAGCACATAATGTAATCTGAAAACTGCTGCCCTGATTAAAAAAACAATGCAACTGATGTCAGCTGGTATTCTGTCTATAATGGAGTGGAATGGAAATTTCTAAGTGACCCCAAACGGTATTGTGTATATATATATATATATACTATTATTATTATTATTATTATCTGTCTCTCAGGTGTCCACATTCTCCAGAGGATGGCTGGCTGTGAGTGGGATGATGAGACTGGAGAAGTCAATGGTTTTAATCAGTATGGTTATAATGGAGAAGACTTCCTAGCATTGGACCTGAAGACATCGACATGGATCGCTCCGAAACCACAGGCTGTCATCATCAAACAAAGATGGGATGCTGAGATATCTAAAATAAAACACGTTAAGATTTTCCTCACTGAGATGTATCCTGAATGGCTGAAGATGTATTTGGACTACGGCAAGAGCTCTCTGCTGATAAAAGGTAGAATTACATTTCCTGATGTAGTTTCATGAACACAACAATGTTCATACAGTCTGCTCAGACTGAACTGCCATTTTATTATCACTCCAATCAGTCTGACATCACCTTCTTTTTGGCCGTTTTCTGTGGTGGTAAGATTTGATTTAGCCCTCCTCAATCAGTAGAGACTGACAATTAACCATACTCTGACATTACTTTCCATCAAATCTGAGATTGTGATCGCCAGTGCACAGTTAGAATAAGGTAAGTAAGTTTAACTATAATGACAGGTGGTCTGTCAGTTGGTCTGTTTGTCCTTCAGCTTGTTACAGACTGACTGGATGGCTGTAAAATATTGTACATATATTCAACAACATGAAGTCTGCTCAGACTGAACTGCCATTGTATTATCACTCCATCAGTCAAACATCACCTTCCATCATATCTGAGACTGTGATAGCAAAGCCGGTCTACGGAAAGCCTTTCCACTCCCTATTTAGCCCCATTATACCTAATTTGGTTGCAGTTCCACCAGAGTTCCACTGGGGGTGATCTCGGTCCAGTACAAAATGAATGGGACTCTATGGAGCTAGATGGCTAAATGTGTCTCTTTCGCCTGATTGTCGTTGAGAAATCTCAGATTTGATTGTAGTTTTTGCAAGATCAACATGGATTATAGGTCGAAAGTTGAATGAACGAGTACTTATATCCTTTTGATTTCTTACAGGTTGAGTCGTTGTTGCCCATAACACGCTAGCATTCTGCTAATGAATGCTGATTGGTCAGTGAAGGACTGATTACGATCGGAGATCCCGCTTGACGGCATCCGAAGCAGAACCAGAATGTCAGAGTGAATATTTTGGTGTGGTCTTTAAAACATTAGCAAACCTCTTTCTAGCAAGCGTATTGACAGGGAGAGCCTGACCTGTCAGCTGTGTTGTCGATGCCTCGAGAGAAAAAAGGAAGTGACTCAGAGCTCGCCGTAAAGCAGTATCTCTGGCCGTATAGGTGTATGTATGATCATTGACATTTTAAAAGGCTTTTTAGAACAAAAACGCCACTTTAAAAAAATCTAACACCCAGCAGTGTGTATTTTCTTAGCCTCCCCTTTCAAATGCAACATTCAAATTACTAGACAAAAAATTATATCCTGAGAAAAGTGGATTTTGAGGGGTATAGCTCCATAGAGTCCCATTCATTCTGCACTGGCCTTTGAGCGCCCCCTATATGGAACTCTGGTGGAACTGCAACCAGTTCAGAAGCCGGAAGTAACGAGAGAGTGGAACTTCTTCCCAAGGGGGTAAGCTTCGCTTCAGAGCTCGAACCTCCTATGGTGCCATTTTGATGCTACCAAACGATCACCCGACGTTAGCATTCCATTGACTCCCATTCATTTTGACGTCACTTTGACAGCGGATAACTTTTCATCTGAAGCGTTTAAAGACTTTATTTGTCCACTGTTTATTTCTAAAGAAACACGACAATGTATAAAAGGCTCCATTACCTTGTACCTCACATTATGGCTCCTATCAGACGTTTTAGTAAAAATAGGCTAACGATTGTGTCATAACCACGCGACTTACTGTCGCATAGTAGAATAATTACCAAATAGTACAGGAGAAGCTCACAGGCAGTTTCGACTTACATTAGCTGTTTAAGTTTAATTACTAACATTAACTAGCGTTTTAGTTATCAATAATTAGCCTGTGCCTATGTTATCTCCTTACATATACCTACGCTCTCCGTCTCTGCAAGATTGGGAATGATTGAGATTTCTCTTGGCACAGCTACCAGAAGACTTACAACTTTCAGACAGGTTGCTCACGTCACATTTACGTCGTCTCTCTCAGTTGGAGGCTGCGCAGTAACGCTCAGCCATCACCGGAAAAGTGCTTCTAATATCCTTCACTGGTCTCCGTCCAGAGCAACGGGATCTGTTGGTCCATTACTGTCTATGCTTCTTCCCTTATTAAAAATTCTTTGGTGATAGCCAGTGCACATTTAGTGAGTGTCAATGTTTCAAAGTAGAAATACCCTTAACACGTGTTGCTTTGCTGTAGACTATAACAAAATGTCAGATCCTTCTTTTGTGACTGTAGTGAGTTTCTTTAGTGGTGGTGGTGTCTGTTAGTCTGGATACCAGCTGAACTTAGCCCCGCTCACAACATTTGAGGTCGGGAAGTTCGGTCTGGACTTGATCCGTTGTGGAGCAACTATGCTCGAACAAGAGCTGTTCGGACCAATGAAATTGTCAGGGCAGGCTTTATACAATGATGGACAGATGATCAACAGTAACGTCTCTCTCACACACACACACACACACACACACACACACACACACACACACATACACACACACACACACACATACACACACACACACATCCCCTCCCCTCCATGCACACCTCGTCCACCACGAATTGCTTTCTAATCAAACCAGCTGATGGTGTCGCTGCGACTCAGCTGTTCAATTCCGCCGTTATATGGTCGTGCGAGATAGAGAGTGACTGAAGAGAGAGAGCGCCCAGCAGCGTCAGAACAAAGCAGTAAATCAGAGAAATAAAATGTGTTTTCGCCGATTCATCACTTGAAACTGTAGCAAGCATCTCACTATTGCTAACGTTATCCACATTCATATTTAGACGAAACAAATTATATATCCAGCTACAAAAAAGTCTAAAAGTCGAAGTTAGGACGGAAGTGCAAAGAGGTTGCTATGGAGACGATACACCATCTAATTGGTGGTGTTGAGTTCTGTTGCTCTGATTGGTTGTAGGTCTATCCAATTGAGTGCATAGGCATTTTCTTTCCTGGTTCGGTTGAAGCACGCCCCATAATCACAGCCCAATGGAGCAGTATCAGACTCATATTCTGACTAGAATCTGAGTATGACAACGTCAGGCTAGGTGTCTGTCAATATAGGCCTACAAACGATATGGAGGTTGTGTAACTGATGAGTTGTTATGGAGCACTGTCATATGTTTTTATAGCTCAGAAGACTGTTTAAAGGTGCTCTAAGCGATGTTGGGTGACGTTACTTCTTGTTGACGTTCAAAGTATTGTCAAACAAAACGAGGCTAGCTCACCCCTCCCTCCTCCTCATCCCCTCTCCCTCCCTTCCGTGCTAACCCCCCAACCCCCACCCCCAAATCCTTCTTGTCGGTTATTGGCTGGAACACTGTTTGTTATGTTTCGTAGTGCAGGTTGGCTAGTATGTTTTTGTTGCCGTTTGTGGAGCCTGGACTGTCTATAGAGACTGCATTGTTTTTACAGTGTGCTTAGGGGACAGGCAGCTACCAGATAGTAGAGATGTTGAAATTAATCAAATAATCGATGCATCAAATCATGGACATGGACAATGCTGCATCGCTAATTGACCGGGCCATAATCAATTATTTCTGTTTACAATTGATGTTATGTTTTGCACATTCAGGAAGTGCCATGTGCTCAGTGCTGTAGTTTTATGTATCTAATTTATTTAGTATTAAAGCACTGCAGAATGTTTTGTTTTTGAAGCTTGAAAAGCTATGAATTAAATATCCTATATGGCTTTAATAGAAAAATGTATTTGACGCATCGTGATAAATCGAGATATTGAATCGAATCGCTGACCTGATAATCGTAATCGAATCGGGAGATCAGTGAAGATTCACACCTCTAGCAGATAGTAAGGAGATGCTGTATGTGACAAAAAAATGTTGTAGCCTAAAAGACGTGTGACATCGCTTAGAGCACCTCTCTCTCTCTCTCTCTCGCTCTCTCTCTCTCTCTCTCTCTCTCTCTCTCTCTCTCTCTGCAGATCTTCCCTCAGTGTCTCTCCTCCAGAAGTCTCCCTCCTCTCCAGTCAGCTGCCACGCTACAGGTTTCTACCCTGACAGAGCCATGATGTTCTGGAGGAAAGATGGAGAGGAGCTTCATGAGGACGTGGACCTCGGAGAGATCCTCCCCAACCACGATGGATCCTTCCAGATGAGTGTTGACCTGGACCTTTCATCAGTCCCAGCTGAAGACTGGAGGAGGTACGACTGTGTGTTTCATCTCTCTGGTGTGGAGGACGACATCGTCACCAAACTGGACAAAGCAGAGATCAGGACCAACAGAGGTGAGACTGAGATTAGAGTATGCTAAATGGGACTGCATTTTTGTCCTCCAAGTTAGCTAGTAATCCATCTTCAGAAACAAATAATAATAATAAACAAATTAAATAATTGAATTGAACCAATGCATAAAATACTGTTCACATCATGTGAGCCTAACAAGATTATTTGGTTTTCTTAGAGTCATAGAAAACTTTAAAGCACTTAACAGACCATATTGTTTTGAACATACACACACACACACACACACACACACACACACACACACACACACACACCAGGTGTCGCTAAAAGTATTTAAGATTTAAGATTTTTAGATCTTATTTATTTTTGAACATGCATTGCTCTCCGCCAAATGCGGAGTCTGTCTGTCAAACACACATGGACACACACTTATGAATATCAAATCAACAGATGGATGTACTTTTGTTCTAACCTGATTTATCTGTACAGGTCTTAATTTTTTTATTTGTCTACAACAGAGAAGCCCAGTCACATGATCGTCCCCATCACTGCTGCAGTGGTTGTTCTTGTTCTCGTCCTCATCGCTGCCACTGGATTCATTGTTTACAAAAGGAATAAAGGTGAGAGAGACAAATGGAAAGAACATGCTTAATTTACTTTTTAAGTAGTTTGATTTTAGTCTTTGAGTTGATGCTTTAATCCAGGTTGTGTTTGAATTGGAATATTTTACCACTTTGAAATGTCTTTATTATTAGAAGTGTCTTTCTACTTAGAAGTGCCATAGTTAAAGGCCTCATAAAGGTTTAGAATAGATGACTGTGTGGTTCAAACTGCCTAGAAATGTTAGAGAAAGAGGAAGTTATGCAAGCTGCAAACGGTAAACAAAGTAGAAGTTGCTAGAGAGAGGAAGTATGGAAACTTGCGAATAGGAACAGAATGTCTGGATTGGCTGAAGGTGTGAGACTCTGAAACAGATGGCTGCGAGAAGGAGGAACTTGAGGAGGATAAGAAGAGGACACTATAGAGATGGGGGGGGGGGGTCAGACTCTGGAGAGACTGTTGGCGTTAGGGCAAGGTCTTGAAGGAATTTTGAACCTTATGTATAAGATGTAATTTCTTATAATACTGTTTACTAAATTGTTTAGTAAACAATCTCATCTCCTTGAGTCATTTTCAGTGTACTGGTTGAGGATCAATGAACACGCAGAGGAAGGCCTAAATTGGGACAGGTTAAAGTAATAAAGTGGAGTCAGATTAGTTTTTGGGCCTTAGGGCCTAAAGGTCCAGAGTCGAACCCCAAATCTTCTTCAATTCCCAACAATTTGAAGCAACCAACAGTAATTGCTGTATGACTCAAAGCCTGTGAGTCCTGATAATATGACTATACCACGATGATGTGGGAGAGAGGAGAAAAGAAATAAAGTTACCAAACAGAAGAGAGGGATGGATTTATTTCAGTTTGAGTGAGTAGAAGAGGGGATCATATATTCAGTGGGAGAAAGATGACGAAATATATTTCCAACTGTAACTGAAATGTATTATCTTTTGTTTTGATTTCAGCCAAATGTCCTGCATCTCGTAAGTAGAATTAACTTTTATTCTATTTCAAATGATCTGACACACTTTATGGTGTAGATTAAAAATGTTTCACATTATTGTGCAGATGGAGTTTTTTAGGACTGTTTCCTGCATTTACTGTTTATAAAGGTTTAGCAGAGGATGAGTGTACACAGTTTCACACTAACAGTGTGTTTCTGACCTTACAGGTCCTGACAGCAGCTCTGAGACTAACTGCACTGACTGAAAGAGGCTTCCTGCAACAACAGTGAAGTAGTAGTTATAATGTATGTGCTTGATATTATATATCTTAAATATAATAGTTAAAAAGTCTTAAATTTCAAAATAAAAAAAAAAGTCTGTACTCTGTCAAAGTCCATTTAAAAAGTAACATTAAACTATGGCACTCTGTAAAACTTTTGAGTAAATCTTTTTCTATTGTGGTGTTGATTTTGGGATATAGTACAATCAGGGGCGTTGCACAAAATACTGGGCCCTGTAGAAAGTCGTTTTCTATGGTCCCCTCCCCACATCTATTCATTCCAGCATCTCACATGACAGCCCTGGGTACTCAATCCCATTTTCACATCCCTGAGTACAATTTAAGATAAACTTTAATGGTTACAGATCTAGAAATCCATTGGGGTCTCCCCGCGCAGTTTGAATCCTGCTGACAATGTTCGTTTGAGGGTGGCAGTAGCTCAGTTCATAGGGAGTTGGGTTGAGAACCAGAGGGTTGCTGGTTCAAGTCCCCATACAGAGTGTGGACTGGTAGCTGGAGAGATGCCAGTTCACCTCCTGGGTACTGCCAAGGGGCTCTTGAGCAAGGCACTGAACCCCCCCAACCACTCAGGGAGCCAGTCCAGCACTCGCAGCCCCCCCTCACTCTGACATCTCTCCATCAGTGCATGTATAGGACCTGAGCATGTGTGTGTATTTTAGGCCTGCGTGTTCTAACAGACAGAGTGTAAATTGTAATTTCCCCACGGGGGATCAATAAAGAGTATACATTGTTAAATTTGATTTTTAAATTAATTATTAAAAAAATATTATTATAAATAAATTATTATAAAATGTAATAAAAAACAAATTAACAAAAAAAAAATAAACGTGTCTTGAGAAAGGTCCCTGGGACCGAGAATGCAGAGGTGGAAAGAGTGTGAGGGAATGTTCTTTCTTTTTGAAATGGATCTTTGGGGGAATACATTCCCTGCACCTCAAAGGAGACAAAGCATGTTACCTTCTACTCATCTTGTACAGATCTTATTTTGCAAACATTACTCAAGCAGGAGTTGACATACATCACGCTCCAAATGGTGTTTGTCCCATTCTACCTGTCTTTCCCCCCCTCCAGCAACATTCCCACTTCCTCAAACCTGTTCTTCACGGTTGTCTACCTGTCCACCAGATGCCCTCTGACTTTTACTCCTGTCCCAGTCTCCTTACTCCCACATCCAGCCACTCCCTTCTGCCCTGCAATAACCCCTTTCCCTCCAGTCACCTGAACTTCCCCGCCCGTCTGCTCACCTGTTCCCACTGTCCTCTTCAGTCCTGCAGAGATTTAGCCGGCTCTTTTCCGCTCACTCCTCACCATAGATGCTTTGTTGTTTCTTGCTATTGCTTTCAAGCCTCTGTTATCTGGAGCCTGTTGCCTGCCTGCACCCCTCCCTGTCCATTCCTGCTACCTCTGGACTCTATACTACCTCTGTTTGGACTGGCCAGTATGCTCATGTATGTACACCTTTACAATCAATTCCTAAACTGTCTCCTGGCTGTCCAGTTGTCTGCATTGATGCAATACTATCAGACAAGTAATTCAGCCCGTTTTTTATTCCTTTTTTATTGGTGTTTCAAAATGTCATCTTCATTGTCTACAGTTGCACTCTGCTTGTCATCTTCATGGCGTTAAGATCATTAGTTTCATCATGGAGAGGCTGTATCTTTTTTTCAGAGAAGAGGCCGAGGTTCCCAGCCTCTTCATTTGAGCTGGCTGCTCTCTGCTCTTTGTTTTTGTAACCTCTGTCTGCTTTAGGGTCCTGCTGCCTCTCAAGAACTGTTTCAAGTAGAGGAAAAGTTAGAAATTCATTCTGGTTTTAAGGCATTATTTAAAATATTTATTCTTAAAAGAGAAACCATATACAAAAAATGGAGTGTCCTGTTTAGGTTTTTTTTTAGCAAAGCGGTTATACTATAGGTCTATCTCTAAAGTAAAGTGCTGGCCAAATACTAAAAAACAATACATGTGATGACGTCAAAGTCACGTGGTATTATTCATTAGGCACAATGTGTTGGAGCAGATTTTCACAGGAGTGAAACAAGTTTCCCAACTTCTGTATCATCCACCCATCTCTCATCAGAGCAGAGACAAAACAGCTGAACCAGCTCGGTCCTCAGACACCTCTTTATCAAAACAAGATGAAAAAGTTCCTGTTGTTGCTTCTCTTCTGTCATGTCTCATCTCCAGGTAAGATCACATTTTAAATCTTTATGTCACTTTTCACTCAGCTCAGCATTTTGTTTCCTTGTAGCTCAAACACACTTGTTCACACTCATTTAGTTTCACTTTTACCTCTGAATACAGTACATCATATTCCCCCTGAGGGTGATGATAATGTTTTTATATTTATACTGAATGTATGACCCTTGTTTGTCCTGCAGTGAAACACTCACTGAAGCTTTCCGTAACTTCATCTTCTGGAGTCTCAAACTTGTCGGAGCTCGTGGCTGCTGCAGTGATTGATGAACTTCTGATGGGTTACTGTGACAGCAAGAAAAAGATACTAGAACCAAAACAGGACTGGGTGAAAACTATCTTCACCAGTTGGAGTGGTATATTCTAGTGTGTTTTGAGCCGAACAATATAAACAGGGGCGTAGCACAAAATGCTGGGTCCTGTAGAAAGGCATTTTCTATGGGCCCCTCCCCGCATCCACAGCTATTCATTCTAGCGTCTTTTTGGGCCATCCTCCCATGAGGACCCTGGGTACTCAGTCCCCTTTTCCCCCCCAGTCCGACACCCCTGAACATAAAAGCCAAAATGGATCACTTTAAGCAGTGCTTCAACCAAAGTGGAGGTACAGTATTTCTGCATGTTACATTTAACTTTTACTGCTAAACTGTAGAGTGACCTAAACTCATTCCCACACTGAGACAATGAAATTTAAAACATCAATAGTCAAAATATCTTCACAAAAACACACATACATGAGAGAGGAAATACAAGATAGTTCCTTCATTCACCAGTCAGATAATTGGACTCAGGAGTTTGACATAACGTCTTTATTCAAGAATCCAAATGCTTTGTTGTCTAATATATGATCATTTCAATTCATGTAAAGTGTATTTGAGTACTATGAAAAGCACTCTATAAATATAATGTATTATTATTTTTATATACTGCTTTATTAATAATTAGACTCTCTCTTTCTCTCAGGTGTCCACATTCTCCAGAGTGAGTGGCTGTGAGTGGGACGATTCAATTCAATTTCAATTATGTTTTATTTATAGTATCAAATCATAACAAGAGTTATCTCAAGACACTTTACAGATAGAGTAGGTCTAGACCACGCTCTATAATTTACAAAGACCCAACAATTCCAGTAATTCCCCCAAGAGCAAGCATTTAGTGCGATGAGACTGGAGAGGTCAATGTTTTGTTGCAGTTTGTTTATGATGAAGAAGACTTCATAGCATTCGACCTGAAGACAGAGACATGAATCACTCTGAAACCACAGGCTGTCATCACCAAAACTGAGATGGGATGCTGAAAAATCTAAAAAATTAACACCATGAGATTTTCCTCACTCATATTTATCCTGAATGGCTGAAGATGTATGTGGACTACTGCAAGGTCTCTGCTGAGAAAAGGTAGAATCACATTTCCTCACATACAGTGGGGTTGCATATTGCAGTGATTTGGGGTCCTTCTGTAAGTGGTTTTGGGAGTACAATGGTTCTGGAAAAAAAAAAAAAAGCTACCAGCAATACGACAGGTCAAGCAGTCGGCCTGTTCCAGACAGGCACGCAGTTTATTTATTATGTTTTCTGCACATTGCCTACTTGCTCTCACATTAATAAAGTCTATAGGTATTTATTTCCATCTGTTCATAAAATGTATTATAATCTTTTTTGGATGTGCTATTATGAATGGTGTCAAGTCTGTTTAAATAAAGTTCATAAAGAAAATGGATCATAAAGACTTTATTTTTCTCTTCACAATCAAACAAGTAGCAAGTATTATGTCTGTGTTGAGATACATTATGTCTTTCTAGTGTGCATCGCCGCGTGTCTCAGTTATTCTCCTCTCTTCTTATCCCAGTGATGTACCGATCACAAAGTTTAACTGTAAAACTTTCAGAACTGTCAAACTGACCGGAACATTTTCTGAATCACCAGTGACGTTTAACACCCGCCCAGCACTCATCAGAACAGAGACCCTCCCTCCTCGGAGAAAACACACAGAATACAGAACAGAACCAGCTCGGTCCTCAGACACGTCTTTATCAAAACAAGATGAAGAAGTTCCTGTTGTTACTTCTCTTCTGTCACGTCTCATCTCCAGGTAAGATCACATTTTAATTCTTTACTTTGAACTCAGCTCTGTGTTTTGTTTCTGTGTAGCTCTGGAACACAGCTGGAGTTTAGTTTCACTTTTACTTCACCTCCAGACTATCATGTTTTAGATGAACTGAATCATATTAATTAGGCCTAAGTCATATTGATGATGTGGTGTCTTTAATAGTAATGCTGTGATATTGTATGAAGAGGAATCCGCTGACACTGATCTTGAGTATAAAAGGTTTATTACAATCAGAGATTCAGTATCAATTTTACAAACTCCTGCAGAGAGCTTGGAGAACGACCAACCCAATCTTCAAAATTTGTCGTTCTGCCTTTTCTTTGTGTGAACACAGTATATAGTCTATGCATACATTAACATAAACGTAATATATGCAAGTATATGATTGGAACAGAGAACTGACCAATCGATTGTTTCTATCTGACATAACTCCAAATAAGGTCTCTTCTGTCTTGGGGGCCCTTAGGCTCATGTTAACAGTTTCCAGATGTTTTCAGTATATGTGGGGTAAAGTTCATGCATCTCCTTATACCAACTCTTAAGTCAAAGCGTATAGAAAGTTATAGAATGTCAATATACCACAATGATAAAATAATGATATGTCTATTTATACTGAATCTATAAACCTTGTTTGTCCTTCAGTGAAACACTCACTGAAGTTTTTCTTCACTGCATCTTCTGGAGTCCCAAACTTGTCAGAGCTTGAGGGTACTGCAGTGCTGGATGGACTTCTGGTGTTTTACTGCGACAGCAACAAAAAAATACTAGAACCAAGACAGGACTGGATGAAAACATTTTTAGAAAACAACCCTCAGCATTGGGAAATGTTAACTGAACAGTGTTTTGAGAAGCTGCCTAACTACTACAAAGCCTGGATGAATGACATGAAGCAGAGCTTCAACCAAACTGGAGGTAATATTTCACTATTTACTGCTAAACTGTTGTACATCTTAATTGTATATTAAAGTGACCCAAACTCATTTCCACTTTGAGATAATGAAATTCAAAACATCAATACAGTCAAAATATCTTCACATACACAGGAAGAGGAAAAGCAGTAATACAAGACATCCTTTATTTCCTTCATTGACCTGTCAGATAATGAGACTGAGGGCTGTAACATCTGTCTGTATAATTCTTAAAATATTAAATAACTAAGATTTGATACTGTCTGGAATATTTGGAATTAACTTTATCAGCCTGTCTGGGCTTAAAGTTTTCATCATGTAAAGAATAAATATTCTGTTAACAAAGAAAACTTTCATCATACAAAATCAGATTAATAAATTCAAAGTCTTTATTAGTAATTCATTATGAAATAAGAATTTTTATAACACGTAATGTTTGTGGTCAAACATCTGAGACAATGAGCTTTTAGATCAGGGGAAACCTGGCTGTTTCCCATCATGCACTGGAGTTTTACAGTCAGTGGAGAGAACCTAACTGACTCTAAAAACTGGAGCTGACCCACTTTGTCCTGTTGTTGTAATCCAAGAAGTAAAAGTTGTGCAATAACGATGAGGCAGTGACACTGTCTATTATTATTATTATTATTATTAGTAGTAGTAGTAGTAGTAGTAGTAGTAGTCGTAGTAGTAGTAGCATGCATTGTTAATAATTACAGTCTCTGTCTCTCAGGTGTCCACATTCTCCAGAGGATGTGTGGCTGTGAGTGGGACGATGAGACTGGAGAACCTCTGACTTTTCAGCTTACGCCATCATCAGGTCAAATCCTTCTGTTTATCCAGCTATTTGATTTATGACCAAATACCTGCAAAACTAATGACATTCTCTCAGCCTCAGCTGTACTTTAGGTTTAGCGCTAATGAGGAAATATTAGAATGCTAACATGCAGAACTGAGATTATAACCTGCCAAACATCAACATGCTGGTAAAATTAGCTGAAAGCGTCGCTGTACATCAGAACAACCTCAGAGCTGCTAGCATGGCTTTAAACTCTTAGTGTTGTTGTTTGATGTTTATTTACTTATTTATTTTACTTGGAAGAATTTTCACAACTTCTGTTAACAATTCCCTATTGTATTTTTCTTCATTTTTGTTTTCCATTGTTTTCCTTCCTTTCACGTTTGACCTTTCTCCTCTCTCTCTCTCTCTCTCTCTCTCTCTCTCTCTCTCTCTCTCTTTCTTTCTCTCTCTCTCTCTCTCTCTCTCTCTCTCTCTCTCTCTCTCTCTCTCTCTCTGCAGATCTTCCCTCAGTGTCTCTCCTCCAGAAGTCTCCCTCCTCTCCAGTCAGCTGCAACGCTACAGGTTTCTACCCTGACAGAGCCATGATGTTCTGGAGGAAAGATGGAGAGGAGCTTCATGAGGACGTGGACCTCGGAGAGATCCTCCCCAACCACGATGGATCCTTCCAGATGAGTGTTGACCTGGACCTTTCATCAGTCCCAGCTGAAGACTGGAGGAGGTACGACTGTGTGTTTCAGCTCTCTGGTGTGGAGGACGACATCATCAGCAAACTGGACAAAGCAGTGA
The DNA here is from genome assembly GCF_008315115.2 of Sander lucioperca. Taxonomy (NCBI): domain Eukaryota; kingdom Metazoa; phylum Chordata; class Actinopteri; order Perciformes; family Percidae; genus Sander; species Sander lucioperca. Next base: position 22,327,216 of record NC_050186.1, on the reverse strand, counting down.
TCAGGACCAACAGAGGTGAGACTGCATTTAGAAATGACAACTTTTTTTATACTGAATGCTCTCATTGTTTGACTTTCTTGTCAGTTTTACTTTTGTCATCTGTACCAAACTGGTGATTTATCATTCTTGTTGAAGAAAAGATCAGTCTTAAACTGATGTATCTTCCTTTTCCAGGATCACTGGTCAGATCATGTGACCCTGACAGGGGGGACACATCAAATATATATATATATATATATGAGTATACTGTATTCACCACCTCTATGTGTGATGAATAAATGGAGGGATGTAATTCTAAGTTCTACATTTTTTTCTGTAAGTTCTAACCTGCTTCACATATTTTGATAATTTTTCTTTGTTAATTTCTTATTTATTTTTTGCCAAGAAGAGGAGCCCAGTAACATGACCATCCCGATTACTTCTGCACTGGCTGTTGTTGTGGTTGCTGCTGTTTTCATTGCTTCTATTGGATTTGCTGTTTATAAAAAGAAGAAAGGTGAGAGACTCAAAGGAGCTGATGCTCTTGTCCAGAGTGTAAAACTGAAGCAACATTTATTTTAGATGGATCTGTATTGTTATTGTGCTCAGAGTACAATTGAAATCTGTTTATAGCAGATCTTCAGCAGTGTGCATAAATGTTAGATAAACAGAGGATGAGAACAAATGTAACTGTGACAAGTGAAATAATTTATTTTATTTTCATTTCAGCCAATCGCCCTCCACCTCGTAAGTAGAACTTGTTTTTATTGTATCTGATCTGAACCTTGCTGTAGATTAAAAAGGCTTTTTAATGATAATTGTGTAAGTGAAGTTTTTAGAGAGCTAAGATCAGTGCAGGATAAGAAGACCAACTAAGTGTGTTTCTGACCTTACAGCTCCTGTCAACAGTGCTGAGCTCTCGGAGAAACTGAATCCAGAAACATGATTGGCTAACACACCACCCTGCACACTGTGACGTCTTGTGGGACAACACAACAGTAGATGCTGTGATGTGAAGTATTAACACCTTTAGGTAAACAAACTACCTTAACCCTTATATTGTGTTAGGGTCAAATTTGACCCGTTTTCAAGTTCAGATGTGAAAAAAATACCATTCACTTGTTTGTAAGGCTTCACGATATCCTCAGACATGGCTATTCTAAAACAACCAAAGTTTTAGAAGAATTTTGATCAATTGTAAATGTCTCTAAAGAGTAACATAGGCCTATGTGGTGTTACGGGTCAAATATGACCCGGCAGAGATTATTCAGTTCGTGAAATGGTCACGTAATTTAATCTATTGATTTGTGTACACGGACTCGTTATCTCGTTTTTTTTCGTGATGGTCAGCATGTTGTTTTAAACTAATGCATATCAAAGGGAAGCATCTTTCGTGATCACAGCACTATTCTTTCTGCCAGTTGGTATGTTTAGCCCTACAACCTCTGTTTTAATCAACATTTATTCATGAGATCTTATCATGGTTTCTATGTATTTCTTTTAATGTTATTATTACGGTCTTATTGCCAGGGAAGCTGGATTGCTTTGTTGTTTATTGATATTTTTAAAACTAGAACGCTACAGCTATCAACATTTATTTAGATGTTATCATGGTATTCATTTATTTATTTTAATATTATTATTTTGGCTTATTACCGGTGAAATATGACAGTATGATGTAAGACAGAACACTACGATATGGGCCGAGTTGGGCGCATTCAAAGCCCATATCCCACAATGCAATGCGGCCATTCATATCAGAGAATCAGACATCCATCAGCGGGTCTTTAACGACAGTATCGCTTCAATGTACATATTTAAGCAGTGGTTTTGTCACCAGCAACAACACGTTGCTCAGTTTTGTTCCAGTAAGTGCACCGTAATAACGTTTTAAAAAATCAGCGGCATACTCTGGAAGTGACGTAGTAATTACCGCTCAGTGTCTGTGAAAGATATTGCTGCACATTGTACGTGAGAATTTATACAATAGAAATACCAAACATGAAAAAATTGAGAAAACATCTTAATGAGGAACTAAATCCATGGCTGGGTTTATCCCTTAACATTTGGTATGAGATTATAGCAAAGAATAACCTTGTAGAGCAGAGTAGGTTACTGCGGTGGATTGCACATGATTCAGATTTTACACCTAATACAATGGATGGGAGCTTCAGAAGTTGGGGCGGGGGACCAACAATATTCTGGGACTGAGATAAATTTAAGAATTTCTGGAGTAATTGGATTGATTTTGTAACACCATTGAGAACAGACTTTATTTGGTAAAAACTTCGTATCTTATGGATCCCCTTGGTTCTTGCTACAAATTTTGACTGTGAAGATTATGTTCGGCATTATCCTTCACCAGGAGAGAAAGGTCTATACAAGAGGGGAATGAAAATGTGGTCTGAAGTGGAAAATGTACTCATTTCGAGTTTACTGAGTTTTGTGTTTAACTGTGAATTTTTGTCTATTTGTGTGTTTGATTCCTGTTGTGAAATATTTGTAAGTGTTGTATATATGAAAAACATATATGTGAGATGTTAAATGCTAATGGGACAATGCTGAATGGAATCAATAAAAAAAAAAAAAAAAAAAAAAAATACCAAACATGAAACTTTGCCTTCTGGCTCAGCTCTCTTTTCGTCACAACGGTGCGATAAATTGAATGTAATACCGCACCCGCTGCGCCGATTCTCCGACCAATCTCCCGCTCCATTGTCCCCCCACTCGCGAACAAGACCCCAAGGTACTTGAACTCCTTCACTTGGGGTAAGGACTTATTCCCTACCTGGAGAAGGCACTCCATCGGTTTCCTGCTGGGAACCATGGCCTCCGATTTAGAGGTGCTGATCCTCATCCCAGCCGCTTCACACTCGGCTGCGAACCGATCCAGTGAGTGCTGAAGGTCACAGGCCGATGATGCCATCAGGACCACATCATCCGCAAAAAGCAGCGATGAGATCCCCAGCCCACCGAACTGCAACCCCTCTCCACCCCGACTACGCCTCGATATCCTGTCCATAAATACTACAAACAGGATTGGTGACAAAGCACAGCCCTGGCGGAGTCCAACCCTCACCTGAAACGAGTCCGACTTACTGCCGGGAACCCGGACACAGCTCTCGCTTTGGTCGTACAGAGATTGGATGGCCCTGAGAAGGGACCCCCTCACCCCATACTCCCGCAGCACCTCCCACAGTATCTCCCGGGGGACCCGGTCATACGCCTTCTCCAGATCCACAAAGCACATGTAGACCGGTTGGGCATACTCCCAGGCTCCCTCCAGGATCCTTGCGAGAGTAAAGATCTGGTCCGTTGTTCCACGACCAGGACGGAATCCGCATTGTTCCTCTTCAACCTGAGGTTCGACTATCGACCGAACCCTCCTTTCCAGCACCTTGGAGTAGACTTTACCGGGGAGGCTGAGAAGTGTGATACCCCTGTAATTGGCACACACCCTCTGGTTCCCCTTTTTGAAAAGGGGAACCACCACCCCGGTCTGCCACTCCTTAGGCACCGTCCCAGACTTCCACGCAATGTTGAAGAGGCGTGTCAACCAAGATAACCCCTCCACACCCAGAACTTTAAGCATTTCTGGACAGATCTCATCAATCCCTGGGGCTTTGCCACTGTGGAGTTGTTTAACTACCTCAGCAACTTCCACCAGGGAAATTGACGACAATCCCCCATCATCCTCCAGCTCTGCCTCTACCATAGAGGGCGTATTAGTCGGATTTAGGAGTTCCTCAAAGTGCTCCTTCCACCGCCCTATTACCTCCTCAGTTGAGGTCAACAGCGTCCCATCCTTACTGTACACAGCTTGGATGGTTCCCCGCTTCCCCCTCCTGAGGTGACGAACGGTTTTCCAGAAGCACCTTGGTGCCGACCGAAAGTCCTTCTCCATGTCTTCTCCGAACTTCTCCCACACCCGCTGCTTTGCCTCTTTCACGGCAGAGGCTGCAGCCCTTCGGTACCTTGCAACTGCCTCCGGAGTCCTCTGGGAAAACATATCCCGGAAAGACTCCTTCTTCAATCGGACGGCTTCCCTGACCACCGGTGTCCACCACGGTGTTCGTGGGTTACCGCCCCTTGAGGCACCTAAGACCCTAAGACCCCAGCTCCCCGCCGCAGCTTCAGCAATGGAAACATTGTCCACTCGGGTTCAATGCCCCCAGCCTCCACAGGGATGCACGAAAAGCTCCGCCGGAGGTGTGAGTTGAAAGTCTGTCGGACAGAGGCCTCCTCCAGACGTTCCCAATTTACCCGCACTACCCGTTTGGGCTTACCAGGTCTGTCCAGAGTCTTCCCCCACCCTCTGACCCAACTCACCACCAGATGGTGATCAGTTGACAGCTCTGCCCCTCTCTTCACCCGAGTGTCCAAAACATACGGCCTCAGATCAAATGAAACGATTATAAAATCGATCATTGACCTTTGGCCTAGGATGCTCTGGTACCAAGTACACTTATGAGCATCCCTATGTTCGAACATGGTGTTCGTTATAGACAATCCATGACTAGCACAGAAGTCCAACAACAAACAACCTCCCAATCACGCAGAACTATGGAGTCCCCCACTGTAGCCCCATCCAGGACTCCATTCAAGGTCTCCAAGAAGGCCGAATACTCCGAGCTCTTGTTTGGTGCATACGCACAAACAACAGTCAGCGTTTTCCCCCTCCACAACCCGCAGGCGTAGGGAGGCGACCCTCTCGTCCACCGGGGTAAACTCCAACGTAGCGGCGCTCAGCCGGGGGCTTGTGAGTATCTCCACACCCGCCCGGCGCCTCATACCCTGGGCAACTCCGGAGAAGAAAAGAGTCCAACCCCTATCCAGGAGTATGGTTCCAGAACCGAGACTGTGCGTAGAGGTAAGCCCCACCAGATCCAACTGGTAGCGCTCCACCTCCCGCACGTTCCGGCTCCTTCCCCCACAGAGAGGTGACGTTCCACGTCCCCAGAGCCAGCGTCTGCTGCCCGGGTCTGGTCCGTCGAGGCCCCTGACCTTCACTGCCACCCATGTGGCAGCGCACCCGACCCCAGCGGTTCCTCCCACAGGTGGTGGGCCCATGGGTTGGAGAGAGAGGTGCCACGTAGCTTTTTCGGGCTGTGCCCGGCCGGGCTCCGTGGCAAACCCGGCCACCAGGCGCTCGCTGACGGGCCCTCCATCTGGGCCTGGCTCCAGACGGGGGCCCCGGGCTTCCTCCGGGCAGGGTCACTCTATCTCTACCTCGTTTTTTCATAGGGTTTTTGAACCATTCTTTGTCTGGCCCCTCCCCTGAGACCACTTTGCCTTGGGAGACCCTACCAGGAGCACAAAGCTCCAGACAACACAGCCCTCAGGTTCATAGGGACACACAAACCTCTCCACCACGATAAGGTGATGGTTCCCGGAGAGGCTTGATGTGCTTGATATTGTAAATGTTAAATGTAATTTAATTAAGTCTTAAATTTCAAAATCAAAATTTAAGGCCTTAAAAAGTCTTAATTTTGCTGAAGTAGGCTATTGTCTAGGTCTCTTAATTTTCCTACGTCCATATAGTGCTAACTCTAATGCTCATTGAAATACTCCTGATGCTCTTTAGAAAGTTAGTTTTTTTATTCTGTGGTGTTGTAGTTCTTTCTTTCGCTAGTCAAAGTATAATTCGCTGTATTAGGACTACAAATGAGACCAACATGCAACTTAAATTGCAGCCAATCAGCTTTCATGTTATTGGTGCGAGTCTCTTTTCGGATTTTATCACAGACAAAAAATTCTTGTTTGTGGAAGTGCAAGTTTAGTGATACTTGGCTTGAAAAACTGAATTTAGGGCAAAAAGCCAGTTGCTTACAATGTATTTGAAGCAGGCCCGGATTGGCTAATCGAGAGCACCGGGAGAATTTTTTGGTCAAATTAAGAAGATGAGACGGGTAAACTAAGCTAGTTCGGAGCAGTGTGGATGCTAGCGGTCGTGCAAACGTCGTGCAAACGTTGGCAAAACGTTCATGTTTATGAATCTAACTTTTTCTTGTAGCTCCTCAGTAGCAGCCACTAGTCAGTTTGCTGCTAATAGTGAAAGAGCCAGGAGTACCAAGCAACAGCCATGAGCCCATAACTCCAGAGTGGGCAGGTAGAATTAATATTAATAAAGAGTACGGTGTAGACCTGCTCTATATGAAAAAAAATGCCCTGAGATAATGATGCCAGATGAGTTGGCACTATATTAATGAAACTGACTTGAAAGCTTTGTAAAAAGGGGAGATTTGTGCTGAGAATTGTGACAGTTTCTAACATTTGATTTAGTGTCAGAAGCAGAGCCAGTACCAGTAGTGTGTAAGGGATAGCTGCTGTCAGTATGAAAGGGGAAGCTGTTGTACCACAGTGTGTGAACAACCAAACATGATCACGTTAGTTACAATATAACAACTTCATATGCCCAAATGTTACTAGTGACCCATTATGCTTTTTATCATTAAAATTAGGATAGTAAATATACAAAGCCCACAATTGAAAGGGAATAGGATTAAACATTATATAAAAAAAAAAAAAAAAAAAAGAGATGATGTGCATTAGAAAGTGCAATACATTTTATTCTTTATTTCTTTTTTTTAATGTCTTTTTATTTTATATTTTTACATATTTTATTTCATTTCAAGGTTTGGATATGTGTGAACACTAATTTGCACAGACAACAGATTCTGATATTGCTGAACATTACATTGTGTTGTTGTAACGTATACTGTTGGTAACTTTTCTAATAATTCTACATTGTAAAGCAACACTTACTGTGTTTGCCTTGAATGGTATTTTACAAAAAGACACTGAATTACAAGGCTGTAGAGAACAGTGTGTTATTGCAGACTTGCGTACTTAAGTTTTAATTACGTTATTTTAATATATCAGGTCAGTCATGAAGTAAAGTGGGCCGGTCTAAGGCATGAAACTCCAGGGCTGAAAATGAGTCCCACTCCGGCCCTGCGCCCAACACTCATCAGAACAGAGACCCTCCCTCCTCCCTCCTCCCTCCTCCCTCCTCCCTCCTCCCTCCTCCCTCCTCCCTCCTCCCTTCTCCCTCCTTCCTCCTCCCTCCTCCCTTCTCCCTCCTCGAAGAAAAAACTGAATACTAAACCTCTAAACCAGCTCGGTCCGTATGGCGGGTAACACTTTACAATAAGGTACACAAAAATGTAGGTAGTTACTGAGGAACAAATAAGGAAAGAATGGTTAGTTAATGAGTAGTTGCTCATTCAGTAATGGTATGAATGCTTAACTAGTCATTCACTACCATTGGTACTGAGTGGTTAATCATTAACAAATGATTAGTTAAGCATTAACTACTATTATTGAATGAGTAACTACTCATTGACTAACCATTAGTGCTTGAATCACAGTCAATCAGTAACTACTCATTAACTAACCATTCGTTCCTCAGTGACCTACCTACATTTTTGTGTACCTTATTGTAAAGTGTTACCAAAATGCAAATCCATGATCTGAAAACCTGTGTGTCCGACAGTGAAATACTCCATCAGGCTTTCTTCACTGCTTCTTCTGGAGTCCCAAACTAGTTACAGGAAACCGCTAGAACTAAGGTTTTTATCATAATTTTGATCATACTGCATACAATATGAAAGCAAATATTGAATAAAATGAACACTAAATCCAGGTTCCTTTCTGTTTCTTACTGTCTCTTTACAGCTAAGATTAAAAGAGGATCCAGAACTCTAATAAAGTTCCTGTCACATCAATATTTGAAACTATTTTGCATCATAAATATGCATTAACAAAACTTGTTCTACCAAACATTAAGATATGAAGTGATAGGACCCGTCAGAAAGTCACAGGATACCTTAAAATGGTCAGGTGTAAATTCATAAATCATATTTAAATGTTTCTGGATACAGTGATGTGGAATTATGGGATTCATCATGTTTTTCTATTTCATAAACGGATTTTCGTAAGTTTATCAGACCTGAAACATAACAATAAAAAGATTAAAACTTAAGTATTTTAGTTAAATGTGTGAGGATGAAAAAACACTGCAATCAAAGTCTTCCATTGTAGTTGGTTTAGTGAGGAGTGAGTCTTGAGGCTCAGAGTGTCTTTCCTTATGTTACCACTAGAGAGCAACAGAACTCTGACCTGAGTCAGCTGTGAGAGAAGTCAGCACAGAGAAACAAGCTGCTAGAACATTATCACCAGCTCCAGCATTTCAATGGGTTTCCTTACGTTCATTTTTCAAACATTAGAACACAATGTTTTTCTTACAAAAAAGCCTGTACTCTGTCAAAGTAAATTTAAAAAGTAAAATTAAATTATGGCACTCTGTAAAACTTTTGAGTAAATATTTTTCTGTTGTGGTGTTAGGATTTAGTCCAATTTAAGATAAACTTTAATGGTTACAGATCTAGAAATCCATTGGGGTCTCCACCCGCAGTTTGAATCCTGCCGACAACATTCGTTTGAGGGTGGCAGTATCTCAGTCCATAGGGAGTTGGGTTGGAACCAGAGGGTTGCTGGTTCAACTCCCCATACAGAGTGTGAACTGGTAGCTGGAGAGATGCCAGTTCACCGCCTGGGCACTGCCAAGGGGCTCTTGAGCAAGGCACTGCAATCCCCCCCAACTGCTCAGGGTGCCAGTCCAGCACTCGCAGCCCCCCTCACTCTGACATCTCTCCATCAGTGCATGTATAGGACCTGAGCATGTGTGTGTATTTTAGGCCTGTGTGTTCTAACAGACAGAGTGTAAATTGTAATTTCCCCATTGGGGATCAATAAAGAGTATACATTGTTAAATGTGATTTTTAATTAATTATTACAAAAATATTATTATAAATAAATTATTATAAAATTTAATTTAAAAAAATTAACAAACAAAAAAATCACCTTTTACCTCTGCATTTGGTTTATTTGGTCGGTCGAAGCATGAGGTGTGTGCATGTTACCTTCTACTCATCTTGTACAGATCTTATTTTGCAAACATTACTCCAGCAGGAGTTGACAGACATCACGCTCCAAATGGTGTTTGTCCCATTCTACCTGTCTTTCCCCCCCTCCAGCAACATTCCCACTTCCTCAAACCTGTTCTTCACGGTTGTCTACCTGTCCACCAGATGCCCTCTGACTTTTACTCCTGTCCCAGTCACCTTACTCCCACATCCAGCCACTCCCTTCTGCCCTGCAATAACCCCTTTCCCTCCAGTCACCTGAACTTCCCCGCCCGTCTGCTCACCTGTTCCCACTGTCCTCTTCAGCCCTGCAGAGATTTAGCCGGCTCTTTTCCGCTCACTCCTCACCATAGATGCTTTGTTGTTTCTTGCTATTGCTTTCAAGCCTCTGTTACCTGGAGCCTGTTGCCTGCCTGCACCCCTCCCTGTCCATTCCTGCTACCTCTGGACTCTATACTACCTCTGTTTGGACTGGCCAGTATGCTCATGTATGTACACCTTTACAATCAATCCCTAAACTGTCTCCGGGCTGTCCAGTTGTCTGCATTGGGTCCTACTCCTCACACTCACCCGTGGCAGTGTTGTGTCAATGCTGGTGGAAATATGCGTTATTATTCCAATTCTTAATAATATCAGACAAGTTATTCAGCCTTTTTTTTCATTCATTTTTTATTGGTGTTTCAAACTGTAGACAATTTAATTGTCTACAGTTGCTCTCTGCTTGTCATCTTTATGGCGTTAAGATCATTAGTTTCATCATGGAGAGGCTGTATCTTTTTTTCAGAGAAGAAGCCGAGGTTCCCAGCCCCTTCATTTGAGCTGGCTGCTCTCTGCTCTTTGTTTTTGTAACCTCTGTCTGCTTTAGGGTCCTGCTGCCTCTCAAGAACTGTTTCAAGTAGAGGAAAAGTTAGAAATTCATTCTGGTTTTAAGGCATTATTTAAAATATTTATTCTTAACAGAGAAACCATATACAAAAAATGGAGACCTAGCCTCGGAGACAGAACATGAACATTTCCAAACACAGGCTTGGCCCTGTCCTGGTTTTAAGGAAGTGTTTTGTTGGGGTGGAACACTTAAATCTCAAACTTTACGCTCATTAGAACTATTAAACTTTTGGTGATGTCTGTCAAGACAGTAAGATGGCAGCATCTGAGTGTCCTGTTTAGGTTTTTTTGAGCAAAACGGTTAAACTATAGATCTAGCTCTAAAGTAAAGTGCTGGCCAAATACCAAAAAACAATAAATGTTTTATCCATTTCATACTTTGAAAAGCAACATCTTCACTGGAATGACAGATGTCACACGCACTCCCAGACAGATAGACAGAAATTTGAATCAATCAATATCCTTGTCATTGAGTAAAGTCTACTTCAAGTTCACACGTTCTCCGAGGCGTCTGCAGCCGGCTGCTCATTTTGTCCAGGGGAACTCCGCTGACCCCTGAGCTACTGCCAGGGATTGTCCTGATGCAAATCAGGGGGGGAACCAATTCATCGTCGCACAATTCGATTAGACATCTGCATATTGAGCATCTGCACCCTATGAAAATCTGCCAATACCTACTCTCCCTCCCCCCCACTTCCCCCACATTCTGTGGCCCCCCCACAGGGGTAGCGCCCCACGACCCCAGGGGCAGCCCCTGTCCCTTGTCCCCACGAGCCTCCCCCTGTCTCTCCCTCTTGTCCCCTCCTGACCCTGTCAGGCCCGGCTACAATACCTGACCCCGCCCCAGAGACGGGCCGATTGGAGTTCAAGGTAAATGTCCCTTTCTCTGGGTCCGTCTGCAGGCTGCCCTGCCCGGCCCCTGTCCGGTCCTTGTCCAATAATCACATGCACCGCTCTTTTTAAAAAATGCTTTCTCACACACACAGACACAAACACACTCTCTGGAGCTTTTCCATTGTAATCAATTCTTACCGCTGGCTCTTGTTCAGACATCTCTGCCACTCAGACGATTTCCCTCTTTTATTTATCGCTCTTATTGATTCATCAGGCTCTCTTTCAGTGCTGGGAAGAGAGAGGGAGCATGTCAAGAAGTTTAAAGCAACATGTGCTGAGCCTTACCACACACAATGCAAAGATGGAATGCCCATGCTATGAAATCTACCAGAACTTGCTGAACTGCTAATTTTAAGATTTTTGGTTTCGGTAATGCAGCATGGTCGACATTAACTATTTAAGAAAACTGCCTTCTGTATTGGATTAAAACATTTAAAAATAGTGACATTTTTGCCCATTTCCTTGTAGAATTAGAATCATAAATGATAATAGTTTGATGAAGCATATATTTGAATCATCAGAAGTTTTTGTATCATTTTAAACCAAAGTACTTCTTTTATCACGTTTTAATGTTGACTGCATGATGTGATACTTTATATCAGTGCTCAACCAACATTTGCCATCAGTTATAGTTTAAAAGTATACTGTAATTATCTTAAATCATTCCTGCATAAAGGATGGATCAATGTAATGTAACCATATTTAATTCTGCTGAAGGGCTCATGACGTTGTTTTCTGCTGCAGCTTCCTCCATTTTTATGTAGGCTAAGATTTAATGTTCATGTATGGTTTTGTTTTGTTTTATAAATTGTGTCTCTGACTAAGTTATACAGCATTATGCAGAAACAGCTGTAAAAACAAGACATTGTGTGGTTTTAAGAGCAATAATGGAGTTTGTTTTGTGTTTTTTTGCACACAAAAAACCAGCATGCAGCATCTTAGATACTGTCCTCGTGGGGTTTGCGTACTGTTAACTGACTATTAAATAAGTTCCCTCTTATTGAAGTATTTGTGCTACATGTAGCCAGGTGGAACTGGCGGCCTGTGGCCACACTACATGAGACAGAGATCTTCTAATGTGTCTCTGGGTTTTAAAGCAAACAAGTGAAATTCTATAAATGTTGTTGACTTCCTTTTTAAAGGAAAAATCACTTGCTTTACTGTAGATAGTTAGTTTGTGATAAGATGCTGTAATTGACTCTCTTGTTCAACTTACTTTCATGGCGGCCCAGAGAGCCCAACGCACTGCAAATTAAGAAAACACACTCAAATGAGGAAACATCTTCACCAACTTGACGACAAATAAAAACCCAAATTAGACGGCACATGTGCAGCATTTAGAAATAGTGCTGCAAGAAGCTCAAAACGGAAACTGGTTCCAGGGGACATGCACACTGCTGGGACACACTTGTTGTTGCCGTGGTTTATGGCTTATGTTATTAAAGTTGTCTAGCCATCATTGTGATCGCATGATTCAGATATTATAATAAAAAGGTAACAGCAGATATCTGCAATAATATCTAAATCACAATGTTAAAATAAGCCCAAAAAACCTTTTCAACACTAGTGATGAATAGCCAACTTCAATAACTTCACAATCCACAAATGGCAACGATAAGAGCTGCACGTCCCAGCCGGTTTGCATCACTTTTTAGTGTCCTTGAAAAAAGTCTCCATTGTGTTTTTTTCCAAATGCTGCGCTTGTATCGTCAAGTTGTTGAAGATGTTTCTTAATTTGCTTGTCTTGTGTCTATTTGCATGTGTTTCCCTAATTTGCAATGGGTTGAGGTCTAAGGGCCACTGTATAATTTCCCTCTTGTCTACATTTTCTATGTTTCCCATCTTCTACCTTTTGACAGCCCCCAGAGTACAGGCATGGAACGTTATATCCACCTGTTGGCTGTACTTCAGTGAAATTTCTCCAACAACCATTGTCAGAATTATGCAAGAACAGGGTTTTAGAAAAAACAAAAATAATCAGCAGCTCAGGTTCGATAACTAAATCCTTAAATACGTGTGCTGTGTTTATGTGTGTTCCTTATTGCACGTGTGTTGTATGTGTGCCGCTGATCACTTTGAACCTCTTCTCTGTGATTCTTGGCAGGAAGTGAGCGTCAGCAGCTCTTGGTCGTAAAACTGCTTTTGGTCGCTCTCCCAGGGTGCACTGGGAGGGGAGAGGACAGAGAATCTCTGTGTCACCTCGCCATGGCACGGGATGTGAGGAGATCGTTGGGAATGCCAATAATCGCTCGAACCGAGGACGAGCTGCTGCCTCAGTGCAACAGAACCAGCTGAATATCAGTTTAAGATTCATGAAAATGCAATTGTGGCAAAATAAAGCATTGACATTTATAAAACTGATGCATCCCTTTTTATATCTTTGGCGAGAGGAATGGAGGGCTTTATTCCAAAATGGTGCCAATTTAAATTCAAAAGTAACTTTATATGACTGAAAAATGGTTTGAAGACAACGTGAACATAGATTTCTGAGATATTAGTCTCACATTGCCAGACCTATCGCCACAGTGCTGCGGAGGAAGGTCTGGCGTGTCTTTAAACCAATCACAATGGTCATGGGACGGAGCTCCGGTGCTGCTTAGGAAGGAACTTGTTTTGGTGGAACATGTACGTTCAAAAGTAGCAGCAGTTAACCATAGTCTCCATAAATCGACCACACAAACACACTGTGAATATGGCATAATTAGGCCTACCTGTTTTATGATTAAATCCAATGTAAAAAAGTATAAGTAACGCATTTTACATGTCACAAAGGTGTGACACGTGGCCATACCGTCGTGTTCAGTGGAGATAACTTTGCTAAATGTGTGTTACTGAAAAATAAGGAGATATCTGTATTATATGCAGTTTGGAGGAAAAACTGGCCATGTTTTGTTTTGTTCCTACCTATCAATAGTTGATACTAGAAGAAATAGTTGACACTTTTGCTACAACTTACAGACAGATTAAATGCATTGTATTTGTCATCTGATATGTGGTATGACTTTCCTGGGGAGAGGAAAGTCATACCAGGAAGTGACTCTTTTTATGTTTCTGGTTTGTAGTAAGAAGAACTACACAGTTAGTAAGGCAACAGACAGACATAGAAAAGAGGGTCAACTACATAAACTAAAACTTTATGTAGACAAGTAGACAATCCAAACAACAGACTATAACTGTCAAAATGACTATATGTCCTACAATAACAAGGATTCAAATAACATTGTTGTCTCATAATTAAATCAGAGTAAAAACTTGCAATTTCTTGCAAACTTAAGACGAGTTAATAGGTAGCAAAAGTTAAGAAAATACTACTGTGCTATTGGATAAAAAAATATAGTCATATCAATATAATTAGTATAACTTTTGAATTGTGAAAAGTTGCTTGGGGCCTAACATTTCCCATCCAAAGGATCAATTAGACTCATTTTCATAGAGCATTTTTTTTTAATCAAATCTTTTGAATAAAAGGATTTTGCCTCCACTGGTAAAGTTACAAGACAACATTTTAATTAATTTACAAGGAGAAAAGCCAGTTTCTCTAACACTTGATCATCCTAAAAATTGATTGAGCTGTCAAAATTGCTGTCGGTTTAATTTATCTGCTGTGGAACTTAGGGCTCAGCGGTCTCCCAACAGGGTATATTTGTAGCTACAACGCAATGTTCAAAAGCCTTTGTCCCTCATCCCATTGCTGTGATCTGCGTCTCAGGGTTCGTGGACAAAAGGTGTCAAACGGAGCGTTGGACTTGGCCTGCCATGTCCTCCCGAGGCTGCTCCTAATCCTATTACTGTGGGCTGTGGAGGAGTATGGATCCCAGCAACTATTAAAGTCTAAGGGGGGCCTGTGTATTTACTCTGTGTGTGTATGTGTGTGTGTGTGTGTGTTCTTGTGTGTGTAATTGCATTGTAAGCGACTTCTTATCCACGTTGTCATAATGTGTTATCCACTGATGCGGCTCAAGGTTTTGCCGTCTTTTTCAGTTTGCTACGGGGCAGGTGGACATTTCAATCTTCCTGCTGCCGTAGTTCAGCATAACTCTAGACGCTCGATCCATCTATGATGAAGCTTCACCTCAAATATTTAAATTTGGAGAGTATTTGATGGTGCAATGACAAAAGTTTTTTATTTAGTAATTTTCTTTATGTATGTTGGAATGTCTTGCAGGAATGGGACATAAAATAAGTACAATAAGTATCTTCCAAAACTAAAAATACTCACTTTTAGCAGATGTTTTCTTTGAGATTTTTCACAATACACTTAGTAAAATTAAACCACTTAAAAGGCCTTTTTTTCAAATCTGTTGTCACCACATCTGTACAAAAACTGTAGTAGCAATATAAAATATTATAGCTTTATAAAGATGAATGGTAAACCAAATATATTCAAAATGGGACTAGGAATCCTGAATTTTGTGAATATTTACACCTCAGCCAATCATAGATTATCTGTCAGTGAAAACCAGAAGATAATCAGCTCTATCAGCAGAGCCAAACTTGTGATATTGTGGAAAAAAAGGCCATTCCAACTTGGTGTTAATGAACTGGGGAAACTGGAAAACACAACTAAATCCTGCATAGTCAATCCATGAACACCTGTAGATTGAGTGACAAAATAATATCCACTACTCTCCATTTATTTCATTTCTTTTGTAATTAACATTTTAATATGTATTCTTACCCAAAGTGCCCTGCAATATGTGCATAGCATGTTACAGTAAATTCAACTTCCTGGACATGCAACATTTCAAATAGGGGTCAAATCCAACAGTGATATGACTTGATTTAGATTTGTTTAGCAAATAATCCATTCATCATTAAATGTGAAAAACTAAACAGATTGTGTCAATACATACACACAAATTAACTATACAAGTTGAAAGAACTATCAAAGCAAAAAGCCGTGTCGTCACACAGCTGTAACTTTGTATGTCTGTTTCCTCATATTTAGCTCTGTAGAACAAAGTTTTACTTTTTAAGTTCTGCCAATGAAACAGGACTTTTACAGTATGGTGTAGCTGTGTGTAGTCAGTAGGTCAGTGGAAAGAAGCACCTTAATGTGATCATTTTAACTTTGATCAGTTTTTTAAACTTTTCAAATTGCTGATGTTGCTGAAGTCTGAAATCAACGCAACGGGAAACATCGATGTCTAACGGCATACACAACGATGACAAAAGATGACAAAGTGTTGAGATAGCAGATGGAACAAAAAGTATGATAGAAAAGTTCTAGGCAAAGATATAAGGTGTAAATAAATTAGATTAATGTGATAAATGTGTTTTCCCATGTGTAGCGAAAAATTGATTCATTACCCTCCTTCAGTTTGTCTGCATTGTCTTATTGTCTGGGAGCAGTTTGGAGCTTAAAATGACCGGAATGAAATTGTGAAATGGCCTTTTGTTTTCTCTGGGTATCACTTATCTGGCTAAAGTGCAGGCCGCGGCCACACAGACAGACACAAGCACATGCAGCCGTCCACAACCTCTCAATAGCCACATTTGCGTGTACATTGAACAAAGTCAATTGCCTGTCAAATGTATGTGCGATTAGACACCAGTAGGTATAAGGCCTAATGCAGGCGAGCCTCCCAAAGCCTGGACGTTGTGGGGGCCCCACTCTGTGAACCCCATGGCCCTTCTCACTCCCCTTCACCCTCCACAACCCCCCACTCCCTTTCATCTCACCGCCCCAGTTCAATGTTAATGTCCAGTGGTGTCCACTCTTCGGACGTCTCCTTCCCGAGCAAAAAACCCAGAGAAGAAAGGGCGAAAAAGAGAAAGAAAACCAAACCTTCCCTCCTTCTTTTCTCACCCTGGCCGCCTCTTGTGTGTTGTCCAGCTGGCTGTGACCCTTGACCCCCTGACCCTCACTCCTGACCCCTGGATCTGTTCCCACGCCACGCCTTTTTGTGTCCACCTCACCATGGCAACACCTTGGTCACTGCTGCTGCCACGGTAACAGATGGACAGGGGCCTGGAAATAACTTCATTCAGCCCCGCCCGGAGTGGTGAGTACCATGGACAATCTGCCGAAGCCCCACCCCCTCCCCCCTTCCTTCCTTACCCTGTCTCACACACATACACATACACACACATACACAGCACCCCCAACCCAACTTTGACACCTCCTGTGCCACATTCTAAATCCCAATCCCCTTGGATGCATTCCCTCAGCAGGGTCCTCTGGTATCAGGGTCTGATAGAGTCATTAACACAGAGATCCCAGATTCACCCTGGCATGTACACGGCACATACATGGGAATAAGAATAATTTGCCGTTGTTGGCACAGAAAAGAATAAAAAGACACCCCAAAGTCAATGACATATCCCATTTCACACTGCTGGTATTTATGGTTCGAGCGTATTAGCACTAACTTCATCACCGTGCTGTAATTATCGCTCTGCATCTTTTATTAGCCCTATTGTTTTCCCACATCCTCAGATGAGAAGAGGGGCTGCGGGGAGAGTTGTAAAGACACAGAGCTGAGCAGCGGGGGATCTGTTTGCAAACTCGGAGACAAACGACGAACTGAATAGCATCGCTGAGGAGCTCAATAAGGTGCAGCAGGAAAATGAACTGCAACAGTTTTGTTGCTAATCAGTAACTATCCTCTAAAGACGGTTGTGTGTGCTTTGTCTCCTTCTTTGGGGAACACCTCTCGGATAGACACTGTGAATGGATTAAAGGGGGATAGTGTAATTACTTGTGCTGAATGGGGTCGATGCCGTGCGGAGGAAGAGAGGGTTTACACTGTCGAAAACACACTTGTCTTTGTAAAGAGAGCTCTGATCCTCTGGGTCTCATCTTGCATTCCCTGCAGAGAGCAAACAAACAAGTAAACAAACAAAATGGCGACCACTGACACAACGGAGGTCTCCCAGCTCATGCTGAATAGTCTTCGGCAATGTGCATAAAAGGAATGAAACTTTCATTTTTTATCGTTAAGGAAAAGACCACTTTATCATCTTGGGGAAATTTTATTGAGGTTTAATGAAAATTAATTGAAATGCACGTTTGTGTGTGTGTGTGTGTGTGTTTTCTGAGTTAAACCAACTGGGCTGACTGGGGAGCAGGTGGGGGGGCACCACAGGCAACCGCCAAAAGACTGACCATTGAGGCCAAATCACACAAGCGAAGCCACTTATTCAATTTTTGGGATTTCATATCCCCCTTCCATCCCTGCATGCATCTGCATCCCACTATCTTTCACTCCCTCCCTCCCTCCCTCACCCCTCCCTCCCCTCCTGTGTCCAACACCCCCTCATCCTACCCTGTAGCCCCCCCTCCCCTCTGCCTCTCGCCCAGTTCATTGTACCAAAGGAGATTTTCTCCATTGAGGCCCAGTCTCTTAGGTAACCCCAGCGCTGCATGAAATGAGGAGAGGAAGAGAGCGAGAGACAGGGAATGAGAGAAAGAGAGAGAGAGAGAGAGAGAGAGAGAGAGAGAGAGAGAGAGAGAGAGTGAGAGAGAGAGAGAGAGAGAGAGGGCGGGGACATTGAGAGAGAGAGGGTGAAGGAAATGTAAAGGAGGAGGGAGGGCCGGACAGAAAGGGTTGAAGAAGGAGAGGGAGAAGGACGAAGGATCAGAAGGGGCTGAGGCGGGCAGAGTGAAAGATGGAGAAGTAGGACAAGTGCGGTCAGACGTCGACAGCGATACAACTAAAACTCGACCCAGAACTGAGGGAGGAAGATTGAGAAGGCGAGGATGTCTGTCGCACATGTAAGGATGAATCCTCTGTGGCTGAAAGGGACTTTATCACGTGCTTTTTGCAGTAATTCTTGATCCAGATATTAGGCCCCAAAGGGTCCAAATACTGGGCACTACTGCGCTTTTGTCTTCTTGTCTTGTTCTTATTTGTTTTATGCTTTGAGTTGATATTAACTGAGGTACATTTAGCGATGACACCCTTTTTTCACTTTTCAACAGTAAAAGTCTTTTTGAAATGGGCTCCAGTAGCCTGTATGGTAGCAGTACCTAAAGAGAAGTGTACACCAGATGAGTTTAGGCCTCCAGGCCTCTTTCAAGACCAGCCAGGAGTTTTTTTTTTCAAGAAAATGGAGCATACTATTTTTTAGTTTGACATAGATTTAATGCAGAATACCCATGTTTGTAATACAGATATTAAACAGCTAGCAAACTTTATTGCAAAGTTTCTATTACTGGAAAAAAGTTTCAACCAGCATGTCTTATTGGCATTCATGACATATTGATTACAGTCAAGAAGAGCAAAGTCAAATGTTATCCAGTTTACTGACTATTAGAATATAAACACATATTTGTATTACAGCATTCAGATAACATTTGAAGGCTTTCTTTCTTTTTTTCTTTCTTATTTTTATCTGTGGTGGTTTTTCTGGCTCTGTGATTTAATGTAAACTTTTTTTTCTGAACAGAGACTTTAACTGTAGGAAAGGACTCTGAAATGCTGCCATCCTTTGTGGCCATGCTGCTCTGCACCTCAATGGTGGGCACACAGCACATGGGGTTCCCATGAATAGGCCAGGCCTCACCAAAGACCACATCATTTGGATAAAGACGGGCTCCCACAGAAAGAGAAAACGCCTCACGGAGCGAATCAGATAAAGAGAAAATGTTGCGTACGGCAAATCAGATTAGGACGAGTCAGAGCTTTACTTTTTCGTTTGCAGGTTTCCCCCCCCCTCCCACCCTCCTGCCTCCAACTCTGTTAAATTTACTACTGCTGCAGCTCATGTGTCTGATAATAATGCGCTCTACTGCTGCGCTGAGTTATCATCTCAGGCTTTTGTCTTCTTTGATCCGTGTGACCGTTGGGGGACCCACTCCTTCTTTTGTACAGGGTCACACCGCCGGCTCCTTTTGGGCGAGCCTGCCCCTGGGTGGTGACCCCTTCGTTCATCATGGTGTCACCCAAACAGAGGACAGGCATGAGTTAGAGCTTTCTCCCTCTCTCTTTTCTCTTCTTTCTTTCTCTTTGCCTTCCCGCTCATTCCTCTGTTCTAGTATGACCATCGTTTCCTTCGTATCCATCCATAGGCGCTGACCCGAAGCAAGCTGGAGGTCAAACTCCATTTTCAAACCCAACTTCAGCAGATGGAGGAAGTGATATTTGGATGGAATGGCACCCATTCACTCTCTGCCATTATTGAATTAAAGCTGAATTTACTTCAGGAACCCCTTAAACTACAAGAAATCGAACCAGGCCAGCCGTCTGAGCATCCATGTGTGCGTGAGTGTGTGAACATACCGACAAACCGAGAGAAAGATGGAGGTCCGGAGCTGATTGTCCAAACGCAATTCTTGCGTCTGCCTTTGTGAAACCAGGAGTTGTGGATGGACATCACGCCCCTGACCTCTGAAAATCAGCAAAGGACAGACCACCATGGACAGGATAAAACTGTGTGGCATTGTGGGTAGATGAGCGAGAGACACTGAAAAAAGACAAACAGAGAGAGGGAGATATTGAATAAGGGAGAGTGTGTGTTTATGTAAATGTAAAGCCTGTGAGAGCGTCTCTTGATATTTTTGGAGGTCAGCTCAACTTTTTTTCCAAACGACCAGTATTGTATCACCATCTGGTACGCGGCTGCCAAAACCAAGGACAATGGCAGACTGCAGCGTATCATTTGCTCTGCGGAGAAGGTGATTGGCTGCATTCTCCCCTCCAGGACCTGTACGCCTGTAACGCCTTCACGACCTGTAAAGGATTGTGGCCGACCCCTTGCCCAATGGACCAAAACTCTTAGAATCACTCCCCACTGACAGGAGGCTGCGGTCATCAAGGCCAAAACCTCTGCCACAAATACATCTGCAGAATTGTATTTTTTTTTTAAAATGTTTTGTAGTTTTTTTCTGTTCCGTTAAAGTTTCCTGTCTATGCACCAATTCAGCAAAGAAAATTCCTTGTACGTGCAAACCTACTTGGCAATAAACCAGATTCTGATTCTGATTGTTTCAAGTTGGGCCTGTAAAATATTTCTGTTTAAAGCTTTTACTTGTAACAGAACAAAAATATGTAAAATGAACAATAATGTCCTATCTTCAGGTCCACTTAGGTGTGTTGTGAGAAGCTTAGGAAATGTTTCTTTTTACAGAGCAGTCATGATTTACAAGACTGCTAAATAATTGTAAATAATTAATATCATCGTTCTAAAAAGTAATGGCGCCGAACAGAGATGGCAGCCAAATGGGAACTGTGGAGGAAGCAACTTAATTTATTTGGCAATTTACACAACACAAATTGGTCTATGTCAAATTCTGAAAAACATTGTAAACTTTCTCTTTCACACCGATGGTAAAATGTGAGTTTCAACAGGTTTGAGATTGACTTGATGCTTAAATGTCCATGTTAACTTCCAGGAAGTGAAAGGAACAAATAACCCAACTGTCAATGGCTTTTATTTCTTAGCTTATTGCATATTTTCCCTGCTCAGGTGCAAAGCCTAACACTCATACAGGCCCGGCTCTGTAGATCAGGGGTGTGCTATTTTGGAAATGGGGTTGGAGTCTGTTGGTGGAGCAGAAAGGACTACTCTCCCCATGTTAAGTACAGTTGAATGTGTCCGGTTCGCACTTAGCACCGGCATCTAGAGAGGGTTTTTCTAAAGCTGCAGTGGACGGGGTGAGAGTGACAGAAAAGGAGAGTGAATGAAGGTAGGGAGGTGTGTGTTTGCGTCTGTCTGTGTGTGTGTGTGTGTGTGTGTGTGTACTTACCCTCTCTGTGTTTGCCCCTTTGAATTTGCCTCCATGTGTTTTTTTCTGTGTTTGACAAAGTTCAGGGGGCCAGACTAGGAGAGAGAAAAGGGAAAATGAGAGAAAGTAAAAGACTTGAATGAGGTGGGGAGAAAGGGAGAGAGACGGCGAGCAGGATGAAAAAGAAAGCAAAGATCTGACACAGAGAGAGAGAGAGAGAGAGAGAGAGAGAGAGAGAGAGAGAGAGAGAGAGAGAGGACGGGCAGGAGAACAAGAGGACATTTTTGGAGGGAAAAGAAGAGCAGGCACCTTGAAATTTGTGTGGCGAAATAGTCCGTTGGTTCACAGCACGAGTGGCGTAAATTGGCGATATTTATAGATCGAAGCTGCAGGAAGCGACAACTCATTCTGGGAAATATGTATAGAGAAAGAGAAAGAGTGAGAGAGAGAGGGTGGGAGGGAGATCAAGAGTGAGGCTGCATTAATATGCTAATGGCCTGAGTGAATGCACAACAGGCCCACTGACCAGGCTAATCACTGGTGGACACACACTGAGTCTAATCCCTCGCCGGCATACATACATACGCACGTAGACACACACACACATAGACACACCCATGCAGGCACATACAGTGCAGGTTAAAATATTTAGACAGTGACATTTTTTGTTGTTGCTTTGTCTCTGTATTCCAGCTCATTGGATTTGAAATGAAGCACTGAGTATGAGCTTAAAGTTCTGACTCTCACGTTTGCTTTGACGGTGTTTATGTCCATATTGGGAGATTATTGTAGGAATTATATCCATTTTTATACATCCTCTGAATTTTATAAAAAAATTGGCAGGATAAGATGCCAAACAGATAGAGCAAACAAATATTTTTTTTAGGGACAAACAACAGAATGTCACCACAATCAAACTGAGCATGTGTTTCACTTGCTGAAGAGATCGAATACAAAAAAATATGAAGATGAATACAGTACAGAATCAGGAAAGATACAAAGTGTCTGCTGATGTCTGTAGGGTTGCAGGCTTCAGACAAACTGAGTGCAAAAGATGTGCAACTGTAATATTAATTGCATAATTAAATTACTTTAAATTCATATAACATTTTCAATTATTTTGGTTGCCTACATTTTGAGAGGGAATAATAAGGCAAAAAATTCAAAAATGTGTAGTTTGATATAGATGCGTAACACCTGGAGGATTGATTTCAAATCCAGTGTGCAGGAGAACAGAGCAAAAAATAATAATAATAAAAAAATGTGTCACTGGCCAAATGCTGGGACACATGAGGGAGAAAACAAAAAGAGATCAAAATTAAATCCTCAACCACTTAATTCTATTGCACAATCTCAGTGTCTCCCAACTATTGCTTTTATGCGTCTTTCTTATTTCATGTTCTGTTATCTGTGTGTGTCCTCTGAGCTAATTTGCACATGTAAACTTTTAGAAGACAGATGAGTCTGCTTCTGAGATAGTGAACAAACCATGCTTACTCTTGAAAAGTTCTGAGGACAAAAACACTTTATGTATTACAAACATCAAAAAGTAAGTGTAACAAAGGTTGCATTGTTTTAAATTGTCAGATTAATGTATAAGACTTATTATAAGAGTTGAGTAATCATTATACCCTATACTAGTTGATTGTATCAATATCATAATGCAAAATACATTTTTTTAAGAACAATTCTACAGAATTTGGCACAGATTAGTAAACTGATTATTTTTATCTTTATCAATTGATCAACTTTAACAATAATGTAACTTACAAACTAACAAAATAAGTGATTATGACTGCTCCTATCTCTGCTGGGTTTTTTGTCAGTAGTGAAATAAATGCAATGCAACAGTGGCTGCCTGGAATGTAAAAACATATATTAAAACATTAAATTTGGAAAGTGAATGAATGTAAATTTAAATATATTTTAAAAAGACCTGCAAGGTTATTTGGATACAATGGTGCATTTATACTAAAAAAGTATAACAATTCCAGAAACATGAGGGTCCATGAGTTGTGTGTAATGCCGTTTTAACCCCCTTGAGGGTGATAAAGCATCAAAAAACCCACAGGAGCTTCCAACCACACAGGAGGTCGAGGGAACAACTCATGAAACATTTTAAGGTCTCTCACACCGACTGGTGCATTATCTGCCATAATTCTTAGTCTATAGGATGGCACAACATAGAGTTTTGGTCCCAGAAAAATTTACAAATTAATATGTTGTGCTACACATTGTACTTTCCCCATTGGGGATCAATAAAAAAATAAAAATAAAATAAATAAACTGCCAGCATCCTTAAAATTATTACATCTCGGCTCAAATATGCTGATATATGTTTGTGTGTTTTTTTGTAGGATTTTGAGGATATACATGGTCAATAATGTTTAAACTGATTTCTACTGCATGGATAGGAGACCAAACACCGTCCATCTATGTTGACAGTGAATTAAAGGTAGATTTGAGGTAAACATAAACCTGTATGTTATTGTATTGCAAATCCAATGTATTTCCTATCTTTTGCCCGATGTTGCCTCAAAGAACAATTAGGCTCTGTCCTTCGCAGTTATAAAGGATCCCGACTCTTCCAGACATCAGTCTAAGGCTGCAACTAACATTTAGTTTTATTGTTGATTAATCTGTCAATTTTTTGCTTGATTAATCGATAAGTTGTTTGGTCTATAAAATGTCAGAAAATGTCTATCAGTGGTTTCCAAACCCCAAGATGACATCCCGAAATGTCTTGTTTTGTCAAATATTCAGTTTACTGTCATAAAGGAGTGAAGAAATAATCACATTGAAGCTCAGAAATGTCTCAGAAATCTTTTTCATAAAAAAAATTAGTCAAACATCATCACATTATCAAAAAAGTTGGTGAATAGTTGACAACTAATCGATTAATTAATGACTTACTTTGCCACTCTACATCAGTCTACTGTACATTTCTCCCGCCCCTGCATACATTGAGCAATATTTGTGTTGATAGTTGGCAATTAGAAGATAGAGATTTGATATCTACATGATTGTAAGACTGGTTTGTTTTCCATCTGCAGCATGTCCGCCAATGCCCTGCAATAACCTTTTCCAGCAATAGATGAACTTGTCTTGACCTTTTGACCTCTTGCACTGGATGCTCTTCCTCAGTGACATGCGAGACGCAACATTACCACACAAAACCTTCTCCTGCCTTAAGAAGTCGGGCTGCAGTGTTGTGCAGCCAAATATTCAACTGTAAGAGAGCACTAAGCCAAATCATCCACCATCATCATGTTTTCATCCTTGCAGGGGGAGGGAGGGTTGACTAAGAGGCAAAGTGGGGGGAGAAACAGACACACACGGGGCCTAGTCGCCACATCTTTTCATGCGAAGAAGCTGTGCCGTTAAACCGTCAGTAATCCGTATTTATTTGCACTCTACATATTTACAACATTTAGCTAGTTTATGTCTAGGATAATGAGATATAGGTGGGGCTACCAGTGCTAAACTGGTCTGTTCCTGGCTCTCTACGTTAGCTCTACTCGGTGCATTTAGCTAGTTTAGCTTTAGGTGGCTAGTTAGCTAAGCTAAGCTAAGCTCGTTTTTGCAGCATACACCCGACATGGCATAATTTCAACAAAATGTAACGTTAAAGACCTGTTTGTCTTTAACATCATGCTGAGCTGAATGGTTTAATGTATATTCGAGGAGGGTCGCTAACACAAACTGTTTAGCTTTACGGTAACGTTAGACACAAGCATTTTAAATGTTCGCTAGTAACGTTAGCTAGCTAGTATACGAGCAATGCGATGGCTAACGTTAGCTTGGTAGAACGGTGGTTTGTTGCCATCTGTCAGGGCTCCATTTATATGGTGGAATGGGACGTTTTCTTCACTGCGTTGAACCAAGTTAACATAGTCTATGTTTGGTATCGATATATTGTTTCTTATTTAT
Organism: Sander lucioperca; assembly: GCF_008315115.2. Classification (NCBI taxonomy): domain Eukaryota; kingdom Metazoa; phylum Chordata; class Actinopteri; order Perciformes; family Percidae; genus Sander; species Sander lucioperca. The sequence goes on along the minus strand of NC_050186.1, from coordinate 22,301,932 downwards.
TAAATAACCGATGTATTTGCCGAGGCATCGGTTTAGCAGCTGACTGTTTTGCAAAGTCCTGCTGTAACGTTAACCTTAACGTTACATAATGCCAAAAATTCATAAAATACACAAATCTTTCTATTGACACGCATACAGGCAACTCACAACATAGCAATAGACTGAGTATGTTATGTTTTACAATGTTATGACTAAATGGGCATATGAGTGTGTCACATCATTATCTAATGAGCTCTGTCTTGTGTTGGAATTTCAGACCCGTTTTTGGTTTCCCAAAACAGCTCCGGCCCGGGCCTCAGTCCGCGGTCTAGAGTTTGATTGCGGGCGGTTTTGAGACGGAAGCCCGTCGGCGTGTAGCTGCTAGCCAGCCCCTGCACCCTAACCACCATCATGGGAGACAGTAGAGGTGAGAAAATAATTGCTCTGATTTTATTATCAGCAATGCAAATACATGAACGTCGAGCTAAAATTGCATCTTATAACTAATGTTGATATTAGCTACGACTACGCAAATTATATTTACTTACACATGTTTTTACGACTGCTGTACATTCAGGCCTATGAACGATATGGGTTATAATGAACCAGTACTTAACGTGCAAAATATTAATGCTTTTTAAAATATGTGAGTTACAGCTGGCACACAGTTGAACTATATATAGACCCACTGTCTTTCAGAACGTCATTTGATTTAAGTCAATCAGGTTTAGTCGTTCAAATTACCATCCCACAATTTCTCTAAAGCAACATTTGTTTTTAATATCATTTGGTTATTTGAAATGCCATCTTAATGTTACTTTTTGTTACTGTGACTGTCGTCACTGTTGGGTACAGAGTTTATTCACCTTTATCCAAAACACTGTACAGTATCATGAGAGCAACGGCCCCACAGGAAAAGAAAACATGATTCCTTGCATTTGTTGACTTGATAAGTATTCAAATGGTAGTCCACGAACAGTCCTCCATGGGCCGCAGTTAGTGATTTGTGTGAGCTATGATTGGTGGATTTCTTTTCAATGTGTTTGAGGCAAGACAATAGATTAGCTCAGACGACAACCAAGTACACAGCCTGAAGCAGTGAAAATGCAGCACACAGCCGGCTGCAGAAGAAAGCCAACACAATACAAACCACAGCATAAACAAAAATAAATAAAACAATTGGCATCGTAAAACCAGACCAAAATTCCACCAGATTCAGATAACAGATAAAAAAAAATAGGCTTCTAGAAACTTAAATTAACTTCTTCCTCTTGATTGTACACCAGTCAGATAAATGCATATCTCTTATAAACCTGTCATACAGTCAGGTGCTGTATGGAAACTAATAATAAATCCAGAAAATAACTTGATAGGAAATAACTGCTCAACCAAATCTTGTCCTTAGTTGTCCAACACAGTTTTATTAAGAACCACACTCTGGGATGTTAAAAGCAAAGCAGATTTTACTGGGAGTAAAAATCCACATTGTATGCTTTACATTGTGCAATGAGGATGTTTAACTGATGTGTTTAGCAAATTATTGTTATAAGCATCATTTAGTTATAATCAAATCAAGACAGCATTACAGTTGAGGAGTCAGTAATTACTAGCATGCAATTTTTATTGTCATGTAAAACCCATTAAATCTGCAACATTTGATTGACCTCATTTAAAATAGAACCCAGATGGACCTAAGGACCAACAGTTTCTCTTGATAAAAATAAAACATAGAGTTGCAAAAGGCAAGTCTGCTTAGTATTTGTAGAATTGTGTTGTTTAACTAGGCATAGATAAATATATTTGCAAATAATTTGTGATATATTAGCTTTGTTCCAGCCCATTATTATTATTTTTACATCATTTGCGGTATTTGGTTGACAACTACCATGTTTGTGTTTGAGTATGAGAATAAATAAATAAAATGAGCCCTGTATTACACTTGTATCACCTTTATTAAGAAGCTTAGCCTTTTTTGCACATTATTTGTATTAGTGATTACACTAGTTATTTGCTATTATCCACCTTGCTGTCTCTTATCAGATTCCCACAGCCCAGACAGTTCGTCTGTGTCCTCCCCTCCATCAGGCCAGCGCTCACCTCCGCTGGTTCCCTCAGCTGCTTCCATGACCTCCCTGCCTCCCATCACCACCTCAAGGGTCAACAGCCCCATCAGTAGCATCGGCTCCCCCTTTTCTGTCATCAGTTCTTCGCTGGGCTCGCCTGGTCTACCTGGCACGCCATCGGTGGGCTACGGCCCCATTAGCAGCCCACAGGTAAGGAAGGACTTGTACTTAGGGGACATTATTTAAAATATTTACTATGTAACATACATTTATTTATTTGCAGTGGAAAGTAGAAATGCAGAACTTAAAAGATATCAAGCTATACCTTTCTGAAAATAAAAATCACTTTTTTAAATTTGGGTTTTTGACAATTTCTATGATTGTCTTGATTGATGCTTGCTACAACCACAGTGGTAGTTAATCCAAAATAGAATATCCAGTAAATCACACTTTTATGTATAATATTAATGAATATTTATATTTAGATATTCTTTAATTTTATATTTTGTACTTAATTACCTATTTTTATATAATGGATGTCACTCTGTCTTTCTTTGCCATGGGACAATAAATATTTGCAGCAGGTTTTTCCCCCACTCCTATTTCTTCTATCGTCTGTTGGCCTTGATGTTCATGTGCCAGATGTCATGAGTTTTGTTCTTAAGACCTTATCTCTGTTCCAACCAGTGCGCCAGACAGAAATATAAGAGGCAAGGCAGGGCTTAAAGAGGAGGAACTTAAAGGGTTACGTGTCTGCCTCTCACCGTGATGTTTTTTGTGTGATCTTGGTGACAATGAAACATGAAATGTATCTTAAAAAAAAAAACCCTAATCCCTAACGATAAGACCCTAATCGTCATTGTTTTCACCTTCTCCTCTATCGTTCTTTCAGATCAACTCAACAGTGTCCATGTCAGGGCTTCATGCAGTGAGCAGCTCCGACGATGTGAAACCTCCATTAGGCTTGAAGCAGCTGTCGTGTCACAGCCCGGGGCCGATGCTTTCCCAGAAACGCCTTTGTGCCATCTGCGGAGACAGATCCTCTGGTGACTAGACACCTTAAATACTGCTCCTATTTTCTGTGCCTTGCCTTTTAAGTTGGGGCAGTTGTTACAGTGTAAACAGTGTAAACAATGTAAATAATCCTTTAAAGTTTCTACCTTGAAACAAATTTTCTTACCTCTTGTCTTACTTCTTTGGCTCTTTTCATCCCTCCTTCCCACATCCTCCAGGTAAGCACTATGGTGTCTACAGCTGTGAGGGCTGTAAAGGCTTCTTCAAGCGCACAGTACGCAAAGACTTGACCTACACTTGTCGGGACAGTAAAGACTGTATGGTGGATAAGAGACAGAGGAACCGCTGCCAATACTGCCGCTACCAGAAGTGCCTGGCCATGGGCATGAAGAGAGAAGGTGAGCAAGCAGGGGCACTTCAGCACACCCTGTAGATGGCTGGTTCTCAGCCCCTTCTGCTCATGACCCCGAAACATGAGGCCATTTCACTTTCCCATGCACGCAATTGTAGGTTTAAATGCACATAATGGTGCATTTTCACACAAATGATGGTTCAGTTTTGGTTTTAAAGGCTGTTTTAGTGGATACATTATCATTATTTGTAGACAACTATTCAGCTGACAAATTTTAAGAAGATTTCTTAACTTGGCTGTGATGTATTTGTTAGGAATAGATGGATAAGCCTTTGATTTTGCCCAGCAAAAATTTGGTTCAAGAGTATACAACAGTAGTTTGGGGGGGGGGGGGGGCAAAAATGTTAGGCTCCTACTCTTGTTACACTCATCAGAGAAGATTAGGGGTGTAACGGTTCTGAAACCGCGATATAAACGTCCACGGTCTCGTGTTACAGTTCAGTCTTCCAGTTGACAGATTCCCTCTATGTGAAGTTAATTTATAAAGCTAATCTACCTCAGTCTTTTTTTGGGCCAACTAAAAAAACGAGGTTATGAACTGAACTGTGGCTCAAGTTGAGTCGAGTTCCGAATTTGGAGAATCGTTACACCTCTAGTAAAGATGTTGATTGTTTGGGTCATTTTTGTGTCTCTGAATCTGGAACACATTAGTTTCCTTAACAGTGGCATATTTGGTCTGTGGGACTAACACTAATAATAAAGAGCCCACTACTCATATTCATCAAAATAAAATCAAAAGTTTTGCCAACTTCACTTTGGGCTGACCTGCTCCTACAAACTTGCAGACTATGGTCTCACACACACACACAACACAAATGTGTGACTAAACATTTTCATTGGTCGCACGGTGCGCCTGACATCTAGCAGGTCTTTCTCTGTGTGTGTGTGTATGTGTGTACAGTGTCATAAATTAACTTTTTGATCAACGGCCAAATGGACTGGCATATGTTTTACCAGCCAAAATAATAAATTGCCTTTTTAGTCACGTATACATTTGTTTCAGTACATTTTATTGAGGTGATACGGTACTATGCTGAATACAAACTTGAAGAAGAGGCCAGAGCTAAATTCAAAGCAAAATTACTTTAATATATTGAAGAACTCACCATGTAAAAAAGCTTCTTCTGGTAAGCATTGATGTAGTTAATATGTTGAGGGTCCTTATCGTGAAAGGTAAGAACGGAAGGGTTGAAGCTGTGCGTTGCCGTTGACAATGTGGGAGGCAATAAAGAGTTTGCCAACTTTCAAACTACGCATTAGCCTAACATTAGCTAGTAGCAGACCGGCCCAGCACCTACTCTGCCTCTGATTGGCTCTGACCCTGATATTCTACTACGCTGAATGCAGCTGTGGGGAAAAAAAGGCATGTGATTCCATATAAACCTATGGCCTAGAAGTATCACTTAACTGACATGTCAATGTCATATTTACCAGCTGTTTCAGGTCTTCAGGTGGACATCAGTCACCGGTGAATACATCCCATGATTTGTACCAATAAAAAAGCACAAACTCCACTGTTAATTCTCATTAGCAGCTATTCAACTTTTTACCCCATTCCTAATATGTTTGAAATTAAACATTCAACTTCAACTGCTATCACTATAATGGAATTGCCTTACTTTATCACTCCATAATTTCATGTATATCATTTTGATATTAGTGACAATGATTGGCTGATGAACTGATAATAGCTTCTATTTATTTATGTAATGCTCAAAGTGCTTTAAATTAAAAATGGATGCAGACACATTCAAAAACTACAACTGACCTATATGCATCGTCATGCAGCGTACAGTCGTACAAGCGTCTTAACAATAAAACAAAACATGATAGATCCGTTTTCAAGCCCGTCAGTCTGAGATTATTTGCTGTTGAGTGTCTTTCAGTTGAGCAGTGTAGGTAAGAGCTAAATGTAACAATATTAGATAATTATATTGGGACTTAATCCCCCCCCCAGCACACTACGATGCTACTTTTATTGTAGGTTGAACATACCTCAGGTTATGTTTGATGAGTTTGTCACTGTTGTTGTTATAATGATCCCTGTAGTCATGGATTATTAAATTAACGCAGATACAGTAAAAGGATCATTTAAGGCGGCGGCTTTCTGTGGCAGATACTTTCTTTGTAATCGGTCTCAACCTGTAAAGCCTGAGACAAACTCTTTAACTTCACCCAAACCATAAATGAGATCTCATATCTGATCTATGAATATGCATCAGTAAATCATGGTATCAGTGTTAAACATTTTTTCTGTGTAATTAATAGAACTTCAGTAATATTTGTACAGTAGGGGATAGAAAGAGCGACTAGAGTGGTAGAGAGGGAGATGGGGGTGGGTGAGCCTTGTAAACACTAACCCCCTTTCCCCCTCTCTTCCTCTTTTTGTTTCCTCTCGTTCTCTCTCTCCCCCCTCCCTCCTTCTGTAGTGGCCACGATGAACGACAGATGTAAGGAGAAGAGGGAGGGAGGGGTGTGTGTCTGTGTCTGTATGCGTGAGCGAGAAGCAGAGAGATATTACATTGCATATACATGAGAAGGAGCTAGCTTAAAATGTTTTTCCATAGTTTGTTGCCAGTGCTCAGAGGTGGACCAGTGCCAGCTTTGAATCACTCCCCCATGTTTGTATTTTTAACCTTTATAGATCCAGGGAAAGTTTGCTGACTTTGCACACTTCTTTTAATCATTATCCTACTTTACTTTAAAGCTACTTGTTGTTTATTCCACCTGGGTGCTACCCAGTAAGGTCACAGTTACTCCAGTCAGCCGCAGAGCAGTTCCACTTCTGTTCAGGAACATTCATTTCCTTGTTCAAGGTACTTTGACGCTTGTAGAGGAAGGAGAGATTCATTAAATTGCCCACCCAGATTTCTTTAAGGCAATCTTGGCTTCCAAACTGTCACATCTTTTTTTCCGATTCTGTATCATACACAGACACAGTGACAGTTACAGACTGATGCTAAAATCTTTTCTCAAGCATTTGCTTTGCTTGACATTAAGTGCGCATAGTAGGATTCAATCTACTTCTTCCAATAATCTAATGCCTTCAAATGAATAATTAATTAATTAATTAATCATCAAATAATACAGAATGCTTGTTTTTTTTTTGTTGACAAAGGCTTTGTTTAAACAATTGATATGTGCTGTTTTTGCAGCACAATGCAGGAAAATTGGGTGTCTGAATCATAAATTAAACCAAAGTAATGACATCCCTTATAATTGCTGCTCCTGCATATTTTCTGTTTGCTGCTGTTCAAAAAAATGACCAAAACAATAAACATAACACATTAATTTACAAACCTTACTGAGAAATGTCAATTTCATGTGACTATTGGTTAATGTATTGCCATTTATACGTATTTGGACAGTGACATTCTTTGTAGTATGACACAACTATCAGCTTGGATGTTAAAGGGTGTTCACATTCGTATTTGGTGAACTTAAGTCTCTTAAGTGCTTTTTTATATTCATATTCCCCCCAAATGTTAGCACAATTGTGCAAGTTAGTGATTTTAAACATACAACTAAAGTAACCAAGTTTGTAGAGCCCAACAGTGGGATGTTCTTGACTCACCAAGCCAGTCCCATAACCTCAGTCTCTCTACTGATGTGTGTGGGTGTGGTAGACTTATGACAGTCTTTGACTGCAAAGGATTTGTTACAAAATAGTAAATATGACTTGAACTATGTTTATTTCATTTTCTCATAGTTCATCTGAAGTGAATAAAACACTATTCATGTTTTGGTACAGGACAGCTTCAATAGTACCTCAAGTTGGGGCAGACAATGTGATTGCATGGAATTGTTTTTATTTGATTTACATGCACTTAAATAAATCTAAATGCTGTTGTCTTTCTGCAGTAAACTGTAACCTAGTTTCTTTAATCTTGGTAAGAGATTAAGAGAAACAAACAACCTTTCCTGATGCTGAATCTGGGCAAAATGCCTACTTTCCAAGGTTACCAATGTTACATTTCATTGTAATTCCCTCTTGAATGTAGCTTTAAAACAATGAGTTAATAGTAATGACTTCTGTTGTGTATGTCTTAATGGTCCATTTCTGCCTTGTTAGTGGACCTTAAAGAAGTGTGAAAGACAGCATGAGAGACTTTGAATTCATCATGAATTATACATGTCTTTTTCCACTATTTTGCACTTTTTATGTTAATTTGGTCATAGTTATTATTTTTTTGGTGCTTTTTGTATGGCTATATCCTGCTTTACCAATCTCTTCATTGTTCACACATTTTCTGTTGATCTCCAATTCTACTTTCATTTAATCCATTCTGTTGTCTGGTGACACATTCTTACTACTCCTCCATTCCTTTGCTCTTGCACCTTTCCTGCTTTTGCGTTCTTTCACACTGACCACCTTTTAACCCATCCTTGCCTCCCACATTTTGCCCTTTCTACTCTTATCTACTTGTTCTCACTTCTTGTCCTTGTTTTCTTCTGTGCTCTTTTCTGTCCACCCCAATCCCCCGTCCTGCAGCTGTCCAAGAGGAACGGCAGAGGAACAAGGAACGAGAGGGCGAGGTGGAGTCGTCTAGTGCGGTGAACGAGGAGATGCCAGTGGAGAAGATTTTGGAAGCGGAGATGGCTGTAGAGCAAAAGACCGAGCTTCATGCAGACGGAAGTTCAGGTGGCAGCTCTGTGAGTAGTCTGAATGGTGGAAGTTAAACACAAACTGTGTTCCTTTTTTAAAGGTGCTTTGTGTAACATTCAGAGTCTGTAGTTGAGTATATTCAAGTATTGTATATAATCATGCTTATATTTGTTCAAAGACTGCATGTTTTAACAATCTTCACAGGCTGTTGTATGAATAATACAGTGCCTCTCAGTCAAGTTGTTTGATAAAATAATTATTAAAAGAAATCCTCTAAATCTGCTTTCTTCAGCCCAACGATCCTGTCACCAACATCTGTCAGGCAGCAGACAAGCAGCTCTTCACCCTGGTGGAGTGGGCTAAGAGGATCCCTCACTTCTCTGAGCTGGCCCTGGACGACCAGGTCATCCTGCTACGTGCAGGTAAGCTCCTAGTTGACTCAAGAAGGTTTGATGAATCAGTAGTGATTTTTTTATTTAAACACTTTAGTTAAAGGTGCTCTAAGCGATGTCACGCGTTTTTTAGGCTACAACATTTTTTTTGTCACATACAGCAAACATCTCCTCGCTATCCGCGAGCTGCCTGTCCCCTGAACACACTGTAAAAAAAAAAAAAAAAAAAAAAAAGGTCTCTGTAGACAGCCCAGGCTCTACAAACGCCAACAAAAACAAACTGCACCACCAAACATAACAAACAGTGTTCCAGCCAATAACCGACAAGAAGGATTTGGGGCTGGGGGTTGGGGGGTTAGTACGCGGAAGGGAGGGGGAGGGGACGGGATGAGGAGGAGGGAGGGACGAGCTAGCCTCGTTTTGTTTGACAATACTTCGAACGTCAACAAGAAGTGATGTCACCCAACATCGCTTAGAGCACCTTTTGAATTAATAATAATAAATAAAAAAAAATTACCCAGTTGCTGAAATGACTAAACCATATTACAGTGGAACCTTTTATATCACATCGGGTAGAGCAGTGTACAGCAAAGGTACAGGGATCACGTAAGAAATAACTGTAACTCAAACATCAGTAATGATTCTGTGGATAGATTGTTTTAGTTACGGCCACATATATTGACCCTGTGCCTTCTTTGTGACCTGCAACAGCGGTCAAACATCAGCTAACGCAATACTGCACTCTCAGCCCTCCTGGTTTTGAAAAAAAACAAAAAAACAATTGGTTTGATACAAACTCTGGATACCTTTTGTGTTCCTTCTTTTCGGTGGCTCTAGAGTTTTAACTTGCACTCACACAGCACAAAAATAAAGGGAAAGTAAAATGCCAGTGTGCCAAACGAGAAAATGTTTAGGCCAATTGGATATTTTAGGGTTTTGTGCTGCTCCATCATATTCTACTAACACCATTATATAACTCCCTATACAGTATTTGGTCCCATTGTCTATGTAAATGTTGGTGCACAAAACATTAGACACTGTTAGACAAGTATATCATAATTATTATAATGCAAGTCCAATCTTTTACACCACCAACAGTTGTAGTTTTAAAAAGCGTCATTGTCAAGAAAACATAAACTTGCATGGTTTTTTGCAGAGCTATTGAATTGGACCTCACAAAGTACACTAGCAACCCTCTGTATGTTTTTAGTTTTTTTTTATATATGGTCAGCGAATGTGGTGGAGACCTTTGCCCCTTTTTAATATAGAACTAAATATTAGGGTATAAAGGAGTATTCCATTGTCCCATACAGCTATGAAATAGCCCAGGTGGTAAATCTTAGTAAGGGTTAATTATTTAAATTTTTTTTAAACATGTATTTATTGAAATGTTTGTACATTTTACAGACAAAAACAGTACAAGGCACATAACATAAAACAGAAAAGAGACCAAGGATCAAATGTAGTAGCTGTAGTATCCACAGTCATAAATCTGTACATCCATAGGTGTATGCTTACACGAAAAACATACCGCCGTTGTTTATCTCAACACCGTACTGTACAGATGGCACACTACAGGCATTAAGAGAATGTTCTTATTTAGACAAACAAAAAAAAGCGCTTGGTCCAGCTAGTTATCACTCCGACCAACCACATCCATACTGTTATTCTCAAGAAAATTGAAGAAAACGCTCCAGATTTTCCAAAACTTGTCAAGCTTATTTTTTGTTGTGTAACTTATCTTTTCTAGAGCTAAGTAAAAAGTCATTCCCCTCAACCATTGCGATGTACCACAAGGTGTGTCCGATTTCCATGAGCAAGCAATGCATCGTTTGGCTTCTAAAAAACAAATATTCAGTAGAGACCTAACTTTGTTAGAGGTTATAAAGCTGTCTGGGTAGAGATTTAATAAGCATAATTTTGGGCTAAGGGGCACCTCCTCGCCAGTGATCTGGCTTGCCAGGTCCAACACCTTCCTCTAGAATGAGAGTATCTGTGGACATTCCCACATATAAGGAAGGGTTAATTATTACAGGAAAATGGCCGCATGTGTTTAGTAAGAGATCTTCAATTTGCTAATTGCCAGGAACATTCAGTTATAATGGGTATTAAGAAATCCCAAACATCACAGCAGTAGAATATTTATTAGAATATTTATTGACACACTAACTCTTCCACAGGCTGGAATGAACTCCTGATTGCATCGTTCTCTCATCGCTCCATCTCGGTGAAGGATGGGATTTTATTGGCCACCGGCCTGCATGTCCACAGGAACAGTGCTCACAGTGCCGGTGTTGGAGCCATCTTTGACAGGTAATACACAGATGCATATATGCATAAACAGTATCACTCTGACAGACATACCACATCAGTGATTTCCCAGCATTCAGAAGTTTGGGTTGTTGACCCAACTGGAGAGGACATGCCAACATAAACATAATTGTGTTCGCTGGAGAGTTTTAGCATTAATATGATTTTCAAAGGCCTATCTACTCCACTTAGAATCAATTTGCTTAAAATAGATCCACAGTCCCCTCTTGAATTGACCTGGTAAATCCACATCAGTCCTCAGAGCTAGATGAAAAAAGAAAGAACACTTGCTTTTATTTACTTACATGAATTTTTCATGTTTGGCTGAATAAGTGACTGGGGTAAGAGTTTAGGATACTGTGTCTTCCCCTTTGGTTTTCTGCAGCTGCTGTGTTCTGCGTTGGCTGTGATTGGCTGAGAGACTTTGCTTCTTTAATGATGCCTGTTGGGTGACAGCGCATGGCCAGGAGGCTGGTGACTAATGCCTACCCATAGACATGCATGCGCACACGCACACAGTCACTGGCTGGCTAATGTGAATATATATATATAATAGGAATGTCGCTTAAAATAGAGTTTACATCCCATTATTGTGCAGAACGTTGTTGAGGCCATGGGTATATATTTTGGTATTACATTTTCTTTTCTGCTGACCAAAGAATAATTGTTTTGTGATCTCATCGTGACAAAAAAAATGTGGTTGTAAAATAATTACAATCTTCGACAGACTGTCTTTCCGTGATTATTAAATCCAAATGCACAATACATAAATCTTAATTCCTTTATAAAGGTCACAACATTGTAAAATAAGTTACCTGCAACAGGCACACTATAAATAATATAGAAATATTACTGCGCCTTTGTGTTTTCTACAGGCTTCTGAATGATTGGTGGCAACAAGTACACTGTCAGTCCAGAGATATGCGCATTCATATCTTAAACAAGCTTGTTAGTTTGAGATCCTGAAAAAACGTATTCCATGATCCCTGGAAAACAAAACATGATTACAACCATGGCCTCTGCAGCCATCTGCATTATTGCATCAACCATTAATTGTTACTTGAAAAGTGAAATTACATGTTTTTCACTAGATTGTGTGTTTACGGTTGTTTCAGAATATGTTATTTAATTAAGATGTAAAACTTCTTATGCTCTAATAAATGCTAGTTTATGTGATAATAGGATTTATTGCATTATCTAGGGGTAGATTACATCTGCAGGTTTTAATACATTTTGAGTGCTTCGAGTGAAAAAAATAAATACTCCAGATCTCGTAGAGTTTTATGTAAAAACCCCAACTACATCACAACGTGTCAATTCACTGTCAATTACACAGTAATTACATTGTCCAAAAATCCAGTCAGGTTTACAGCAAGCTAACTGGGCTTATGGCAAACGGCTCAGTGATTTTCCCCTGATACTTTTTCATTTTTCTAGCAGCAGCCTTTTCTTTCAGCTTCTCGTCAGCAACTGTTTGAAGCTACTGAATCATATTTTGTCAAGGAGGATGTAAATAATAAAATATCAGAATATAATTTCTTTGTAGCGCATTACTTGAGGCAACTGGGTAGGCCCTGAAGTGCAAAAGAAAACTTGCTTTACGTGTGTTTGTAAGTTAGATGGGAAGAACAGGAAAGGTAATGTGGGTTGTTGCTCAAAGTCTTTTCTGCCAACATTTGATTGGCTGTATCGAAATAAGGTCTCTATCTAAGTAGAAATAAGGTCTCTATCTAAGTACGCGGATAACGGAACAGCAGAATAAATGCAAAAATAGGAGGCGCCGTCATGAAACTATTATCCCAATCATAACCAAAATAGTTATAGTTCTCCCTTTTGGTTCCTGTTTTTTTGTTGTCAAAGGAGAACATGGAACAAGTGATTTACAGGGCAGATGTGTATGCTGCAGCAGACAACAAAATGTATTTGATTCATCAAAATCAGTTGGACTTCAAGTTACTTTTCATGATGTATTACCGTGTAGCAAGGAACATTTATTAAAGGGTGAGGGTTAATTGTTTTTCACCTATGAACAGTTTCATGTCTACTAATGGTTTTCTGCTGTCATGCATTTGGCTGCTTATTTTAATACATGTGAATATAGTTGGTAAGACATGTTTATCAGGGATTTGGGTGCAGGTGCAAGATAAATAAAACTTTGAGTCTAGACACAAAAAATGTGAACAATCCTAATGCACACTCATGCGCACTATTTTACAACAGTTTTAAACGTATCAGAAAGTAGTTTGTATAACTACATAGGGCTGGGCGATATGGGCGAATTTATCTCGATATAGGTATTTTCATATCTCAATAACAATATCGTTCATGATATAGCATGTTTTTTTGGTTATTCGATAAATTGTCTATATGACAAATGTAAAAGTACTGACTATTTTCTCATTTTATTAAGAACTTCAGTGCAAAATTAACATTTTCAAATAATATTGTCGAGAAAATAGCTATACACTTTAATATGTTAACGTGCATGTGTTCAAATAGTTTGATGTAAAAACAAAACCTTAATCTTCAAATGATATTCCCTTAAAATATTTCATTTCAGATTTTCTGAGAAATTTGAGTTGGTATGTGCTTGTTATTATCAATTAATCACGTTCTATGATTTCATCACGATACAATTCCATTGAGTTATCGCCCAGCCCTACCACTACAGAGTTTCACCATGTGAAATCATATATAAGCACTGACTCTCTGTACAGCTGAAAGGCTCAGAAAACAGACAGAATTCTGTAATAACAATGTAACTGTGTAATGACATTGTAATAACACATTGTGATTGAATACACAGGGCGCACAATGCCGAGGTTGGGGCCATATTTGACAGGTAATTACGCCACTACACAAACACTTTTCTTAAACCCCTCCTCTTGAAACCAACACAGAACCAAAGCTAAAAGGTTGATGCTTTTAGGCTTTGTAGAAGTCAGCCACTTTTCGCTACAAGATATTATTCCGAACGACAACCATTAAAAATAGTTTTGACTCGTCACTAAGTGAACTTTAGAGGTATGGTTTAGATGATGATGACGACAAAGAGCAGTACTGTATTAAAATTTGAATTCTGCAGCATATTTGGTTTGCGGCTTTGACTGCTCAAAGCCTCGTCCAATTGCCTGCAGAATACTTTTCATCTTTTGCCCATTGACGATGCCTCTTGTTACCAAACCAGATGCTTGTTGAGCCTTGCCAGACCATAATGAGCAAATCCAAATGTGTGGGCTAGCTTTCCCAGGGCACTAATAGTGGGACACAATACTGTATTACTCTATTGCAGGACACTGTTTTACACAGTCAGGTCGATGTGTGTTAAGATTTACCGTTGAGCCTTTGAGAGGTGGTGTTGGCCCTCTTCAATGATGCTCCCTCTATGATGGGAAGTGCCCATTTTAAACATTAAAGGTATACACTATGGGTGCGTACCAATCGCTCCTACTTTCCTCCCTTTTCTCAACTTAATATGAATAAAACATGTATTCATTGTGCTGGGTGTGTTTATAAAAAAAATTGATTTGACAATGCACTGCATTGTGGGCTTGGCCAGTGTCTGTTAAAATGTCCATTTCTGATGATGGATGATCTAGTAGAAAATAATCTCTAATGGTCATCACTTTCTTCCTCCTCTTTTGTCCACGTCATATTCCAGGCAGTAGGCCTGCACGATTCTGGGGGAAATATGAATCACGATTTTTTTAGCTTAGAATTGATAATCACGATACTCTGTCACGATTTGTTTCTCAGGAAGTGTAATGTCTATTGCACACATGAACCATGACAAAACAAAACAAATTTGCAGTACCAAACATCGATTTTTTTGGGCACCTATAGCACATTGCGCATCACCACAAGCCTGTAAACATAGAGGCTACAGTGAAGAGAAGGGAGAGCATTGCAGCGCTTGGGAGCGCTTTAAAACCTTTTTTATACAGTCTGTGAGTTAAAACTCACAGAAGAAAGTAGTAGCGTTTGTGATGCGGTCGGCTCGTAAATTTAAATGAGAATCAAAGTCATAAAAAAAAAAAAAAGTTATTTAAACATTAAATCGTGAACAGGGTGAATCGAGATCGCGATTTTATAACGATTAATCGTGCAGGCCTACCAGGCAGTTTTAAGATGCACTTATGGCTCACACCAAGCCTCTTGAGTTAATAACTGTCAGTCTATATATTATTGCGCTACACATCTGATGAAGCATGATAACGCCATTGTTTAAAAATATACTGATATGTTGGTTTGCATTCTATTTTTGCCAGGTACATTTTTTGTTTTTACTAGTTGCATGCAGTGCTCTCTTGAGTAGCAGGACACCTATTTTACTTTCTAAGGTTTTAAGATTTGTGAAGCATTTTAAGAATGAATGGATGGCTTTTAAAGTATACAGTACAGCACCCAAATTACCGATCACTCCCTCGCTCTGGCCCTCTCTTCATTTTCACATCAACACTTTACATCTCAAGTAAAACAACTTGTCAGAGCTGCGTGTGGATACAGTTACAGTTTTAAAATGAGCCCATCAAAACTATTAAATTAGATTAAACAAGGCATTAAAGTTACCAAAAAGTCAATGAATCTTTATTCCTTTCTGTAAGTGAGAACATTCGTCTAAAATATGAGTGTGCGTTCACGCTTGGGAGAAAAACAAATGTGTTTAGTCCCTGAATCTTGACTGCCATATGCTCTTTCTTCCTTGGAGTCATTGGTTGAGGGCAAGACAAAATAGTGAAAGATAGACCGTGTGGAAAAAGTGAAACAGGAAACTATAACGTTTTTACTCTCCAGCCATTGTAGATTTCAACATTTGGCACTTTCACAACACTTTCACAGCAACCTTCACACATTTGCTAGCACAGTTAATTATTAATTATTAAAAAAACAAAGACAATTATTAAAACAAAGACAACCAACCATTACATTATTAAGTCGTAAACACCAGAATCAGCCACAGCCAGAACTTACCACCATTTGGTGGCAGCAGTTTGCCAGTTTTAACTAACATTATTGTGTGTGTTTGTTTTTATCTGCAGAACCAGCAGTCCAACCATGCCCTCGCTAGTTTAGACATAAAGTAATTACATTGAGAAGTAACCATAAAGTCTGGTCCCTCTCTGTTCTTACTCTCTTATTCCCTCCCTTTCTTCCTCTTTTTTTTTTTTTTTTTTTTTTTCGCTCTCTTTTTACTTCTTCTCCCATCCTTTATCTTGCCTCCTCTCTCTTCCCTAATCTGGGATCGTCTCCAACTGGAATTTCCCCCTGCAAATCTCCTCTCCTCTCTGCAGAGTTTTGACAGAACTTGTAAGCAAGATGAGAGACATGCAAATGGACAAGACCGAGCTCGGCTGCCTTCGAGCCATCATCCTCTTCAACCCAGGTACATAGACAGGCGGCAGGTTGAAACTCACGAGGAAAATATCATGAAGGACACCAAACTAAAGTGGACAAATTCGTGTCTGTAATAGGAAACGTGAAATGTGTTTCATTTCCATATAGAGATAATGTAAATGTTCTCTGTTTTCACCTGAAGATGCCAAGGGATTGTCCAACCCCAGCGAGGTGGAGCTCCTGAGAGAGAGGGTGTACGCATCTCTTGAGTCTTACTGCAAACAGAAATACCCCGATCAGCAGGGCAGGTAGGCAGTAACACACAGACATGCTGAAAAGTAAGAGGTGAGGTCGTTGGTTGTGAAGGGTGGCACTGATTCTTGGACATATGAAGACTGTAAATCATTTTTAGCTTAGCTTTAACTTGTCACTGTAGCACAGAGCAGTTGGTTGGAGGCTGGATGTGATGCAGTGACAAAACAGACAAAAGAAATCTACCGAAAAGATGCTTCCTGCATCTTCTGAATTCTTGTTTTCAGTTTACATGATTTATAGATCTACGATTATTTCTCTCTGCTCTCCTTCTCATGCTTCTGTCCATCATCCAGGTTTGCAAAGCTCCTCCTCCGGCTCCCAGCACTGCGCTCCATTGGTCTGAAGTGCCTGGAGCACCTGTTCTTCTTTAAACTGATCGGAGACACGCCCATCGACACCTTCCTGATGGAGATGTTAGAGGCGCCTCACCAGATCACCTAGAGGAGCCAGGTTCAGTCCGGTCAGGATCCGATGCACAGCAGGATTACCAACACGTCACCCCATGTTGGGTCCTTGGCTCCTCTCATTGGGCCTCACTTAAAACTGCAACACCTGCTGGCTTTAATGTACCGGCTCTCACACTTGCGCACCCACACACCCACACCCACACACACACACACACACACACACACACACACACACACACACACACACACACACACACACACACACACTCACACTCACACACAACCCACAACCCACAAATTCCATGACACTGTCTAATTATCTTCACACATGCAGATCCTAACTTGCATACATGAATTGAAATGCAACATAATTAATACACAGATGATATGGCTCTGAATGAACAGTATGCTAATACACACTCAAACACATTTACACCTTTTCCCATAACCGTGGGGGTTAAGACTCAAGGAATATATCCCCTTTTTATCACACATATTCAGTAAATGTCTTAATTTTAAGTTAGCCTTCAGTTTCACATCCTCATCTCACAGTTGGTTTTTGCTTCTGCGTAACTGGTATATTTCCCTGTTTTGAATTGGGTTACTTAGTTACACTGCTAGCGGCACCTCTGTATATTTTATCCATCACTATCCGGTTAGTTATTCATGTATGGTTTTAGCTTAAAATCAGGTGCGTAGCATTTTAATCAACTGCCCATCATCAAACCAATTCACTTCTTATTGGTCAGGAGGTGTCCTATAATGGACAGGCAGATACACCCTCCCAGTGAGTTCATCCAGTCTCGTAAACATTGAAATACTTTGTTTATTTTTTAATATTCATGCTGAAACTTGTTTAAGTTTCTATTTTGAAGTACTGTACTCATGAAATGAGAGCTTTTTCCAAGGCATTGAAATCCAGGAAAAGGGGAGTGGGAGCACTTTGTTGAACAGACAGACTTTGTCCCTCCCACCCTGATGCGCACAGCGGGCTTTGTAAGACAAGACGAATGACTTGAATTTTATTTTTTATTCCTAGTTTTGATTTAATCCTTTTTCTCTATTTTGGCAGTTGGTTGGCATTTTCAAACAGCTTGAGGCTTGCAGGAAGAACAGCTTCATGCAAGACAAATCATAGTTATCTGTCTTTTTTCTCCCGTTTCCTCCAAATCCTCCTTTTGCTGTTGGTCATGTATGCACTTTTGTGAGTTGTAACTGTGTAAATGTTCCTGTTTCCTAAAAATGACCGTATATTATCAGACACCTAAGATGACCCTGAAGGTACTATGTGTAGGGTTTTCCAATTATTGCATCCATTTTCGAATCAGATGTGATGATTTTTTAATAGAACGTGCTAAATAATTGGCCACTTTCTGTAATGATAACCAGGTTTGGGACTTAACACTACTGGCTGGCGGCAGGTGTTGGTCTGTCCTAACAACCAGTCTAGCTCTTGATTGGTTGCTCTTTATTCCAACCATTTTATTTGTATCAACTGTCCATTGGCTATAGAAGAGAAAAGATATTTTCTTTGCGCTTTAAATAGTCTTTTGTATAATTGGTCAGCATCTATCTGAGTTGTTTGAGGCATTGCTTTGTTTTCAAGATGCTGCACTCTTCCCTCTGTAAAACAAGCAGAGATGGAAAATATAGAGACCAGCTGAAATGATCTGACAGTGGCAATAACTCAACATTTAATTTCACCATTGTCATCAATCAAAGTCAAGTTTGGCTTATCTGTAATACTTCTGCAGCCCACCATTAATGGATGAATCACTGGCTGTGACTATAGATTGGTAAACAATGCACCGGTGTTTGAATTACTTGTGTGTTGTGTTACTGTAATGCAATAATGAAATTAGTTAGTGCTATAAAATGGAAATCCTACACCTACTACCTGCAGCTTTGGAATCTTTATTCAGTGTTTATTGGCTCAATGCTTGCAACTTTTGTACAGTAAATGTAAATAATACAAAAGAAAAAACACAGTCATGCAGAAACAAAGGCCTTTTCACATTCATATGAATGTGAAATATGTGGCTCCTACAAAGAAATTTATAAGCTCTATTTTTTTCTTCTTCTGTTGAATCAACATTAGACTTGCCTCCCATATAAGGACATCACCATGAAGTTATTATTGAGCCCAGGGCCAAACCACACCTCACTGCTGCTTTTGCACTAACTTCTGCCAATGTTTGTTGTTCTTTGCAATTGATTGGCTGAATTTTTAATTGACAATTGCTCTTGACGTTTACTGTGATTGAAATTTGTAGCCAACTGAATCTGAGCATTGCAGTGAAAAGTAAAATTCAGCTACCACATGATCGGGAGAAATACACTAAACTATGAATTAAACCGTCTACACATGCTCAAAGGTGAGCAATACTGGGGTACACAAAGATTTATTAACTTTTTTGTTAGTATTTAAAATGGTGTTGACGTTGTGAGGTATGTTTAGCCTTCTTATTAGTCACCATGTTTAATATCAATTAGAAACATTTTGAAGTATCATTCTACAGGGAAGAGGTACAGCTGTCCTCTACCAGGTGCTAAATAACTAAAATGGTCTTTTAGTTTTAAGACATGCACATTTACATCAATGCAAACACCGTATGCAAGTACACAGACAAATCATTCTCCACTCATTAAACAGGTCTGCTTAGGATGTAGGACTCCTTCTTTGATTTCTTTTTCTTTTTCTTACTTTATGACCCCTCACTTTATTGTAGACTCCCAACTATGGAAAATGAACACCATCTAAGTGCTTGTTCATTTGTGTTGTGGCTGATAAGTCTTTGTACTCTACCAGACACAGCCTGTGTCTTTTTGTATTTTAAAAAGCAGTTAGGCTGGTGGAAGCAATGAAAGTAGCTGGTAAATTTTGGGGTCCACCAGCTACTTTGACCAGAATGAGCAATGAGCTACCTGCCCTGCAGTTAGGCCAAATACTTCTCTGAGAAGATCCTTGTCCTCCCCCATGTGATGTGGACTTGGAGGCTGACAGTTCGATGACCTGTCAGACAGGTGTTTTTGTTTTACATGTCAGTAAGTTGGTCTAACCTTAGAGTTTGGTGTTGTTTCAGTTTTTCTCCATCCATGCATATGTGCGGGCCAACTCGGCAAAGTAGTCCCCAGATGTCCATTCATTTTCTACATGCAGAGAAAAGTCAGCCTCTCATGCACCATTGCTGCCTCATGTTGGTGTTTGTTGGAAAGAATAGTAAGGTGGTGGCAAGCTTATGATTTAGGTGACAAGCACCAACATCTGCTAGCATTCTTGTACTGTATATAATGTGGTATGGTCTCAAAGATTTGAGTGAAAAGGATTTTGTGGCCACCAGACTTTGAGATCTGTGATCTGGATTAGAGCACGGCTATCCTAAGACAGTTTGACTGGAATGAAGTTTGTGAGTGCAACCTCACTGCATCCCTTAGTGAGTGGGCTGACTTAGGTCTGTGTGTTCATCTTCTGTTAGGTTGACATCTCAGCAACTATCTCTGCAGGATTTTATTTTTGGAGCTTCCTCTGTTGAATGTTTAAGCCTGCTGCTACTGCCTCATGTTTATAGCTGGAGATGGGAATGATTACACAATCAGTCAAGTGCTGAAGAAGGATCCACTAGTTGGATCCACATTAAAAAAGAAGAAAAAAATTCTAATCACATACACAGCTGACTGCAAATGCCAATCTTTGTTGATTCATTTAAAAAGTAAAAATATGCAACTTGTATATTCATATTGTGGTAAACAGTTGTCATGCAATATGTGTATATGTTTCTGGCATTTGCAACTTGTAGCTTAGTCTGTTACATAAGTTAATATTAATTGGCAGTGAATTTTTTTTTTTTTTAGAATTCCCATCCTCCATGTAACAGCAATGTGTTTTAAGTTTTGCCATTTCTATATTTCTTAACATTTTGCTATGAGCTTAGGTCATTTAGACGATGATAAACAGATAAAAAAGCTATACAGTCAGTGCAGGTTCTGTATGCTAAGCCACTTTAAGCTTTGCTGATCAAGCAAGAGCTGGTGGTTGGGTATTTCATTTTTTTAGCATATTGTCATAGGGTGTGTGTGGCCACGTGTGTATGCTTTTATGCACGTGTAATGAATCTGTCGGCAGCTACGCCTTTTGACTGGCAGATACTATAGCTTTGGCGGTGATGTGCTGAGCGCTGTTATATTGGTTTGTTGAGCAGTGTAATCAAATGATGCACAGAGGAAAAGGAGCCAACCTGGAGGGGTGATGAACTGGCGTGTTGATCTGATGCTTTATCGATACAACCCTGCCTCTTCCCTTTCTCAACTTTGCTCCGTCTCCACTGCTCGCCCATGAGGGCTTGAAATTTCTGGGCTTTGACTTGTAAAATAATCCTTTTAATTCTTGGAAGTTTGAAAAGGATGTGAAGCTTTTCGTGGGACAAGCATTGGAGAGCTGTAAGGAAGGGATTCAGTGCCGTGTGTCCCTCTTTGCTTACTTTACTTGACGGCAGAGCAGCGGCGATCTGCGGTCACTATGGGAGACCGCCGGATCGCACCGCACCGCCCACAAATGTTTGTCATTGCAACCGTGTACACTCAAGGCAGACGCATGCTGTGACCTTTTGACTGTGTAGCAGTATTGTTGTCGCCGCCTGTACTCACTTTCTGAAAATAAATACATTGATTAAATATGCTTTTTTTTTTTTTTTTTTTTTTTTTTTAAATGGATCGCAGGCTGTGACTGAAGAATAGATCATTGTGTATAGATTAGATATCAGGGCGGCATTTCTACCTATTGACACAGGCCCCCTGGAGCCAGGGCCCATCCCATTATGATCAATGAGGCAGTGTGTGCCATGCAGCCTTGAAACCACCACCCTCACTGGTTTATTTATCACTGCCAAGTTGTTTGCGGATGTGGCCGTTTTTTAAATGGAGGGCCACTCAGTCCCCAGTGCTTGTTTGTCATGTACGTTGTGATTATTGTGCAGTACACTAAAGAGTGTGCGTTAACCTTGGCCTGTGTAGTGCATACTAAAGAGGGGCCCTAATAGGAATGGAATGACAGCTCGTGTGGCGAGGGGAGGACTGGTCACTGGAGAGAGAAGTAGACCAGTGTGTGGCCCCCTCTTGGTGCTCAACCTGTGCATTGGTGCTTTTTTATAGGGTTCCCTAACCCTTAAAACATCTGCTTTGGTTTCCAAGACACAGGGAAATACATATATGACCTGATCTTCTTTAGTTGCATTGTTGTGTTTTCTGCGACCGGGTCCACTGCAACCTGTTTTTACTGTGTTAGAGTCATATGTGGCTGTAGCTGGATAGTACCAGCAATAAAATCAAAACCTTCACAATTGTATTTTAGATTATGAGGGAGAAACTGTGGCTCTTATTGTAGACACGGGGTGAAGGCCACCAGAATCCACAGGTCTGGTTTGCAAGAGACACTTCTGAGCAGGATCAGGTTACATTGAATGAACTTGATGGTAGAGATCATCTGAATAGGATTGCTCTCTTTAAGGAGGAGGTTGTTGTTGGTGGAGGAGTTTAAGGTCGGAGGAAATGTGAAGGGTAGGCCAGAGAGAGAAGGAGGGAAGAAAAGAAGGCCAGTGACTTGAAAAACTCGGATCAGGTATTCATATGTCAAGAAAAACAGAAAACCTATTTTCCGGTAGATCTAGAATCTTCCTTAATTGTTTACTCTTCACCGTAAAGAAATTCTCACACTGTTTTTTTTTTGTCTCGTTTCCTGTCTCCCTTCTCTCCGACTATGGTATTCATCCTTTGTTTATTACAAAGTATTAAACAAATACAAGAACTGTAAAATCAGAATGAATCTGTCACTTTTTTGTCAAATGTTCTCTCTTTCTCTTGTGTCTGTTCTTTGTCCTGTTTGTATCCTACTCCATTGTACACATGGAGCTGATTGACTATTGTGTGCTTTGGGGATTGAAAGAAGAAGAAAAAAATATGAATACTTTTTTTTCAGTCATTAATTCTGAATCTTCTTTCTGTTTGTTGTATCATGTCCGAGTAAAGGTTTTAATACTGTATGTGAAGTGTTTTTCATTTCTTTAAAAAAACAAACAAATATCACTTCTAAAACGGCAAAAAATTTTATTATTAAAACTTTTGTTACAAATAATTTCAGATATTGCAAGATTTAAAGGAAAATTGACACGCCCTAAACACACTGGGGGGTGAAAATTACAATTTCCTTTCGGCTCCACATAAAACACCCACTCACTGTCTATGAAATGGATGGTCCGAGCTTGGCTCCCACTGTGTCCCACTGGAGAAACGATGGTGTGCTCCTCAGTCCGGCAGGACCGCAGGGCCCCGGACGACCGCTTGCGCCGCACTCCCGTCTTTCAACCTCTAGAGGGAGCACTGACCACTTGTCCTCGCCCAAGTTTCAACAACTGTGGTCTCCTGTCGCTTCACCTCCTCCCGTGATTAGAGCTGCATGGTCGTGAAATTGCCTCCCCGCCCACTTAACGCACCTTGGCCAATAACGAAGAAGCAGAACTGACATCAGAACATTTTTATAGGTACATTTCACCCTCCACCGGTGGCTCTGTTCCCTCTGCCACATGTTTAAATGTTAAGAAAGACAGGAATGTGGGTACGAGTTTTATCTGTGTGGCCGTGTACATAGGGGCTGCTCTCTCACTCTCTCCTTCAGTCTATCTCCTCCCTCCTCTCTGACAGTCTGTGCAGAGTCGCTCTTCTTCATCCTGCCAGACCGTGAAGCCCTTCCACAGTTTAGCTCACTATTCAATGCCAGATATGATGCACAGAAATGAACGCCAATCACTGTTATCAAATGTATTTTTATGTCAGTTTTTAGAGTTCTGCTAACCCCAGATATTTAAAGGATTTAAGAGCAGTTACATAAAATTAGGCAGATTATTGTGGTGTTCATGTGTATTGTTTGACTGACAGTAAAAATTTATGCAATTGATGCTTTTATTATTAAACTGGTTTTAGGCCACAACATTTCATCCATTAAAATAACCCTGTATGATGTTATTAGATACAGTTTTGGTACAAACCAGGTTAAGAAAACAGAAATGTGTGTAGACATAGCAGTAGTTACAGTATTATTATGTTTTTCCACTTTTATGTGTGGTTTATGTGTGGTTGGCCTGGTTATAGATCCACCAGAGTCCTTTGGCCTCGTGTTGTACTCCAGGCTAAATCTTAAGAGTTTAGAATTTTGGAATATTTGGCTTAAACTCTAGTGCAGATTAGTGGTACATGTGCTGTAAACATGAGTTTGGTTACCATGACTAGAATATATAGACTAAGACAAATGAGATGGAGGTTAAGCATCACTTTCCATGTTGCAGATGTCTGAGCCAAGTGTGCCACAGCGGAAGCTGCTCCTGTAGTACCAGCTGCTGCCAGCAGAGGGAGCGGGCACAAAGAGTTTTCTGTTCAGGACCATGAAGCATATTGTAGCCATGTCAGCAGCATCATATTTAGTGAAGACCATATAACCAGAAAGTAAGTTTCTCATTTTAATTCAGGAAAATAATTGCCCAACATGATGTTTTAAGTGTATTCCCAAATAAGATTTCCACCAGCTGAAAGACTATTATTCTGCTTTTTCCCCTTTTAATTCTGAGCACAGAATCACTAAATGCTATGACATGACATTTAGTGCTTTAAAACAAAACCAATGAATTATGGTTTATAATTTTAGACACCTAGTGGTCTGTTCGAGTGCCCTCTTTGAATTATATTCCGTCATGTTTCTAAACCCGTCTCAGGCCCTTTTGCATCTTGCCAGCCTGCGGCCTCCTCTCCATTTCCAATCTTTCCGCCTCTACATCTTTCTTTTCCTGACTCACTTTTCAATCCTCATTGCTATCTTGTCTCACCTTCTTGTATTTCCCTCTCCTCCTTTGTTTTCAAGCAGTCTATTATCCTTTCGATCTCTTTCTCAGTGTCTTTCCTGCCCTCCTCTCTGCCCAGTCTCCTTCTGGCTCTAACTCTTCGTCTCCCTCCCTCACTCCTGTTTCTCAGCCCACTCCCCTCCAGCGTGTGAGGGTGAGCGCAGCAGAAAGACACCTTTGATAACCGAGGGTCAAATTCCTCTTTAATTTCTGCTTTACAAATGTCAATTTACACCGGATGAATGTTATTGCTGTGCATCGAATAAACGAGCCCTGTTTGAAGTCACTTGCCAGCATCGCTTTGGTGGATCCTGTGTGGTAGAAATTGCTCACACATCGCGCTCCTGCACACACAAACACACCTGAGGAAGAGCGAGCTGTATTGAGCTTGTGTCCTCTGTAGACAGGGAAAATACCAAAATGGGGGGTAAGATGTCAGGTGTGCTTGCTGCTCACTGTTATTTTCTGTTCTAGGTAGGTTGGTAGACCTACACAGTAAAATCAATTCTGTAATTCCCCCTCTGAACTTCAGGTCCTCGACTGTGCAAAAGAGAACTATTAGTGTCTAACATTTAAACTCGGTCCCAAGCACATAACTTAAAACTTGCCGGTTTTTTGCACATTATCTGCTGTCTGCTTGAAAAACAAATATTGATGAATTCCAAGAAGTCCCTTTTTCTGCCTTGTGGCATAATAATGACCAGTAGTGGAAGAAGTGTTCAGATCCTTTACTTAAGTAACAGTATTTATACCACACTGTAAAACTACTCTGTTACAAGTAAAAGTCCTGCATTAAAAATGTTACTTAAGTAAAAGTATGTAAGTATCATCAGGAAAATGTACTTAAAGTATTACAAGTAAAAGTACTCAATGCAAAAGAAATCCTCCCAGAAACTGGAAATGATCCAAACAGTTCTGTCAATCAACTAAGTGTTTAATCAGCGAATCATTTCAGCTGGACTTGTAGGTGTATATATTGTTGGGTAGTTTAATTTATAATAAAACATATTTTATAAACCACATGTGTTTTGTGTGGAAAACTTTTAATTTGTAAAGTAACTAGTCAGATTAATGAAGTGGAGTAAAAAGTACAATATTTCTTTCTGAAATGTAGTGGAGTAGAAGTAAAAAGTGGCATGGAAAGAAAAGTCTCAAGTAAAATACAAGTACCTCAACATTTGTACTTAAGGACAGTACTTGAGTAAATTAACTTAGTTACATTCCACCACTGATAATGACTATTGGTAGTAATGGGCTTTACTGGCATTTGTACCCCCCCAAAAAAATACATTTAGCTTGCTGCTTAAAACCATCTACTGTTGGCAGCCTTAAGTGTTATTGCGATAAATTAAAGACAACATTTTCATGTTTACTTGTATGTCTGACTAAAGTGTCATGTCTGTTGGGTGACGGTCAATAGTAAAAGCAGTTATTAGTGTGGAATTTTGGCCAAATGTGTATCAACTTTATATACAGTAATGTCTCGATAAGTTGTTTATCTTTTTATGGCATATAAAGTCAAACTAGCTGCTACATTATACAGTTTGTTGCCTCTGTAAGGTCCAGACTGTGTGGATGGGAAGAAACTTTGGAATGACTAGTGACAACATTTAGGGAAGGCAAATTACTGGTCAGCCACTGTCCCCATGTTCTTTCAGCTGTAATGATATGCTAGCTTTTGGGTATACAGAGACCAAATCTGAGCCAGGGTACACTTAGATGACTGAGAGTGCCTCCTGAGCAGAGCTAAATCTGGGTGAAACTGAGAATGGGTCCCGCATAAAGTATATAATTCAACATTTGAGGTTGGTTGTTCTTGCTTTCTAATCAGGGGAACATGTCAGATAAAAATATGTCAGACTAAGAGGTGTGCTGAAAGAAATGTTTCAGAAAGACATTGTCGTGGTGCCACTCACAACGGGGGATTTAAAACTTAATACAACAGCACATTTTCTTGGGAATTCTGCATTTCACATTAAATGTAAAGACCTAAATCATCATGAGCCATATTAAAATGTACTGTAGTGTCATGAACACACCTTGACACTTTGTATGTACACTTTAATGCACCTAAACAGAAGGAAAAACATAATATTCTATAACACAATGAGGAAAAACATATTGTAGTTACACAAGTTTGGGGAAGTTAAAGAAGAGCCCATTTAACTGACACTGCCCAAGTAAAAAGTTTAGAAAAGTCTGCATTAAATAGTCTATAAAAATGTGTTATTGGTGCACATTTATTTTTGACCCACTGTCATTCAACCATGATACTGATTGAGAATTGAGCTTTGATTATAAAGTGATGTGGCCTAGGTTTTAAGCTGCATTTTACAACATTCAACAGCTTCAACACTTCAAATGAATTAAGAAACCGTCCAGACTGATCTCATGAAGTGGCGTATGTATGACACGCCAATTCGTATGCCATTATTGGCGTGTTATCAAGACGCATACTCACTTTTTAACGTGTTTATCAACGCCATTTGGCCTCCATTGACTTATAAGCCCCTTGCGATTGCGTTTGAATTTACGCCGTAGCGAGTAGTATGAAAGGGTGAAAATCCGCATAGGGAGGTTGGTCGGGGTGGAGGATGTTTAAAACACAGGACTTTCACCCAGGAGACCGTGGATCGTGTCCTGCGTGTCACATTTCCTAAACTCAACCATCGCTTTCTTCTTTTACTAAAGCCAACCTCGTTCTTCTTTTCCTAAACCCAACTCGCGTGTCACGTTTCCTAAACCCAACCTGAGTGTCACGTTTCCTAAACTCAACCGTTGCTTTCTTCTTGCGATAACACGCCAAGTGGTGTGTATGTTTACGTCCGCTGTATACAACGCCGTCCCCTGTATACAGCACCGTCCGCTGTATACAACGCCGTCCCCTGTATACAGCACCGTCCGCTGTATACAGCGTAGACATACACGCGGATAGCTCAAAATGCGTACAGATAACACGCCACTTGGCTTAAGAAAGTGGGCGTGTATGTTTACGCAAAGTCATGATATCACGTTGCAGAGTCTGTGCAGCAACTGGTATTGAATTTAATCATGTAAAACATGCAGGAACTTTATTAATGACATCTTTTGTGTGTGTGCGGGAGCAGTGTACCTAAAAGGGGTGCAATATTTTAACTGGTAAGATTGCAATGCGCCACCTCTTGATTTCACTGCCATGACAGGAGAGGCTGTGCAGTCTGTGTGTGGGAGGATTAACGAGCTCTTGTCGGTGTGCCAAGAGTGAACGTGAGAGGGCCGAAATGTGTCAGCAAAGGGAAAACAGTAGATGTAAGGGAAGAGGCGTCCAGGGGAAGACAGAGAAAAAAGGAAGAGGGAGGGTAGTATTTTCATTCTGCAGCATCACAGCGATTTATCCTGCCGCCTTGGCATGTGCATGTTTTGTTCGTACAGTAATGGCCCGGATGTGACTGAGCAGAGATGAAAAGGTCTTTGAAGGCACTTCAGAGGACAGACGGACAGAAATGAGCTCATGGCCATAACAGCGCAGCTTGTTTTTATTTGCTGGTTTTCCCTGAACTCATTAACTGCCTGCTGTATCTGTGTACAAATGCTACAGCTCTGCATGTTCAGCCTCTTGTTTTGGAAATCAATAATTAGTTTTTTCTGTTTTTGATCTTTGGTGCTTCCGTCCTTCGGACAGCCGAGCCTCACCCCTCACACAGGGTCCTGATTCTGTTCTCATCCTCCTCCTCACTCCCTCCACTTTCATCTCCTTTGAATCTCTTTTGCCGTTGTATTTTGTCTGGCATTTATATGTTTCTTACTTTTTGTTATTTCTCTCAAATTTGTTAAGAAATGTATCTTCATTTATCCAGGGAATTTTCAGCAAAGCCCTGTTCGCACACAAATACACATGGAAGCTGCCCAGTACAACACAGTCGGTCACTGAGCAGCTTCAACTGGAGCTGTTGGGGGTTAAGGACTTTGCTCAAGAGTCCTCAGTTGTGTTTTTAATGGCAGGCATTGCTCTTGCACTTTCTCCACCCAGATGTATCCTGCCCCTGTGAGTCTGGGGATTGAACTGTCAAACTTTCCAGTCAAATGCCCACATCTATAACCTGTAGGCCACCGTTACTCAACTACTATTTGACTAACTATTCAGTGGACCTGCCTGTTTTTTGAACACTGATACCTCATTGTCAGCTCACTTTTGATACCTTGATATCATTTTGTCAATCCAACCATCAAATAACTTTTGTTCTGTACATCTGTGTCCTATAAATGGCCCGAGTATAATTGGGCCTTTTGTTTAATGCTTTTTTTCTGAGTTCATCCAAGGCACTCAACAAAGTTCAATCTGTAACTTCACCATTGCTAGTGTACTAGTGCAAATGCTTAATCTTGGTTATTGGATGTGTTTTGCTACAGAATATTTGGGGCTTGTATAGTTGACTATATGACGGACGTTGTTATACAGAGTTTGACTTTTTCTTCCAACGATGCACAATTTTTTAACACAGTTGCTACACTAATAATTCTACTAGGATCATTTTAATCCCATTCCAAGTGTTAGAAAGGCTCAAACACTCAATCATCCGACACTGGGTTTGCGTGAGTCATGGGAAAATTAAATTGTGGGCACTTAATATAACCCTTTCCACTTCTACTGTACACCGTATTCGTTCACATCCTGTAACTTGCATCTTGTTCCGTCCCTCAGCCCTCTTTGTCCCACCTCCCAGGTGTCTTCTTCTCCTTCATATCCTTCGCTCACTGAGCTTTCCTGCCTCCTCAGTTAACGTCGTCTTCATCCCCTCAGTCACATCTTTCTCATAATCCCATGGTTCTCTCTGCTCCACTACTGTACCCAGAGAGAGGGCCCTGGTCTCAGCAGCTTCATGTCTCACAAAAGACCCCTCTGTTTCCCCCCTCTGTGTTTCCTCCGCAGCCACCCCACCCCCTTCCTCAACACCCCTGTGGTACATTCCCTCCCTCTCCCCTGGTGCATTCCTTATTGACCTCGGCCGGCTGAGGAGTCCCTCTGTCAGTGGCGTCTGTGAGAATAGAGCTGAGCCTCAACAGGATAAGTCAGTCTAGAGAATTTGTCTTTAAATATGAGTTGAGTTCACTTTATTGCTATTACAACTTGCCTCGGTGAGCTGATAACAACAGGACATTTAACACAGCATATTCATAATAATATTAAGATTTTAAAATGTGCAAAGTACCATATGCAAAGTGTTCAAGCTCATTTAAATATACACAACATGACCAAACATGTTAAAAGTGTCACATAGAAAATCTAATATTTGACAACATGGAGGTCCGTTGGAGACATTTCTTAAAGTATAGAAATGATGCATTGCATGAAAAAAAAAAAGGTACACTCTACACAAATACAGTTTATTGATGTTTATCCACTGTTAGAACAGTTTTTTAAGGAATTGTTTTGAGGTGATACAAGAGCCAATCAGAAACGAGTGTTTTACACAGCAGTGGGATGTATTTGGTTGTTCTCAGTCCCTGCATACTGACAGACATACAATGGTATGTCTATACAAACTACAAATGTGTATTAAAAAAAGCTCTGTGTGTTAAAACAGGCCTACATATATCATAAACGTGTTAGTTGTTTTTATTTTCAAGGTGTATATTGTTAACCCATCCCACACAAGTAAGACTGTGTTGGTTCAGTTCAAATTATACTCCACAAAATGTTACGTCTTAACTGTTTAAAACAGATTATAGTTTTATAGCACAAAAACTCTTTCCTGTGTGTTTTGACATTAAAATATTTTCAAATGGAGCATTTTGTTACTTCAGGCAGAGCACTGATGTCCCGTGTGCATCAGGTCATTTACTACCATCATCAGGGCAACCATTATAATCTGACAAAAACACACTGCTTACTGCTGCAGCTTTCACCCCAAACGAACCTAGCGGTTAATAACTGATGTGTACCCACTCTGTCGTTCTCTGGGACATGTTTTCATGCTAATTGAATGTGTTTGTAGCTTGAAAGAAGCTAGCGCGGACCGCTGATTAGCTTACAACGCTAGTATTCAGGGCACAGGGAAAGTAAAAACAAATCACTATTTATACCACTAAAAAGGCTTAAAATATCACCACACTTCAACGGTAGCATAATGAGGGTCCCTAAATGTTAACCAAAGCATTGAGAACTTTGTAAGTGTACAGACAGTTTATTAAAAAGATTATAAAGACGCGTTCTCGTATACAGGCGGCCGTCGTCTTGGTAGCTACTGTCTTTCTAAACTATCTTTTTAATAAACTGTATATACACTTACAATGTTTTCAATGCTTCGGTTAACAAGTAGGGACCCTCATTATGCTACCGTTGAAGTGTGGTGATATTTTGAGCCTTTTTAGTGGTATAAATAGCGATTTGTTTTTACTTTCCCTGTGCCCCGAATACTAGCGTTGTAAGCTAATCAGCGGTCTGCGCTAGCTTGTTTCAAGCTACAAACACATTAGATTAGCATGAAATCATGTCCCAGAGAACGACAGAGTGGGTACACATCTGTTATTAACCCCTAGGTTCATTTTGCACCAGAATTGTCCTTTAATGTTAACTTTGCTAGTATCTAATGTTAATGTATTGTTAGTGCAATTAGTTTCCCCGACAGAATGCTAAGAAAAAAGCAAAGCCAAACCTAAAAGTAAATTCCTTGATGTGTCAAACTGAATGCCTTCTTACTTTGTGATCAAGTTGACACGTTTCCCTAATGATGGATATCATACAGTACCAGTCAAAAGTTTGGACACACTTACTCATTCACTTGAATGGGAAAGCGTGTCCAAATTTTTGACTGGTACTGTATTTCCAAATGAAACACTCTTCTTCTCTGTACAGTTGTCGTGAAACCAATTCCTCGCGATCGACAGACAAATGCAGTACTAATACCTCAGGTCATCTTAGAGCTCAGTTGAGCAGCTGGTGTGAAAAAGCTCCTGGCTGTTGCTCTGGCTCCTGTACAGTTCTGTGTAATGGTCAGCTGGGCCAGGTATAGCAAGGTGTCACGGCAATGGCAAAATGACCCACCTGACCTTCGCCTCGACCTCGCAGTGTCCAGCTGACCAGTCTGGGTTAAAGCCAGGCCTCACTGCCCTCTGTTCCTTCACTGTTCAACCAACTGAATACTTTTAATGCTTCACATACTTGCTGCTCCTCCGCTTTCATCCCTTACAATGAACCCACAAGACAGACCTGTTCTCAGTCAGAATCTTCTCCTTCTGAAAATGCTCTCCTGACCTGGCAGAGTCAACGTGGAGCTCTTTCTTAACCCAATACAAGTTTTTTTTAATGCAACCACAGCTTGTGATGGTGGGAGCGTTAAACCTCACCAAGTTCTAGAGTTCTAGAGAACACTAGTCAAGTTGCTCCTAGTCTTGCATTGCCAGACCTTCCTCCACAGCGCTGCGGAGGAGGGTCTGGCTAGTCCACACAGCATTGCGGGATAGGAGAAAAACGTGCTCTAGTTTATTGGCATTTCTTTAAACCAATCACAATTGTTTGGGCAGCGCTAAGCCCCGGATGGAGCAACGGTGCCTCTGCAAAATATCCTCGGAAAGGAACCTGTTTTGGTGGAACGTGTGTACATTCAGAGGTTGTTTTAGTCGTGCAACAGAAAACTCAGATTCTAGCTAGCTGTCTGGATTTACCCTGCAGAGATCTGAGGAGCAGTTAACCATAGTCCTCATAAATCCACCAGAGTTTAAAATGCCAACACAAAGAAAGAGGAAGGTAACGGGACATCCGGCCGAAATCAGGGACATCAGGCGGAATTTCTGGCAGCACCTGAACAATCCCGGAAGAGAAACGTCGTCGATATAAACTAAGTTCCTCCTGATTGATTTGACCCATTGTTTCTTTGTGATTATCACATAGGATGAGCTGTAGAAATTAAATTGTGTCATTGGAAGTATTCAGGATTAGGCCAGTTTGCTTAGTGCTCTTTTCTTGGTGTGCCGTTTTCATGTACTTTCTGTGTTTGACTGGGGGTTTTCTCTGGATTTTCTTCCACTCCAAAGATGAGCAGGTCAGGTGGCATGAAGAGTCCACCTGTCTGTCAGTTAGAATCGACCCTGTGTTGGAGTGGTCTCTGTCCAAGATAACCCCTTCCGTTCAGCTCAATGTATGCTGACACAAGCCCAATGACTCGGAGTATAAATATGTGGTAATTAACCCAACAAAGTACGAGTCAGAGCAGTTGGATTGTTCCAAGTTTAAGCAGGGTGGTAATATACAGTTTTACCTACCTATAAGATATTTTTGTCAGGTCTCTATTCGGCCAGGTATGTGTTATTGTTGCAACACCGTGCATCAGGATTGTTAAAAGCGGCCTTCCACTAGCGATCCGACTGGGCTTTTCCTTGTCAGAAAACACACCTCGAACTTGTGTAATTTGTGCACAGAGATGTGAATCAACAAACTTTCCAGAGTGAGCACTGATGTGGTGTGAAGAGGGCAATTTTTACCATTAGGTGTGCTAAAGATTCAGAGAAAATGTCCTTAAATGGGAGATCGACATAAGAATCATTTAAAGGACCCACAAAATGGAGTTGAGATCACAACTGTAATCCCTAGTTTGGTGTTAATAAGGCAGAACTTAACTTTATCCAAAGAAATTTGAACGACGACTGGAACATGGAAACTGACCTGAGGTGTTGAGGATTCCTCATTCCCCCTGTAAGATATTTTTATTTGTTTAGGTTTTTATTTTATTTTTTATTTTTTTTATATCAGGCATCATGTTATATCTTTGAGCCATTCATAGTAGAGTCAGCTGATGATGGCTATATTGCAGACTGACCAGAAAGTCCACACCTGAAAGATCGATCTCGATCACCCTAATATCACACGGGCTGGAATGTTTTGTATTTGCTCCCAAGTTCCAGGTGTGTCATCAACATCATTTTGATACATATGAGGAAAAGAAAAAGACAATATTGTAATTTTTATTTACTATTTGAACAATATAACCAGGGATACTAACAATACAGAAAAGGTGGTTTTTTTTATTCCATGGGAACTTCAGTGCCACCTTTAAACTGAGGTCATTCTGAGGGAAACTCTGCTCCAAACTTTACTGTAGGCTACTGTGTACTGACAGCTGTTAGTGACTTCATTTGTGGAAAAACCTGCGACTTTGATTATACAAATACTGTATGTTGCTGTGTCAAAGACGACAAGGTCCCACCCTGTGTTTTAGTCAGTAGGTCAGTTAGCGATGCTTTTGTCCATCCATCCATCCATCCATCCATCCACCTTTTCCCTCCCCACCTCAGTTTTTTCTGGAATCTCCATGTGTAAATACCGTTTGATCCCTCCACCCTGCCTTTTGCTCTCTTTCTCCCTCCCTTTCACCTCCATCCTCTCGCTCCTTCTTTATCAATGGCCTTCATTCATTCCCTCTCACCCTCTGCATGCCTGTGTGCCCCCCACCACCAGCTTTCTGCCCGCCAATCCTCCCCCCTCCCATCTCTTCTCTCTCTCTCTCTATTCATTCCTGTGATTTTTCCTGCCTGTACCTTTCCACGGCCCTAACGTCCCCTCGCAGGCAGCAGTTTCTTCAAACCTTCATTGGAGTCCTATCTCTCTCTTCCATCTTTGGCTATGTTTCATTTTGGTATTTAGATGCAGATCTTGATGTGGTTATTTCAGGCTTAGGCCATATTCATTGCCATTTATAAAAAAGAAAAATTGCTAGTATTTGGGGCACACTTTATAAAATTCCAGGTATTTTAGTGTTGGCTTGATATGGATCTTTTCTGCTAATGCTTCTGTGTAGCACAATGGGGGTTTTAGTGTGATGAATGTATGTTTTTTTATTTTTAAGAAATTAATATACTGTACTGTGTATATGAAACCTGCTCCTTATATATATATATATATATATATGCTGAAATAATTTGACTTTGTGGCTCACTATATCATATTCTCCTCTTTCTGGTTCATGCTATATCACCAGTCCTTGTAATTGCCTTTTATTAGTTCAGCCATTATGCACCATCTGGGCAAATTACCTTCTAACAGTGAGTAATTGTGCTAAATTGAGCAAATCTTAGAGTTCGCCTATTGCTATATTTGATGTCAAAGGGTAAGGAAGCTGCATTCAAACTCCCAAAAAAGAATTGCTAAGCGTTGAAAGCCACTAATGAAACACATGCACACTGAAAATGCTGAGAATGAGAGAGAAGGGAACACACACATTGCACTTTGTTCAGCTATCAAAAGACTAGTACACTTTGTCAAAATATACTGTGTGCTTATGTATAAACTCTGTCTCTCTCAAACACACACTGTTATACATCAGTTGGCACGCAAACTTCAGAGCTCACCCCACACAGAATAACACACCCACTTAGGTGTACCCTTACTGTGCCTCGTCCCTCCCTCGCTCTGCCCCGTAGTCACCCCTTGTCCTCCCTCCTCCTCTTCTCCTGCCTATTTCGAGGTATGTGGTTAGCTGGGTGTGTTCGGAGGGCAGATTCAAAATCACTGACCCATTCTCTTTCTAAATTCCCTTTTTTTTACCTGGCTTTGCACACCTCCAGCAGCTTCATGCCAAACGGAGTGTGTATTCATCACACACGGACACACATACTCTTTGACCCCACTGTAAGTGCCGAGAGTATCAGTCCACTCCCTTTCTCCGTTTCCTCCCAGGCGAGCCCCTGCTCTGATCTATTTCGGTGTGTTGTGGCTAGCAGGGTGTGTGTGCATTTGCGGGCCTTGCCCAGTAAAATACAGACTTTTCAAGGAAGTCAGCAATATAATATGGCCGCTTTATTGTAATTACAAGGTTCTCTTTTGGAAATAGCGCACAGAGAGAGCTGCCCGCAGGCACTTTCTGAGTCCGTCTCCGAGAGCTAATGCCATCTCTTGCTATCCTTCTGCAGACTCCCTGGTCTCGGCCTCATCCACCCTTGAAATCTTCTTTGCCTGCATTGACCCAGATGTTGCCACACCAGGCTGCTTTATCAGCTGGATACTAGTCACCCTTTGACATAACAGCCAGTTAAGATTCCTGTGCTGTTTGACTGGATGGAGTGTGAGACATCAGTTTGGTCGGTGGCCACGTCTGATGGATCTTCCCTGCAGGGATGTCTTGTGGTCTCTTGGTTCTTAAAACCCTTAAATTACTACCCAGCAAATTATAAGGCCTTTATTAATTCAAATATGGCTGACATTGAAGCTTATGGTGTAATTGAAGGGTTCACATTGACCTGTTACACAGATTTTCTTCTGGACTAGACAAGTGGAAGCACCTGCCTTTTTGATGTCAGGACATTTTACCCCGTCGTAACATTTTAGCAGCCTCACCTCTTGGTAAAGTGGTCACTGGGATGTGCCATAAGTCTGTTTGAGGATGATGAAGTAATGCTGCTGGTGGCAGCATACATGCAATTCCTGTCCTTTGGAATTTGTGGTACCTCCATAATGTGGATGCGCAGCAGATTGCGAGAATTATACTGTTGCTAAGGCAGGGTTGCTTTATGCTGAATTTGGTTAAGGGTGTGGGCCCTCATGATGAAACACATGGGATACTAAAACTGCACCAGACAAGGTTTTAAAGCCAAATTCTTCCATCTTACATGCTTAAACAGCAAAATAATAACCAGATGCAACATAGTCACCATATTAACCAAGCAATGGTGGTGACCCGAGATAACAAATCAAAAGTCTACATGTGAAACTGTTATATTGTAACACATTTTCTTTTGTTGTCCCTCCATATGAAACTGTCCAGCACAAATTTAATATAGACATACTTTTATTTTACCTGGCAAGTAGAGTTACAGATCTGAAGCAGCTATCCCCCATGTTACAAGACAAGGCAGTATTTGACGCCCCCATGCACTATTTGTAGGTGACCAAATGTCTGTGGATACAGGCCTCGCTGCCGCCTTGTAGTTCACAATACACTATTTGGCAATGTTACACTATGCAACTCTGGGCTGAGATAATCTGTATTTGAAATGTCCAACAGTCCAACGGTTCCAGGTTCTGATTTACTTGTACCATTAATTGCTGGTACTTTACTGGTAAGTCTGTAAGAACATTACTGTACAGTACATCTTTTTAATACAACTTGGATCATGCTGTCTGTGTTTTCTCCAGCTTGCTCTCTAAACGTCTCGTTGCAGACTGAATCTCCATCAAGTCCCGTGACCTACAGAAACCTACTACACGTCAAAGCAAATGGAAGCAAGCCCCAGGATCCCATTGAGAACAGGTAGGCACCTGCTAAAGCACCTGTTGTGAACCTGCTTCACAATAGAGACACACATAACAGTTAATGAGAATTGGACACTAAAACTTTCTATTGAAAATCACACATATGAAATTCTTTAAAAGCATTAACAACTCTTTAAAACCACACCTGCTCGTTGGTCTTTATAGGGGAAGCTGTTGCCTACTTTAATAATAATAGTTAACATTATTTCTACAGCACAATGAATGCATAACATTGAACACAATAGCACATGACCATGACATGTGATCAAAACAAACAAGGATAAATGCAATGAAATAGGGTACAATAAATAAAAATGAATAAGACAAAATAAAATAATTGTTAGGTAAAACCACTTTAGGAGAAAGCATGGTAAAATGGTTTTGTTTGGAAAGTGTGGACAGATTTACATTACCACCTTTAGATTAATCATTAAATAACTGAATCAGATTAATATGTCATAAATGTCCAATAAACCTAACCTGAACACACACACACGCACACACACACACACACACACACACACACACACACACACACACACACACACACACACACACACACACAGAAACGTCAAGACAAGCATTCACATACATGCCATCAAGACCGCCACAATCTGTAGAAAGAAAACCCATAATTATAATACTTGAAAATGTTATTTCTGAAATAAACAACAACAAACAAGGCATATTTTGGCCAGAACATCATTTTTTAGTGATGTCCCCGATGAAACCATGGATGCAACAGACTTGGTGATTACAATCCCTGAATATGAATCCTTGGGTTTAAGTGAATAAAAAACTGTAAATGCACAAAGTCTTGCACAAACACATACCACAGATGTCTCTTGGGTTGTCTCTTTTTACGACATGTGGCATCTACTTTCAGAGCACAAGGAGGCCAGAACCAAGCAGTCTCTTCTCAAAAAACACTCGATCCACTGTGTCCAGGCAGCCAAAATAAAAACCCAGATCTGCCACTGCGAGGGAGCGTTTCCTGGACTTTCTGATTTAGTACGTATAACCTTGCATTGAGAATAACATTTCAGTGAAGCTACATTGTGTACAAAAGAAGAAAAATAACTTCAACTAGGCATTTAGGTACATGAGAAATTCTGGGTTTATATTGTTTATACTTTTATTTCGATGTATTTAATGCTCTAATATTTGGTTTCTCTTCATCTCTTCTGTTGAACTCTTCAGTCCTCCTTTTGGTTTTTGCATTCCATCAAATACATCTTTTATGGTTTTTCTTCTACATTTGAGAACATGAGTTCAAGTCTATATTTGCCTTCTGGTTTCCATGTAGTAATATATATAGGTATATAAAAAAAACTGCCCTAGCCCTTTTTTCCTTATGATTCCTGATGGATAATTGCTAGATGCAGCAGCCTAGTTGATGGTTTCAGAGAGCGATCACACAACAGCCGTTCCTTCTCATTCTACGTAAATCAAAGCTCACCTTCTAGTTTCTTCTGAGACGGCAGTACAATTTTCGTCTTTTGGCAGCCTCGCATGCACACTCATAGACAGCACATTGCCGCTGAACAGAAAATAAAACATGGCAATCATACTTTAAGCGTGTCCCTTTTTTCTTTCTCTGGAAATTAGTATCCAGTAGATGTGTATTTTGGGGAAAGAGATTAGAGATGGTGGAGGCAGTCATCTTATGAACCCCTGGGTCCAAAAATATAATCCCGCATTGTATCAAAAGAAATGTAGCTGGCACTAGCATCCACTCTGTGGTTAATGGTATATGCAGTTCTATAGTTTTGTTTCTTTATTTACACATATGCTTCTTTAAAAAAATAAATACAATATATAGAATTGCCCAAAAACAACATCAAGAACACTTGATGCACGCACAATTCATACAGTAAACACTATCATTAACAGAGTTTTCATAAGACAATAAGGATAAAGGAGAAAATAAATACAAATTATGAAAACAAAAACTAGTAATAATCATACTAGGCCTTTAGATTTTTATGACAAGGGACATATGGTTGTATGGAAGAAGTCATTTCAGAGCTCTTTTAAACTGCTGTGAAGACAAATCAAAAAAA
Source organism: Sander lucioperca (assembly GCF_008315115.2). Classification (NCBI taxonomy): domain Eukaryota; kingdom Metazoa; phylum Chordata; class Actinopteri; order Perciformes; family Percidae; genus Sander; species Sander lucioperca. The sequence goes on along the minus strand of NC_050186.1, from coordinate 22,262,931 downwards.
TGTAAAGGCAGAGAATTCCAAATGTAGGACCCTCTGTAGAATATTAACTCAGAATCATTAACTGATATCGAGAAGTATGGGAATAAGGGGCTGTGTGTGGAATAATTATGAAATTGATAATTGTATGCACATATGTCATGCAAGGGGGAAGGGTTCTTTTTAAGGAACTGTGAACAAATACACCAAACTGGAATGGTTCACTTGATAAGTTCAACCAATGTGAAATATTTAGTCAATGGGAAGGATATTATGCTGATATCCTTAAATGTGGCCAACTTTACATCCACATATTACAAATGTTTCAAAGGTAAAGTAAAGGAAGACCATTAAGTTTTACTTTATTTTGCCTTTAAGGCAGCTACACACTGGGGAGATAATCGGCCGTTGGACAGTCTGGCGAGGTCAGTGACTCGAGTCTGTTCAGTGTGTTCCGTGCCATCGTCCGTTGGAGGAGCCGTCGGCCTTCATTTTGGCCGACCTGACATGCTCAGCCGGAGACAGGGCAGTCGGGACTCTCCCGGAAATGGCAAGCGGGATGACCATGACTAAGCCTCTCAAAATCTGACGAAAATCTTTTAAACTGATCTTTGTCGATCTGAAATGAAGACAGATTCAGCAACTGCATGGCCCATTTCTCGCTTAAAATGTTTTCAGAAACACATTTCGTGAACTACAATAAAAAAAATTGTATTCTGAATGAGTCGCTATTAATGGCCGGTTGAAAAATCCAAAATCCGGAAGCAGCAGCCAGACCCACGTGACGCGTTCATCTAATCAGCTGCCGGTTTTAATTTTTTGGGCTGTTATGGACACGTATTACGTCTCGTCGCTTTGGTGTGTTCCGAGGCACTTTTTTGACCAACTCGGGGAGACTGATCAGTCCAACTGCCTTTTCTGCCACCGGTCGGCCGTCTGGTTGGTCTCTAACGGCCTTTACAGTTTGTTTCCTAAGCCCCTTTAGAAAGAATGATAGTGAGGGGAGTTATCATGAATATGCCTCAGAAAGCAAACACAAACCCCATACCCCTCAGAGAATCAGACAGAAATGGGGGAGGAAAGGTAGTTAGAAAGTGTGCTATAGAGCATCAAGGGATAATTATGGTTAATTGCTGCTTTCTGCATGTGGAGTCTGCATTCAAAGAAAGTCACTAACCTTGGGCTTAGTGACTATAGAAACATTTACAAGGCAGACAGCAGAGCACAGGGGATAGCTTTGAAATATAGGAGATGCTTTTAAGTGTTTATGGCAGGCAGGGATATGAAACTGTCTTCGACAATTATGAAAGGAATGTCTCTTTGAGGTTCCTGCTAAAGTTGGTTTAAAGTTTGTCCAAGTGGTTTGATATCTTCTCAGTGGCAAATAGAATCGGTGGCTTGAAAACTAAACTTTTCTTGGCAAAGAATGTGGTGTGACTTTCTCTTACAGATGTGACAAAAGCATATATGCTTCATACATAATTCAATCCAATAACAAAAGTAAATACTACTTTTGTGACGCTTATAATGTTCAATTCCTATTGCCTCTGGTAATTCTTTAGTTTGTGTTGTTGGGATGGAGTTCAGTATCTTGTAAGGCGCCATTTCTTTGCCACAAAGGATGTCTGGTGATTTCCCCCAATTATTCCTGTTTGAGTAACATTTGCTTAAAGCTACAGTGCTCAGCTGTTTAGTTGCTGCTCAGCTGTAAATGGAAGTCAGAAATTATTGAGAGACAAATGAACATATTGTTGGTTTGGGCTTCTTAACAATAAGAAAAGTAGAGAACAACACCAGCCTTATCCCTAATAATTGGGGTTGCAGGAGACTTCTGAGACTGATTTAATGTATTCATTTATCGGACGTATTTTCAATTTATAGATATTAAAAAGGTCTGAAATATATCATTATTTCTAGAAAACCTCACCTGGACCAGGAAAAGCAGCCCATCCTGGAGTCAGACCTGGGAGAGGAGCTTGCAGGAGAGTGCATGGTGCCTGGATCTGTACCCTGGTTGGTCTGAGCCTGAAGAAGTAACAGAAGGCCATGTGAGTCCACCACCTGGGAGGTGTAGGGGTGTGGTGCATAGTCAGCTGAGCAGCAGGTGGAGGCAAGGGTCTTGGAGTGGGAGGAAGGGCCAGTTTGATCTAAATCTGAGTGGTGCTTAGTTATTGGACATTCAATGCCCTGGAAACACTACACGCCACTCCTTGGCATAGATTCTTTAAGTCTCTCTAACTCTAGGTAATGATTATGTCTTCTGGTTTATATTCTTTCCCTTGGTTTTGGTCGTGGGCATCACCGATTAATGCTAATTATTTTGACCAATTGTAAACCCCAAACTGTTTGAGCAGCATGTCAAGTGTTGTGTGTCATGTATCTGTATTTAACTTAAGCATAATAGACTCTTTTAACAAATCGATTTGTAAAAAACATTCCCTCCAAAGAATTGATAGAAGTGGACACAAGTTAATTACTCTCTCTCTCTCTCTCTCTCTCCCTGTCTCTAGGTCTCTCTCTTGCTATCTCTCTCTCTCCATGCACACCTGAGAGCTGATGCTGCAAAACAAGGCCACGTGGGACTGACCAATCAAAACATGAGGAGAGCTCCAAGGATTGCGTGAAAGGGGCGTGTTGAGTTGCGCGGACAGAAGCCTGATTGGCTGGCCGAACGCTCACTCTTCTCTGCTGGCACACAGCGTGGTGAGTGGTGCTGCTGTCTTATCTACCATCCGTTCTTCATGGTTTATAAAGCCAGTCTTTTCATGCCACAGATACAAAGGCAAGACAGCAGGAAGTAGAAAAGGTAAAGAGACTCTAATACTCTGTTTAGGATTAGGATTGTTCAGAGAGAATCAGAAAGAGAAAATGATGTGCATCCTGGGCAGCATTGAGCCACTAACTCACAGTTGAAAAGAAGGACGCAATTGCGGTGTGTGTCTGAGGTGAAATATTTGTATAGGCCAATCATTAAAAACTCTAGTTCATAATCTCCACAAAGACGTTCCTCCTTACACGTAGATCAGCATATATGCCCAGGGCGCAATTACGCACGCCCTCTCTCTCCCTCTCTCCTTTTGCCATTCTCTCTCTCTCTTTCTCTCTCTCTCTCTCTCTCTCTCTCTCTCTCTCTCTCTCCCCCCACACACACACATGTTCTCACTCTTCGTGGGAGTAAGTGTGTAAGTAAAGAAGGGAAGAGGGAAAGAGAGAGAAGGGAGAGAGAGCGTGATTCCAGGTCTCTCTCTGCTGCTCTCTCCACTTTGGGTACTCGTACCCAGTCTGACTCAATGGGGCTTTAGCACTAAGGGGTTAAACGTTAAAATAAAAGATATTTATTCACCCCAAACCCCCTTTAGTGTTTAGGTTTTGTGCATTAAGATAGACATACATAGGTCACTCATTAAGGAAAGTCTCCGGGAGAGAGGCAGAGACGTCTCCAGAGGCGTGCCTTTTTGTCTGTTGCCTCGCAGAAGGGTCAGTCGGGTCCCTCTCGTCGGCTGGCTTTCTGTGAGCGGATAACTTCCACCATATCCTACATTTACAGCTCAACCAGGCCGGCAAACTACTGCAACACTATGGATACCGGAGATTGTCCCTTCCGTAAGAAACGGAGACCATGGCGCATGGACTTCGCATCCTTTGCCTTGGTAATCGTGGCGCTCGCCGTGTGCCAAACGACCGTGGTTCGGGCAGGTAAGATGGGTTCTCTTATTAACAGTTTTGATGTTTATTGTGCTTGTTAAACGAGACTTGGTCGTATCCCCATCTTTAGTGGGTTTTTTTTCGTTTAAGGCGACTTTACTCTTCGCTGTCTGGATTTATTGTGCGTAATGAATGTATACCTCATCCATTATCGGACACGTGCGCACCTGCGTGCTTTTTTACATTTTATCTAAGAAATGTGGTCAAGTCGACAATGTCCAACAGCAATGGACCCACACTGTCCTAATATCCTATCTAAATAGTGTTTGTTTGGTTTTTTTTGCGTCGATACCTGCATATTGTATCTCAGCTTATGTTCTGCTTATTTTCTGTCAAATTCTTAAAGCATCCCAGGACGACTTGTATTTTCTGACTGGTTCCTAAAGGCCTTATGTGACTGTGACATTGTACCGACCATTTGGTAATTGACAGAAGTTAGATGGGAAATACGAATAAGTGATGCGATGGAAATCTAAGTGTCCGATAATTGAGCTATTTTAGGCGCTGTGTCTCTAAAGGTCCATCCCATAAAACAAATGAAGAATAAATCTGATTGTTTTTTTTGTGTTTGTATTGAAAAAAGTTATTTTTTTTATCGGGTAGCTGAATTCTCGCTATAGCCTTAACAACTCTGTCCGATAATGGACACTCTGTCACTATCAGCCACTGGCCATAGAGTAGAGGCGTTATAAAAGCACATTAATTGCTTTTTGCTGCAGGAAAACATACACACGCGTTATTACGTTTTCAACAAAAGTTTTTTTTTTGTCGCTTCTTTGGACATCATTTCCTCGACTGTCCCTCTGTGGGTGTGCATTGCATGCAGCCTGCTAACAGGTGTCACCTCGCCAAATATTGCGAATAGAGGCTGAGCTCAATCTTTCAGGTGCTGTTTTGTCATTTTGAACAACTTGTCTGCTGCTGACTTTATCTTTTATTATTTTCCTATACATTCTGTTTCACTTCTAAGGAGCCCGTTTGGTTTTAACAGGATGGGGCTCATTTTGCGAACTTCTGTGGCCCGTTATCCGCAGGGGGGCATGGGGTAGGACGGTGCAAAGAGCTGCTTCACTCGCTTTTGGGGAGGTTTTGTCGACTAAACATCCCGTTTATGAACTTTTTACTATGATTTTTTTGTCTCCTGAATTGCAACTGAACATTGGTCTGTGAGTAAACTGGGCTGTGGATACAGGCTGTTGGCTGAATGTTTACCAGCTCAGCCTGTGCACCAGTCCATCCATCACTGCCTATGGTTGTGCAGGGAGGAGGGATTTCTGTAGGACGTTTGTGGGATGTGACCATAAGCATTCGTGGAAAGTTGATTTAGCGTTTTTTCCCCATTGAAGAACAACATTCTATGTTTGTATTCCTTATAACAAATAGGTAGAATCATATTAAGAAGCCATTTGGGTTTGATTGCGAACATTTTCCCAGTCGGAATGTATCAGTATTATTTTACTTTAAGGTTTTACGTTCTTGTCCTCCCCCCCTCACTCCCATGGTTGTATTATATTTCACTCCGCGCAGTTTAGATCAGTTCGCCTAAAAGGAATGATCTGTATGCGCTGCAGTTCCCTGACGGACCTCTAGTCGTCTTGAGTTATTTTTAACACAGAGTCTCCATTGATTCACCTGAGTCCAGATCACTTCTGATCTGACTGAAGACTCTTGATGCGGAATGGCACGCGCCAAGGAAATAAATAAAATTAAAGAGCAGTGCATGAATGATTAATTTTTTGAAGTGCAACACGACTTTAATGGTGATGTTTGAATATATGCTGTCAGGTTTTAGGCTAATTAACATTTTAAGTTATGATATCGCTCAGTGGATCTGAGCATATGTTTTGTAACTATTGTTAGGCTATATGATAAGCGAAGTTTGGCTCCTTTGGCTGAGACACACCATGCAGATTATGATCAGAAACACGAAAGCAGGTTTGCTTTACACAATGTTTTTTTTTTTAGAGAGAAATAAATTCGCTTTAAGTTTCAGTGGACAGGTGGATCAATGGCTCTTCATTCTTCGTTTGTAGAACTTGCTGGGACAGTTTACGGACCAAGGGGGCTTTTGTAACATAAATTGCCCTCCTCCAGTGTATTCTTTGGCCCCGTTTCCAATTTCAGATTGCGAGAGGCGATTGCACCTTCCCGTCGTCTCCCGTGTGTATTTTGGAGGCGGAAGCCTGAGACATTTTTTGCTTTTTTTATGAATAGGTTATTATGCGGCGGAGCAGCTCGCTCACAGGGGTTTGGGAGTGAAAGCAACCAGTGTCTCCGTGTCTATGTGCGCTTTGTACAGTTCTGTTTGTGCATATGCGTCTGTAAGCTATGGATGTTTTTTTCGCAGTTCAGGGTGTGGAAATGTATACCACATCAATGTGAATGTGCCTCTGTGTGCTACACCTCGTGCAGATTGTATATCTCATGTTAAAGGATGCTTATAGACGCTGTGCGCGCGGACGCGTTCGTTGGCTTTCAGAAAAGCATTTTAATCACCTGACCCTGTGATATTGTCAGTGACGCAAATACAACACTCCTTTTACCTGTTAGCGCGTGCTTGCTCTTTGCGTGCACACGCATGCAGCGTCCCTTGGGCGCTCACAGTGGAGTTGGCCAGATGCGCTGGGCCACTGCGCGGTGCGACAGTTTGCGCGCTCCCGTGCTCGCAATGTGGTGCCGCATCACAGATGTTGGTGTAAACTATAACAGCGCCCCACCCAAGCAGTGAGCGACCGATTTAGAGAAGAAAGCGGTCAGGCTCTTTCATGTTTATTCTCTCTTCCCAGAGAGAATGAAGACTAGAAAAACGGGAGGAGGGATGGATGAGGCTCCCAGAGAGCAGTAGGCCTAGAAAGGCATGAAAGCAGAGTTGTGTTCAAAGGAGGAGAAAATCAGAGGGCAATATTTTCTTGACATGGATGTTCCTCAACCTCATTTCAAAGCAGAGCGCTCCTCAATGGGCAGTCTGTCTGAGTTTGGCTAAACATAACTTAACCCCACTCTCTCTCTCTCTCTCTCTCTCTCTCTCTCTCTCTCTCTCTCTCTCTCTCTCTGCTGGTGAATGGAGCTACTATGTGTGGCGGAGGAGCAGGCTTTTGACAGCTCATTCCTGTGACTGTATGGAAGTGTGTGGTATTTCAGGCTTCTGTTGCTAACATGTGACCCAGTCGGGCAGCTTTAACCTTGTCCCTTTGGTTTTTCCTTTGCTTTGTCATCATTTTCCCATGAGCCCTGTGGCTCTGGTGATCCACATCCATTCTGTGTCCTTTTTGTTTATCCATGTGTCCAGTTTGATCATTTAGTACTGGCTAGTCAGATGCCTTTTCCCCATCAGATTGCGTTGCACATATTTCTCATCACTTAGATGAAGAACTATGAGCCGTAACCAATAAGATTGAACTTTTCAGCCATGTAGTCATCAAATAATTTTGGTGGGTGGGAATTGGCAGTTGACTTTTTAACTTATTAATCAACTGACTTCCTTCTGCAAAATTAGATTTGGTTGATGCAGAAAGACTTTGCATATCACTAAACATTCAGCTGGCTGACCAGACTTTTTTTTTGCCAGGCAGAGCTTATACTCTCATTCTGCATTTACATTCTGCCTCCTTTGCCAAGATTGACAAACCACACTGCAGCCATAGCTCAACCCTAAACTTAACCATGAGTAATGTAAGATTGCTACGTTGGTGGTGGAACACCATGCCTGGAAGGACAGGCTGCATAGGCCTCTGAATTCGGGGCAAAAATGTCCCTTCTCTCAAAGTGTTCCATTTTATTTTCTTAATGCTGGTTAGCATATCATTATTGTCATCCAGTTTCCAGACTATTAACAAAGTGGACAGCTGAGTATGTGCACACTGGCACAGCTTTAGGCTCAGTTTACTGATGCCTATAAAATAGATTAGTTTGAGTGGGAATTTATATTACTGACATTTCCTTTTCACATTCAGCACTTCTCTGTGTAACTGCTGGTTTGAAGCCTACAAAAATGAACTCTTCCTTTTCAGAACTGCTGTTGAGAGGCTTAAGTATCTTTTTGACCAGGAGACTGTGATTGTACGCTAGACACACTCACCAACCCTCTCAGTCTGTCAATGGCCTCAACCACAGATACATTGATTAATCATTTGCATGGACAGATAAGACCCAGACTGTGGCTGTAAAATCAAAACACACAGAAGTCAAAGCTAAGATACACATTAACTTCTTCTGAGGCCTTGGTTCCAAACCATAACATCCCCTCAAACTGGGAACTTGTAAAAAGCCTTTCTCAGTCAAGACCACATTAGCACTGCAGACTTCAGGGAACACAGTGAGTAGAAGATAGATCTTCCTTCCTTCTTGGTTTCAAAGGTGATGATTTAGTGTTATGTGGATAGTTAGGCATCGTTCCTCCAAGGCATTCTGTTTCAGCAGAAGATGTACAAGGACGGCAGGATAGTGTGCCAACTTTATAATGACAGGCTGCCTGTATAGGATGCTATTCCCAGTCACTGTTATTTTGCTGCTTCTAGGAAGTCAGTGTAAGAGGGTGCGGAGACCAGCGGTGTGCTTTTGCATGTAATGTTAATGTACATCTCTTTTCCAGACATCAATACAGTTTATCCATTTGAAAATAGTTTTAAATGTTGGTTTAAGTTGTTTGCTTGAAATAGGATGAGCGGAAAGTTCCACAATTTAGTCTATCGTATATTAGAAGACAAAAGAGGGTTTAATATATATATTTCACTATTTATGTGGGACTATCTGAAGTGGCCTAATGTATCTATCCCCAATTATCCAATAATATAAGTAGCATACAACATTTCTTTATTCTTTTTCCATACCTGTTTTTTTCTGATTAGGCTCACAAGCAGCCTGTAGCCTATCCCAGCATGCATTGGGATGAAGTTACAGGGGGAAAAGGAAAAATGTATTTGCCAGCAAAAGCAACCCAATCATTGCACCCTGCAAGTAATGCCAACCTAGCTGTTTACTGTGCTCTTACTAACCTTCAGATATGGATTAATCATTCTAACTATGCAATGGACATTCATTAATAAGTGTTGGTGGTATTAGTGCAGCAACCCAAACAGATATTCAGTGAAAGGACAACAGGATTTCTATCTATTTTACACAGCGTAGTTTTCAGATATTTGATTTTGCATCTCCTACTATCCCACCATCTCCTCACACTTGTTTTTCCAGCTAAATTACACCTCTAAAGATCCCTGGAATGTAGTGTAGATTTCTGATGTGGGGATTTCCAACACTAAAAAGGTGTAGCTATAGACAGCGATAATGATTATTATGTGATGCAGGAGGCCCACTGCTGTTACACTTCTGTTTATTATAAGTCAGACTTGTCAACTCTGGCTAGACTATGAGATAAATGTAGGTTTTCAGAAACCATTGATAACTGTTATTAAATATATATAAATATATTGGCAGGAGTTTATAAAACATGTCATAAAAACTTTGTGGGATATCATTTTTGTTTTGCTGTAAAATGGTCCAGTTCGTGGAATCTCAACTATTGGTAGCTTTACATCAATTATAATGTCAGCAGTAAAATGTGATATCAGTTGAACCTAAACAAAGTTACAGTGACGCTGTGTAACAGCTAAACTAAGTGCAATCAGAGCTGAGCTGTGCAGTCTGGCCATTCAGCACAGGCACATCAATGGGTTTCTAATTTGTGCCGTCGCTGACTGTCTGCCCTATGTGATCGTACGGTACAGAGAACCACTGACTGTCTCCTGGTCAGGGCCCTGTGGTCCCATGTAGGCCTTGTGGTGTCAGTATCCACCCTCAGGTCCAAACTAAGACTGTGGCCTCCAGCCCTGAAACCACACGAGACTCCAGCATAATACACGTTGGCAGCATAAGCGCAGCACACACAGAGACTGGCACAGACTACATAATGGTATACAGGGGACAGTAGAAGGTTTGGGCATATGCTGGCAGCAGCTCCTCAATGGAGGGAATGATAAAAGGCTGCGACACAGTTAATGTTGGCACAGAACCGTAGTGACGGATAAACCACACGGAGGGAATGTGGAATTCATTAGTATTGACCCTATAAAATGAAGGCAGAACGAGGCAGGTGTAAAAAGCTAAAAGCATGATAAAAAGCTCAAGTATTGATCTTGTAGCAAAAAAGAATACTCTTGTAATAGATAAGTTCTTTGACTATGATAAAGGATTAAACCTGAAATACAGGTTTGGTGTTTATATACTATGTGAATTGATGGCATGCTTAGTTTCACTGTGAGATGAATAATGTTCCACTTTCCTTTAAGTTTTGTGTCCTTTCTAAAAGCTACCCCCAACAAGTAAAACCAACTTGCATATATTCAGCAATCTTTAGACTTTTCAAGTTCTCTGTTCTTGTAGAAAGTGCCTGCAACATTCTTTAAGATTGCTGTGTTGATGTGGGGACAACAGAGATGCTGTTAGATTCTATTCAAAAATGGTGTTTGACAGTTTTTTCCACTAGAATTAACTCGCTAGAGTTTCGGAATCTCTTCTCTCTTCAGTAACACTGCTGTCTGCATACTTTACTTTGATTATTTTACTCAGTTTTTAAGACTTTTTATGCAATGTAGACATTGTAATTATCATCATTAATGGAAATTCCTCATTATATGCAGCACCGTTTGTGTTTGAATTGCTCAAGTTGTTATTTCATTTTTATATTCCAATCTGTTTTGAACTTCCGACTTTATCCTTGTGTTGTTCTTTTACTCTGAAATCATTCATGTTTTGTATTTGCTATTGAGTCCTCTGGTATTACGGGGTGGACTCATTGAAACATCTGTGATGGCAGGATCACCTCACTGTCATTATGCTCCCACTCCCCTTTCCTCTCACACCTAGGTCAGGATTTACCTACAGTACTTTCATATAACACAAAGAATAGTTATGTATTGGTCTTTTTCCTTTCAGAGCAGCTGCCCAGCCACTGTCATATGGCTACATGATAATTAACACCACACTGACAAACCAAACTCTTTATTTATACCATATACATAATGTAAAGTACTCATAATGGATTTTCTGTCTGGGTACACAAGGCATTATAAATACATCGTAACTACAGAGCACCATGTTGAAAATTATAACCTACAGTAGCTTATACGCCTAGCCGTCGTGGTCAGCTGGGTGGATGGGGACACAGCTGGTGATTGAGAAACAACTGGAGTTTAGATTATGCTTTTCAGTTTTAAAATGTGTTTTATATTTAACTTTTTGTAATGTATGATGCTTTCTGGAGATCTTATGTTCATGTTTTTCTCATCTCAGGCCCCTGAAAAGAGCCACTGGCGGCATCTTTGTTTATTCTTGAAAATGCCAGGAGACTCAACTATTGAGACAGAAAATTTGGTGGTCAGATAAATTTGTGCATCCATGTGTGTTAATCTGTGGTCAATATTGCACTTCCCTCTTGCCCTGTGTGTCTTAACACTGTGGTCGTTGTGTAAAGGTGAGAGGTGAGGGGTCAACATGTCAGCTGGAGTGTGTGTCTGGTATTTTGCACAGCTGTACTAAAAGAAGAAAGGGCACACACACACACACACACACACACACACACACACGCACACATGCACACTTAGAAATAGTTACACAGAGCATCTAAGGCAGGAAGCCCAGGAGAGGAAATAAAGGTTTTCAGTTGTCACCTCACACAAGCATGAAGTAGTATGATGACCCCGGGCTCAGGGTTCGAGATGGCTGTGAGTGTTCATGCCATATACTCAGGTTTCAACATAGAAGCATATTCATAATATTTAAATCACCCAGAATTCTCTTTTTTTTAATTTTTTTGAGCTTGACCTGAGTGTCCTCTGCCTCTGACTCAATGCATGTTGTGATAGGCCCCAGTCCTAAATAATAATCAAGTATAAAAAAAAAAGGATGGCATATATATGGAATATGATAATTATATGCGACCCATCACAGGAGTCTATTATTCCTATTATTTTAGGAATTTGGAGTTGTTCAGTGTTTCATGTTGGCTTTATGAGAAACCCAACAAGCTGAATTCCTTTACTGTGCAAACTCTCTTGACCAGTGTTTCTCAGCTGATGGGTCGTGTGCATGCAGGGGTCTAATCTGTGTGTCCAGACAGAAGAGGTGTGTGTGTGATCTGTTAGTCGAGTCGTTTACCCTGTTAGCTGACAGAATATACAGACTCTGCTTAATAGTTACTTGTTCAGTAAGCATTAGCATTGCTTTTCTCACACTCCTGTGAGTGAGTCTATATGCATAGTGTGTGTGTGTGTGTGTGTGTGTGTGTGTGTGTGTGTGTGTGTGTGTGTGTGTGTGTGTGTGTGTGTGTTCAAGCCTTTCAACAGAGTCTGACTGTATGCTCTGTTAACAGTGAAGCCTGTCACCAAGTTAATTAAATCTCTTTGAGCTCCATCTAGTGGCGGCTGAGGTGTACTACAGTAATACAAACGGTGCTGAAAAGTATTGCAGTTTTAGCAGCACACCTCATCTTACAGTGTGCCTGCCAACCTGGGTATCACATGTGTTTTCTATCAGGTTGTATTAAGCTGGTGGTCTGCATGTTTGGTAATTTGTGGATGTGTGGAACTGAGTGGGTTAGAGTATAACAGTGATATGGTTGTTTCAGCCCTGGGGCACCTGCACATTTACCACAGTGCTACTTTATACACCAAACAGCATATCATTATTTCAGATTATTTAACATCCCTTTCAGGGATTTACCTACTAGACACTGAATCAAAATATTTTGCCTAAGAAATTATTTTGGGTTCAGTGAAGTCAAGCCATGGTGTTTCTAAATGTCTGACATGTTGGTATTTATTGAGCCTCAGCTTCATATTGTAGCATCATTACTTTATTAAAGCACTATTTAATGTTCTATCAGTGCCATTTTAACTGAAAATGGCCTTTTTCATTTCAGTCAGTGCAGCTGTCAGTCGGGCTAACTGTACAGGCTACTGTAATCTTTACCTACAGCGGCGGTTGTAACTGCCCTCACGTGCCTGGGAGCCCTGTTTCCTGTCTTAATGACAGCAGTGTGTAATTGGCCCGCATTTACATCAAAAGGCTGCAGCCATCTGTGAGCGCTTATGGTAAGAAAGACCGATGGAGTGGGAAGAGGGAGAGGAAAGAAAGTAAAGAGAGAGTTTGTTTCCCTGGCTTTCTGTTTTTCTACCTTGTCTAGTTTCATATTTGCCACTCCTCGTCTCACAAGGTGTGTTGGTGCAGTTTTCCCTGCCTGGGCTGTGTGAGGCTATGTACCTCTGTGGCCCCGTGTGTTATTTTTGTGGGTGTGTTTTTGTCGTGATTGTGGTCCTCCAGGCAGGAAGGGCCCCGGCTGCAGATGTGAGCTGGGCAGGCAGCGGGGAACAGAGCGGCACATTGTACTGGGGGTACTGGGGGAGCTCAGGCTGCAATCTGATCCAGTATCCTGCCATCACAGAACCACGCTGTCTACTGTCACTGCCCGACCCCCCCAAAATACACACACACATACACTCCACCGTTGCCTGAACCGCTCTCTCCCTCCTCCTTCCTCTCTCTGCCCTCCCTCCTTTTAACCCTCGACCGTTTTCTCATTCCCAGCATTCCTGTGCAGATGTGCAAAAGTCTTGAAAAGCATGGAAAACAAATTCAATGTCGCTTAGGTATTGGAAAATTTGAAAAGTTTGGAAATTGCACAGAAAGTCTGGGGGAAAAAGACAACCTTATTGTTTTCCTGTCCCTTGATAAAGATTCCTGATCATTTTGAATGTTACAACATGTCATGAACTAACTTACTTATGAAAATCTACAAGTCCACTAAAGACACTGACATCTGGGAAAACAGTTTTTTTCCCCTCTTCTTCATATGTGTCTTCATTTCTGTTTTCACCTGTCTCACTTTTCCACTTTCACTGACTAATCTCTGTTCATTTTCGCCTTCTTAGGGAGGTTTCTGGTTTGGATGGTTCATGTAGCATCATGATATCACTCAATCTAACTCAAGCTTTCCGTCCTCCTTACATATGGCTTATAAATCCTTCTCTTTTTCGCCTCCTTCCTCACTTCATGTCTTCCTCTTACCCCCCCCTTCTCTTCCTCTTTCTCTCCCTGGTGTAGAGTGACGTTAATGGACTGTGGTCTAGACACCCTGAGGCAATATCAATGCACCATTTGCTCTGTCTGACTAAATATTACCATCTGTGGGCCCATTTGACTAACTGTTGACTCTGAGACACTAGGTGTCACCTAAACACAAGTACCACTGATGGGATCAGTGTGAGTGTTAGGACAAACACAAGGAAACAGAGCATCATAAGTGGCTGTGATAACTTTGACGAGAAGAGTCGGCAGATTAATGTTAATGTGCGTGCATGAACTATCATTTAATTTTTGATGGACAGCTGTGCCTCCAGCTGACACACTGTAGTTAAATAAGAGTGGTGCATAAGCTGCATCCATCTGTGGCTTTGCACTTAACAGCTCCTTACTGTACCAGTAGGTGATATATTTAGCAATAGTGGCCCAAGTGGGGATGGGCTCCCTCATTGTGTTAGTGCCATGCTGTTCCATGATCTGTTGTACTTTTAAAACATGCGGAGGTGTGCATGATTACATAATTTCTGCGTACATATAATAATAGTTGATTAATGTACATATACATCCAAACGTGTAATTATACAGACTGCATCGCAGGAGGGCTTGGTTGTTATCTTTTCATCAGAGTTGTAGTTTTTATACAGGCAATGCATCACTGCCACCATAAGTTTATTATGGGAAGTGCCACAGCAGGGCTGGCTGTAAATGAATTTAATTGGCCGTTAAAAGCAAAGTTGGCTCTCTGGTGCACCTCAAACACAGGAAGGCTAGCCAAAAGTGAGGGAGGATAATGGAGTTCAGGAAAATGTGAATACTGGGTGTTGTTGCACAACGTAACTTTATAGTTGCCTCACTTCAAAACCATAGGGACCCATCAAGGTGTTCTAACTGTCTAAGATAGATTTTATAATTTCATACGATTTGGGTTCTCAGGATGCAAAGTATTTTTAAAGTGTATGCAAGCCTTCTGTTTTCAAACCTTGGCAGAATTTGTGTCATGCATATTTGTCATTCCACTTGAATTAGACAGCAGGGTACACAGCAGCTCGGCATCTTGGGAGAAGTTAAAAAAACGTGTAGCATGCAGAGGTGAAATAACAAAAATTATTATTTCAACAGAAACACGTTGAACAACCAATTTTTAAAGAATGTAAAATGTAATGTCTACTGTGGTGAAATTAGTGCTGACATGAGTGTCAAACTAACTGTAAATTATGTTTAAGATTATCAGTTCATTCAATATGTTTGCTTCTAAAACAGTAAGACTTTAGAGGGCATGGAGCTAACACTGACCATTGAACATCAAGTAGCACTTCTTTTTTTAATAGATGCATATAGCGGGACTGTGACTTACTGTAGAATTTCCTTCTGTCTCTGTAGTATTGCAGCTTTGGATTTCCTGCTGTTTAGTATCCCATGTAGGGAAATTAATTCTAACATACGAAATGTTCAAACTGAAACACAGAGACTGACGCAGTGCCTTTGAGCAATGTGAGAAAGCCAACAAGGCAAACCACAGTGCAGACGGAGGGTGGAGAAACAGACCTCAGCGTGTGAAAGTGGAGACAGGATGTGAGACTGGGGGTACAGTGTGTGTGTACATTCGTGTACATGTATGTGATGTTGTGTGTGTGTGTGTGTGTGTGTGTGTGTGTGTGTGTGTGTGTGTGTGTGTACCTGCGATTTTTGTGTTTGTGCATGTCATGTGTATCCTCATATTCATTCGACTCAGCACTTTCACATCAACAGCCACTTGTTTCAGTTACTTGATAAATGTGAGCAGAATAGAGAGAACTGTCTCTGCTCTGCTTTAAACTGAGCTTTACTGTACCCGCCCTGCAGTGGTTCATGTATGTGACTTGGACTCTGGCCCATTTGCTCGGACACAGTGCTGCCTTTGTTACATTATACCTATATCTACAGTGCTAGCCATTGTGGACATCACCTGTACCTGCTCCTATATCGCATTAGTGCTGCAAGAACATTTTAGATTACTTGCAAGATTAACTTTTTTGATCCTCTGCAAAAAAGGCTGCACTGAAAAATAAAACTGTCCTCTACTTTGGATTCAGCAACATTGGAACAAGTATAGGAGTAAGCTTTAAAAAGTCTTGACCTTTACATTGATTTCCATACAGCCTGTAGGACCATGGGCCTTCTGAAAAGCTGTTGGAGAAGGCGCCAGAATATATCAATGCCTGCTGTAGGGTCATTAATACGTTTTTACACCAGCCTTATCTGTTTAACTCATAAAGTAGAGCTGCAGTAGAGATTTATTTCCATCAATGTAGACATGGCAGATATGCTGTACTGTACTTGCACCTCTAAATCCACAGAAAGTGACTAATGAAAAACTGGAGAATGACATGCAGGACTCAAAGTTAGATGTTGAAGTGATAAGTGTGTGTAATTCACTGATGATTGAAAGTTTCAGCTTTGATAGTTCACTTGTTTACTTAATAAACTGAGTTGCTGTGTCACACACCAACTATTCTAATGAGTTGTTTAAGAAATATGTAATGCCAATTTTTTTCTCCTCCTCTCTTCCTCAGACCCAGTGGATGTGTTGCGTGCTCTGCAGGTCCCCTCTCTCCCCGAGGGCGTGAAGAAAGTCCCCGGCTTCTGCACATCCCGTCGCTCAGGCACCCCCGACCATGCTTACCGCATCACCAAGAAGGCCCAGATCTCTGCCCCAACAAAGCAGCTCTTCTCAGGTAGGCTTTAGCTAGACGGGACTGCCGGTTGTTTGACAATTTGGAGAGACTGCTTGCTACTTGATCACTGTTACTATAAACGCCTAAAATTAAATCTTTTGTTGATCTTCAAATTCAAAATGTAGCTTTATTGTTAGACTGTAATTATGAACAATATTACCACATCAGTTAGTACAAGTTGTACAATATAAATACGTACCCAATGAATCAATCAAACTTTATTTCTATAGCACATTTCATACAAACCAATGTAACACAATGTGCTTCATACAAAAGGGACATAAAAAATGTGTGCAATAAAAATAAGTAAAATATATACAAACACGCACGCACATGCACGCGCGCGCACACACACACACACACACACACACACACACACACACACACACCCCAACCAAAGCATAACATAGAACAACAACAAACTAAGTTATTAATAGACTAGTAAAAAATAGGGTTTTAGCCTGTTTTGTGTGTTCAGTGTCAGAGCCTGTATTTTCTTAAGAAAAAAAGAGAAACAAATGGTAGGCTATGTATGTTACTTCATTTTATACTGTAGTGAAATAAAAACAAACTATTGAAATTCAATAACTGGTTTTCCCTCAGGCTGTTACATGCTGTGATTAAATATAGTAGGTCTGATAGTGTCTCAATTTGATTATATGTATTTTGTTCAAAAACTTGGTCATTTCAACAAAAAGTTATGTATTATCAAAAAAAATATGTTTGTGCATGTATGTATTTTCAGACATATTAATGTTCCTGTGTTGTACTTTACACTAGTACACTTTAGGATGGGCTTAATATTTAACTTATTTACAATGAATTCCAGAGTGCAGAAACCTATAATTAGAAATACAGGTTGCAACTTATGTTTGGAGGTATTTTAAATTGAGCTCTCTGGAGTTTAGCGAGGCTTTGGTGCCTCATGATAGATTGCTCATGGATATAACGTATAATTATGTGTTGCAGTGCACGAGCGGAGTTAAACTGGGAGAGCCATAACAAATTAACTTAAGAATACCGTCTGACACCCTGGGATAAAGGAGTGACAAGGAGAAAGCAGCACTTTTGTGGTTGTTAAGAAATCCTCAAAAGTCAGAGCTGATGTTCAACTCATTTTCTGAGGCATAGCATATAGCCTTCCTTCTCCAGCTCTGCCCACCTGTTATAATGTGTCCTCATCATCTATGCCAGCTTCACATGGGACTAACTGTGATATTCTGTAATCAGCTGATCTTGGCACAGATCCTCTTACTTTAATCACATTAAGCTCCTTACTGGAGTTATTTTCACATTTTCTTCTCCATTCCTCATACTGCACTATGTATCCCTGATTCTCCCTTTGTCAGCCATCACTGTACTATTTTAAAACCTATTTATTTTGCCTTCTCGTTCTTTACCTTCAACTTCAATACGTGCTTTGGTGCAAGGTCCAGATCAACTTACAGTACAGCTTTTCTCAGGCTCTTTACTCCATTACTGCCTCCTTCTCATTTTCTTCCTGTCCTGAAATACCCACAGACCAGTCGAGCAATGACCCATCTTTATGATCTTACCCGTTTCCGTCTTTCATTGTCTCTCTCCTCCCATCCCTCCCTTCTCTAATCGATAGGTCCATTCCCAGAGAATTTTTCCATCATGGCTCTGGTTAAGGCCCAAGCTGGCCTCCAGGCCTTCCTCCTCTCCATCTACAGCGAGCAGGGCATCCAGCAGCTGGGCATTGAAATGGGACGCTCACCTGTTTTCCTGTATGAGGACCAGAACGGCAAGCCAGCCCCTGAGGACTACCCACTGTTCAGAGGCGTCAATCTGGCTGATGGCAAGTCAGTAAACGGCAACAACCAGTTTGTGACTGGTTGAGATGACATGTTTGGGGTCATGTGGGTGTGGTGGTGTGTGTGTGTGTGTGTGTGTGTGTGTGTGTGTGTGTGTGTGTGTGTGTGTGTGTGTGTGTGTGTGTGTGTGTGTGTGTGTGTGTGTGTGTGTGTGTGTGTGTGTGTGTGTGTGTGTGTGTGTGTGTGTTGGAGTGTATATGTGATTTGAGGGTTGGTTTGATACCTTTTTAATCAGGCCTGTAGTCGCAGTACACATTTATTCGCCTTCGGTTCCTCCTCCTTGTCACTAGGTGGCATCGCATCGCTATCTCCGTTTCAAAGAAAAATGTGACACTGCTGCTGGACTGCAAGAAGAAGATGACCCGTGCCCTGCCCCGCGGCAACAACGCGGAGGTAGACACCAATGGCATCACAGTCTTCGGAGCCCGTCTGCTTGATGAGGAGGTTTTCCAGGTGAGGGCCTTTTTAAGAGACAAACTATGGGCTTATTGGTTGCGTGGCTGATAACTGGTTAAATGTCTGTGAATACGTAGTAGCAAGTTCTAGTCATAAAAGGTAGCATTGATTCAAGTTAAAAACACATCATTACTTAATAAACTTAATAAACAGGGATCTTCAAAAGGGGGTCTGGGACCTTTAGGGGGTCCTCGGAGTCAATACAGGGGGGCCTCCAAATTATTGTATTATTAAAGTCTTAACATGAATCCAACATATTATTAACAAATATAAATAGGTAGTCACTAAGGTAGCCATCCCCAGATACATTAATCCTAAGGATTAATTGCACCACATGTATGTTTAACATTAAAACATGATTTATAAAATCATGCCAACAATTAGAAGGCTATTTTATTAGCTTAGTATTCTTTGCAAAAAGGGTATGTATAAAGGCTTTAGGCCGCCACACGTTATTGTAGGCCCAGTTTATTACGCAACTTAATTTTATACAATATACTGTATGTAGTAGGGGGTCCCTGATCCATCTCACTCTCAGTTAAGGGGTCTTTGGCTTAAAAAAACGTTGAAGACCCCTGCTTTAGAAGTGGTCATTGAGCTCTGTAATAGAAGATGTAGCTGTACAGGTTTTTGTTGATCAGTTTTTTATCTTCTAACAGGGAGACATCCAGCAACTGCTGATCGCCTCCAACCCCCAGGCTGCCTATGACTTCTGTGAACACTACAGCCCTGACTGTGACTCCCCACTGCCCAAGACCCAGGCTCAGGACCCCAACACATACGTGAGTAACATCACCACAACACATGTTCATCCACAGACGTATGAAATCAGAATTGGGTCCTCCGCACATATGTAACTTTTATCAAACAATGAAACCTAAAAACCTTCCTGCAGGCTACAATAACTCCAGTAGCCTTTATATTTCCCTCACACTCTTTCACCTCTTATGAAAGTTACTGTTGGATGAGGTCTCAGTTGTTCACACAAATCCCATAGCACTCACTAGACGACTGAGTAGCATCTATTACAGAGCGGATAACCTCAGACTGACATCACTATGCTAACACAACTCATTCATAAAATTGTAGGCTCATCCGTAGCTCCGATAAAGCAGGCCCAAACAGAATCTGTGGACTTTGTTTTCCTTTTCTTTGGCACTTTTCTAAATGATGGTCTTGTGTATCCCACAATAAAGGATTTTGGAAGTGGACTTAAGCACCTTACATGCATAAAATTGAAAGAGTTTATCCCGCTTTTTATCATGGCTGTCACTTATTAGATACTTCTGAGTCAGTTAAGATAATTCAGGTCCTTGAAATTCCTGCTGTCCGGAGTTTGCTTCAAGCTCCTCCTAGTGTGCTTCCCTCTCACAAGGGGTTAATCAAAGGGAAATCAACTCATTTAATTGCTGATTCATCAACATACTGCAATTTCCCTTAGGATAAATAAAGTTGTATCTTCTCTTTCAGAAGACTAAAGACATTTAGTCAGTAACAAATATGATTTGTGATAGGAAAGCTACTGCTACATCCTTTTACTGAGATAGTTTGTAAAAACAAAGACCACATAAATGCACCATTCCTCTGAAAATGAACAAAAAGTCCTCAGGCTCAGTTTGGGTCATCTGATAATGTCATCAAAGTGCTGCTCTCCCTTTCTGTCTTCCTCACGCATCCCTGTCAACAGTTTGTATCCATCCACTTTCCTCCTCGGTCTGTGTGTCCCTGAGGTAAATAAAAGAAAAGCAGAGACATTATCATATCATACATTTCCACGACTATAACTCTAAAAATGGGCACATTTCCATCATTAGATACACTTTGCGTTCGAGACACTTTAATTATTTCAGCAGTTGATTAGTTGTGACTTTTTTTCTGCAATGGAACACAGAAAGGTAGGGGAAAGAGGATCATACAAGCCAACGTGTCTTTCCCCAATTTTCTTACCATGGATTGAAAGAAAGAGAACTTATTCAGTTCATAAAACATGCAAATGAAGTTAAATTCTGATTGGTTTTCTGGTTAAATAGAGACATATAAGCATTTGACATGAAGATGGCTTAAGGTGGAGCCTCTTTGCTTTCTGAGACTGGTTGTGCACATTACGTACATTATAAGCTTTGCAAGCTCTCCCTCCCTTTTTTTCTCTCAAAAACATGCTGATATTTGGGAGCTGACAGTTCCCTGACACCAGCTGCGTCACAGAGCTAAAGTAGCAGGTGATTTCCATCCGCATTCATCCATCCAAAGTACATGATCTTTGTTTTATAAGCCTGCATGCTGGATCAGTCAATACAATATGTGTATCAGTCACTGTACAGAGCTCCAACACTTTGTGTCCCAAACCCTGTCATGTTGACGCTGTTGAAATGACTGCTTTCTGAATGAATATAAATCAGTGTGGTTTTATTCATTGCCTTCACCCGTTGCTCTATTTTTTTTTGCTGTTTTCTCATTCATCAAGGTTGTCGTTGTTGTGTATGGGCAATTCTAATATCAACACTTTTAAAACAGCAGCACAGACTCCTCTGATGAATGGAAAAATAAAAGCTAAGCATTTTATTATTATCTCCTTTGCTGTCTATCACCCACATTCACCCCTTCTCTCCTATATTTTTCCCTCTTTGCCCTCTGCAATCTCTGTTCACCTCCCATTTGGAAATCCACTTTCCCCCTTTTCATGCATTCCTCTCCTTTCATTCCTCTTGCTTTCATGTCCCATCTGCCAACCCATCCCTTCGTCCATCTTTCCCATCTTTCAATCCTTCCAATCTCTCTCAGTACTTTGATGAGGAGCAGGATGACCATGAATACCCCTATTATTATGAGGAAACAACAGGCATTCCCTCCTCCTCTGCGTCCCCCTCTCCTCAACCTGGGGCCCCCAGTCAACAGGTAAAGAGGGAGCATGAGAGAGGGAAAACAGGAGCGGGGTTTGTGGAAGGGAAGGAGAATGAGAGAGAGAGGTATTAAAGGAATAACGGAGGCATAATTCATAATATAGGTTTAGCTTGCTAAATATTTGTGTGAACAAGATTTACATTCCATATTCCCTAAAATGTTTGTTTGAAGAAAAAAATTTAAGCATTTTCACTTTTAGCATTCCATATGCCTCTCTCATCCCTCATCATTCCATACCCCCTTTGTTTTATTCACATTTCACCTTTTCTGTAATCCACATTGACCTCTCACACGTCCAACTCGTTTCCACTGACTTCGTCACACAGGAGTACCTTTCTTTCTTATGATTTTTTGTCCTCGTGTCATTTACATGTTGTCATATATGTGTGTGTTTGTGTGTGTGTTCAGATGTGGCCAAGTAGGGGCACTGGGGTGGTGTAGGTGCAGCTGTGTTGTTATACACACATGCACACTTTTTCCTCACATTCATTTCCACTCAGTTCTCTATACTTCACCTCCATATATCCTGTTTAAGGAGAGCACGTTAATGTTTAAAAAGGGATGTCACAAAGGTTTTTATCACATAATGGACTCAACAAGAATTCTTTGAGACTTGAGACTCTGATTTTATTGTGGATCTGCTGACATTTCCATATCAAACCAATGGATTATACATGATGATTGGGTGATTTGTATTTGATGCCAAATACAAGTTAGCATAGGAAACATACGTAAGAACGTGCCACAGTAGCCTTTTCTTTACCTGATCTTGGTCAAATCGTCTTTGTAAATATGTTTTGTTTTTATTTTCGTTGTGTACAAGATAGATGGAGTTTGTAACACGAAGTGGCTGATCACAGAAGTGCATAATTAATTGACTTTCAAATGCTTTTCTGTGATTGCACCTCATTTGTTTATGATGAACTCTACTCAGTTTAACAGTTGATCACAAAAAAACACAGCTAGATTTGCAATGCTATTTGACCAGGGCATGTGTCTGTGTTGTCTTGATACTTGCATGATTTCTTAATTGTCTTGGAGGATCACCGCATGCACCTACTGTACTTCTGGGTTATCAGTTTCCATACCAATTTTCCAGTCAACATGGGAATATCAATGCACATATTTTCATCTTGGTTGTAAATCTGACCTTTGTATGGCATGCATGTATGCCACAGTATGTCTCCTTTAAGTCTGTTTGTGTTCTGTATTGCATATTTGAGGAGTTTATATTCATGGCGATGGCCTGTTTTACTCAGGTGAAATTTTGTTGTTGACAATGTTAATTTGCATGTAATTTCTTAATAGCAGCATGAAGAGTAAGAATTAACTGTGAACTGTTGTTTTCATTTTGTGATTTTATGTGACTAACATGCATTTGAATGCTTGCCTGCCATCCACGCTCTTTCCTTTGCATGGCTAAACAGCAGTAACCTTCCCTGTCTTGCAGTGCATTATAACGTGTGTGTGTGTGTGTGTGTGTGTGTGTGTGTGTGTGTGTGTGTGTGTGTGTGTGTGTGTGTGTGTGTGTGTGTGTGTATGTGTGTGTGTGTGTGTGTGTGTGTGTGTTAGAGAGAGAGAGAGAGAGAGAGAGCACAGCAGGTCAGTGCCTTAGTGATGTGTATGTTTTGTGTGTGTGTGTGTGTGTGTGTGTGTGTGTGTGTGTGTGTGTGTGTGTGTGTGTGTGTATGTTTAGCACCAGCTTCACCTGACCAGTCACACACTCAGTGCCTCTGCCAAACCACAGGCTCCAGTTCATGTTAGCGCAAAGATGCTGCTTTGTCATTTAATATTGGGAATGGCATTACTGGAGAGATCAGCAAAAACTCCTCTAAATAACTTGGGTCAAAGATGTGAAATTCTCAAAATGTCGATTTTCAATTTGTTTGAATACTGGTAGTTTTTTCAGTTTTATTTTTCCTTACTGTTTTAAAACTTAATCATCTGCTGTATCCAGTAATGCCTGTACAGTCTCAGTAAATCATCCAAGCCTTGGCCATCTTTATGTCATTGTTTCTCAAAACATCCACTCTTGTCTTTCTCTCTCCTTCTGTCCATCCCTTGTTTGTGCTTTTCATCCCCCTCCCAACCCTTCCATGTATCTGTGTCGTCCTCCACTCTCTTTTTGTCAATATGCACTTTTACATACTAAACAACATCTCAACCAAACAATAATCACGGATATTAGAAGAAGGAGCTCAATGGAAAAGCAGCCCCCACTAAATCCACCCCTGTCAAACCGAAACCCACTCCAGCTAAGCCGGCCAAGACCGGACTATCCAAACTTGTAGTCAAGTTGCCCATGCCCACCAAAGCTCCCAAGTCTGCAACAGCCAAGCCATCCAAAGCTAAGCCCACTGCAGTAGAGATCCTTTTGTCTAAGATCAAACCAACAGCAGCAGCTAAATCTAAGCCTACGGCTACCCCAGCTAAGAACGGCAATGGTAAACAAGCTGCTGAGAAGAAAGTAAATGGTGCAGCTAAAGCCAACAGCAATGGCAATGGAAAAACAGCTGTAACAAAAATGAACAGCAATGGCAAAGCTACAGCTGATGCCAAGCCTACAGCTCAGGCCAAGGTTAATGGAAATGGCAATGGCAAGGTTGTAGCTGAGAAGAAAGTCAATGGAAAATCCTCAGCAGAAAAGAAAGCCAATGGAAATGGAAAATCGACTGTTGTGTCTAAGACTAATGGAAACAGCAATGGCAAAGCTACAGCAGAAAAGAAAGCCAATGGAAATGGCAAAACTGCCACCGAGGTTAAAGAGGTTAAAGTCAAAATGAATGGCAAAGCTGAGAATAAAGTCAATGGTGAGGCTAAGGCTAACGGCAATGGCAAAATTATTACTGTGGTAGAAAAGAAAGTCGTTAGTAATGGTGCTACAAATCAGGCAAAAATTGAAACCACTACAAAAGCAAAGACTGAGAAAATTGCTAAAGTAGAAAAGACTGTGGTCAACGCAGCTAAATCAGCTGCCAAAGAAGAAGCTACAAAGGCACCTAAACCCACAAAAGCATCAAAACCTGAACCTACAAAAACAGCAAAGGCTGTGGCCACCAAAGCTCCAGCAGCAAAAACTCAAGTAAAGACAGAAGTCAAAGAGGTCACCAAAGTTAAAAATGTGGTCACCAAAGTCCCTCTGGTCAAACCAACGGTGAATAAAGTTGTGAAGAATGTGGTCGAAAAGGTTTCCACCCCGAAGAAAGTACCTACAACATCTGCCCCTGTCCGACCAACTCCACCTAGACCCACGAAATCCAAGGTGGTGGTGGAAAATGTTAAATCCCAGCACAAACCATTCCCACCCTTTGGCAAGACTGTGCTGAGTGGAACTACAGTCCCAGCGAAGAAAAATACCAACGGTTATCAACAGGTACAACAAGAGGGTCCATGTTTGGGTCACAATGTCCAGAGTCGTATGATCCATCTGCCCCATCTGGTTGCCAGTTCTGTCCACCATCCAGGGTCTGCAACAACATTTTATGAATAGTTTCATCTTTCAATAGATGGCTTGCAGTGCAAATTTTGAGGTATATCCTCGATGGTGGACAATCTGGTCTTCAGAATGGAAGTTGGTTCATATCAAGCTGAGTGCCTTCTCCTCTGTTTATATATCATATGATCTTTATGATCACCCCAACTTCTTCATATGATATCATAAAGCGGTGCACATTGAAGCATGGCTAATTGTACAGTTTCATTGTTCTTTACTTTACTTCATTCTCCTACTCAAGCTAAAACTGGATCTCAGAACCTGAATGCACTTCAGCACTCCGTCTCTTTCTTTTCAGGGGAAACCATTAACGTACCAGTCAAATGAATGAGCATGGATTTCTGTGGCACAAAAACTAAACCTGAGAAAACACAAATACTATTACATTCTATACACAAGCAACACAACAAATCTCCTCTGTCACTCTGTCACTCTGTCATTGCCTCTCTTTGTTTTGTTTTTGAAGTACCTGTGTTTTCTCTCTGACACGTGTCCCTTTATCTGGCCATATTTTGTATCAAATATGAATAAAGCAGCCTCACAGAAACTAAAAAGCAAGTGTGCTTTCATTACAAGTTACATTGAATTCAATGTGTAGTGTACTATGAAGCTGCTTCAAGGTAGAATGACATTGTAAGGGTTCATGGTAATTAGTGGGTTCTGGGAAATTCTTAGAATGTGTTACATTTAATTAACTGAATTATGTTCTGTGAGGCTGTTAATCGGGGTTGTCTCTCTGTTTTCTGGTCTTGGGTTACACTAGACATCCCAAAGCATCAAGTAATGATGTTTTCATCTTTAGGGATGGATAGAGGCTCTCAGTCCTACTTACTTCCAATAAGAGCAGACTTCACCCTTTCATGAATATTGGCTTTGTGAGCTTTAAAAAGCAAAAAAATGTTCAACAATACAATAAAAAGAAATCTCAGCAAAGTAGTCTCAATGACTCCCTAAATCTTGCATATGGCAACATGTATAGTCATTGAGATTCTACCTGAAATTTCTTTTATAAAATGGATCTTCACAACTTTAAAAATGTGAGTTGCCAGTAAAGACATTCTTTGGCAACCACAATTTTAGGATGTGTTCCATTTTTTTCCACTTTTAACTCATCATCACTTACAAGCAGACTTTGAACTAACCACGCTTTCCCATTAAAATCTGCTTACTTCCTCCCTGCTCCCCAATTCCTGTCAACTTGACCAATCAGGATGTAGATACTGAATATTCCGAGGCTGGCCACACCGCTACAGAGACTGATTATTACTATGAGGAGACGGTGCCAGAGGGTGAGGTGATTGGACAAGAAGAGGTCCCTGTACAGGTAATAAGAAAATTACACACTGGATAGTGACACAGATCAAGAAGATGAAATAGTCAAAGAAGACTGATAGAATAAATAAACCTTATAAAGAACATAAATGTAAGTCTCCAGATGTATTTGCTTATAGGTCCCATATTGTATAAAGCCAGTCGAGGTGCTATAATACTGTGAAAGTATCAAAACGCTCTATTCACAGAGAAATGCACACAGCCCGTATTTAGAAACAATGCCTTTTATCAAGCCGTCAGGACTTCCGTACAGTTCTGATGTCACAACTATAGTATATATAGGTAGAAAGTGATGCTACAGTGCCGTTACAGTTATTACCCGGCTGCAATGACGGTGCAGCGACGCAGAGAGCGCAGATACAGAAGACCCGGTAGGGAGCTTAAAGAGACAGGCGCTAAAACGAAGCGTTTTAGAAAGTGTGAATACAGGTTTATTCAGACCAACGGAATGAGCAAAATAATTTGTATTTGAACATTAAAGCATGTAAACATGTTCTAGTAGAAACCAAAAATACAAGTATGCACCTAAAAAAATGTGTAATATGGGACCTTTCATTTACTCAGGAAAATACAAAAATAACAGAAGTTACCAATTAGCACAAAGTGACAAAAACAAGAATAACTCCTCACCTCAAAACAAGAAACAGCCATCAACAAAGGAAGAAGACAGTGTAATAGCTGTGTGGTGGTGAGCCCAGTCTTTGTAGTTTTACCAAGTAGTTATAGCTCTGTGTCTGTCTTTATACTTTTCTAACCATACAACAATGTTTTGTTGGCACCGATGCCACATGACAAGACACACTTTTTCAAAAAGAATGCACCACATTCATCTGCTTGTATCATCAAACATTTTTATGTGGATCCCTTTTCCCCCTAACAACAAGATTCCTGTTCTCATCTCAAGACCCTTGGTTGATCAGGTTGTGATCTTGACATAAGAACAAAGAACTTGTGACAAAGAGATACGCATACAAATATTTGATATGAAGTTTTAACCACAGCAACAAAGTGAGATGAATATAATGCATTCTGGTTTGAGAGAAAAATCTAACTGAACTAAAGAATACAGTCATTGCTGTGGCTTACTTTACAGCCCTAAACTGTCAGAATTTGAGACTGAGTTTCTCACAGTTCTGATCTGTTTCTCACAGTTCACTTATTTTGGCAATAATCCATATTGTCATCATTAACATTTTATCATCTATATTAGCTGAATTTGATGCCTTTGTTTTGTTTTCCAATTCTGATGTTTTTGCTAATGTTTTGGTGAGAATTGTGTCAGTTCTATAT
The DNA here is from genome assembly GCF_008315115.2 of Sander lucioperca. NCBI lineage: Eukaryota > Metazoa > Chordata > Actinopteri > Perciformes > Percidae > Sander > Sander lucioperca. The sequence continues at coordinate 22,235,155 of NC_050186.1, read as the reverse complement.
GGTATATATTTTTGTAACAAATATACACATTATTCACAACTTGTTGTAAAAGGGCTTCAGTTGGATTTACTTAGTCAATTACTGCATTTTCATATGAGATGACGGTACAGCATAATTCCACTGGATTCATATTTGTTTTTAAAACACCCATGGTAAGTAAAATAGAAAATAACATAGTTTTTGCTTCGCATAGCATAGCACATAGCAGCAGCTTGTTTTCACAAAGTGCTTCATATCAGTTCTGTGTGCTAACGCTTACAATGTCAGATAATATATTTGAGCAAAATTGGACAGGTCATCACACACAAGCTGATGAGGATATGCTTTAGTGGAAACATACTATTATAAATTTAACAATAAATGATTAACAGGAGATCTAAAGTCGCAGGATTATCCTGCCAATCGGTAATTCACCTGAAAAAATCAGACTGAAGTTAAGCATGAAGGACTGATACCACAGTCTGCCAGGTGTCTTTTTGTTTTCTGTCCCTATGTCACTGTTTATTTGCAAAAGGTAAGACTCACTTCTTTCTATATATGCCCCCTTCTTCTACTCCCCCTGGTGATTCATTCTATATTTCTCTTTCCTTTACTAACGTTTCCCCATCATTCATACATCTCCCTCTTCCTTCCTTCTTCCTCTTGCATCTTTATTTCCCTTTGCTTGATACATCCTCCCGTGCCCCTCTATCCACCCCATTGCGGCTCTGATAAACCCAACCCAGCCCCAGGTGGAGACAACGTTGGTGGGAGAGGAGGTAGATACCACCAAGGCAGGCGGTGTGGGCGAGGAGGCCTTTACTGAGGAGTATGTGGACGTGGGCCTTAAGGAATACGACTATTCCTACAAGGACTACAATGAGCCAATGATGGAGACTGGAGAGGTCGAAGCCAACATGGGCCCCGCCCTGTCCGCTGTGACAGACGAGGGAGGCGTAAGTCGTTTTGCTTCAGAGGCAAAAAAAACCCACAAAATCAGTTTCAACCAAATCTGAATCCTAGTCTTTGTCAAATTGTATTCAATGTCCTCTCAAATGACTTGTTTGAGTTTGCCGTCTCTCAAAGGCCGTTATGGAAACACATCATTTACTTCTGTGTGTTTAGTTTTTTCACCACTCTGGGACCTTCTTAACCATGGTGGCTAATTTGAACACACCTGGTACTATATAAATCTTTACCTAAAAGACTGGGATAGAGAATGTAGCCATAATTACCTTCACTTTAACACATACATGTGGATTTTAGACAAACCGAAACGTTATAAAATCCGTTTAGAAATCTCAGGAGGACCAGCTACAACTTTGACTAATGTTACCTATTTTGACTTGACTCTAAAAATTCAAAATGACCAATATACCATATAATATTCATGGATTCAATTGTATGCCAGGCAAGCTCAATCAGTCACAGAGAAACCTGTATTTGAATGCATTTCAAATACTTTAAGGACCAAGACTTAGTCCCCATATCAATGGTTGAAATTGGTTTTATTCTATACGGTGTATAGTGAGCAACTCAGGACCCTTGGATGAATAGCTATTGGTAGTAGAAGCTATTGGGGATCCTAAAAACATAAACGATAACTTGAACTGTCACATACACTGCATAAAGCGGCATTTGGAAGTGCAGCAGTAACCAATTGCTGCATCTTTTGTCTTGAATGCCGTTTATCTCAGTGTATGGCTTCATTTAGCGCTGCTAAGCCAACATCATTCTCTGTATCTATGCAAAAACAAATATACAAGTAATGGACCAACAGTTTGGAGAACACTGGTGTAATAATGTTTTATACAATGTTGCAAACTAATGTGGTTGTCTTGTGTAAGTGTGCACCTGCTGTCCAAATGCATGCAGCCAAATCTGCATTCTGTGTGTGTTTGTCTTTTTTGTTTTCGATGTATGTGTGTGAGTACCTTTATACTGACTATGCTGTGTTGTTGGCTACATGTGTGTTTTCCTCAGGCCGCCGTCAGAGGCCAGAAAGGAGACAAAGGAGAACCTGCTGTCTTGGAGCCTGTGAGTCACTGTCTTTAAGAAGCTTTACCTCAGCAAGTGTATTTATTTAAACTAGCTTGTTCCCAGTCACTTTTCCCAGAAGCTCCATGGGTTTGCACCAGTAACCCTCCAGTCAACATCTTGCTTTTCTAACTGTAATTCAAGATAGATTTGCCACGTCAAGTTGAGGGTGTGATTCAACACATGTTCACCTTTTAGAATACCGTTTTGGCTAAAGAACAATACCTATTCTGTTATAAAATCACAGGACATACCTACAGCTGGTTACCTACACTGTTGTGCAATTGTTGCCAAATAGTCATTATACTGTTTACCAGCTGTTAATTTCCAATGAGGAGCTTGACAAACATCCTATAGATTAGACAGCTGGTAGTTTAAATGGCAGCAACCATGCCCATCCAGAGACTGAATGACAAACTAACTTAAGCTTCTTGTCCTCGTAGAAAAGGCTAAAAATGTTTACATTTGTCATCTAAGCTGATTTTCTTTTTTTAGTGCATATTTCAGTCTTAAAATGCTAAGATAAGTTATTTAACCTGAAATGCAGCTGGGACAGATCTCTCCAGTAGGAGCCAAATGTGTTTTGCATTTTTAATTTATAACAGCGGAGCCTTATAATGGAGTAATGACTTTCTACAATGTACACACTTGTATGTTCTTTTTGTGAGATTTTTCTCCTGTGTAACATTTCTGACTTTATTTTGATTTTTGCAGGGTATGCTGATTGAAGGACCTCCAGGACCTGAGGGACCTGCTGTAAGTAAATGATAATTATTCCTGTGTTTCTGTCCAAAAGATACTTAACTGACCTCTTAACATTACATTTATACCCCTGTAGTTTAATCTTCTAGATTAGTACTCTGCAATCAGAACACTTATATCCTTTTCCCCCTACCTCTTCCAGGGTCCTACAGGCCCCCCCGGCTCCTCTGGACCTCCTGGCTCTGTTGGCGACCCTGGCGAGAGGGTGAGTGTTTCATTTTATCTGAAGAAGTGCAGGTTTGTAGAGAATGGAATCTGTGCACAGACAATTCTGAAACATGATTGGTCATTGCAGATGCACTATGCAAAAGAAACATATTTTACTCTTTCCTTCAACACGCCAGCTCACCCTTTCCTCTATACATCCTGCAGGGCCTTCCTGGTAAGGCTGGTCTACCTGGAGCTGACGGAGTCCCTGGACCTCCTGGAACCTCAGTCATGCTGCCTGTGGGTCCCCCTTAACTTTTGATCCTTCATTAGAAAGGGATACTGTCTGAATGGCCAAAAATGTGAAAAGAAATGTGATTGAGATGTGATTTTTGCTCCAACATGGACATTTTTAACATTGGCCCTGGTTCAATATTCTGTATAAGTCTGTATGTTCAATACAAATACCTGTTATAATGCCTTGAAGCTGTATTTTCTTTAAATAGTTGGAGACTGCCCATTCAAAGACCGATAAGTTGGAGGTTCCTCACTGATCTAATCATTTTTAATTTGTTTGTCCTCTTTATTAGTTCAAGTAATTGTTCAACCGTATGTTTTGTTAATAAATTAGAATCAATTTCTCCAACAGTTATCCTCTACTATTGATTAGGCACAGCATCCACTCAGATGTCTAAATGCTTTTTTCTTTTCTTTTTTGCAGTTCCGTTTTGGTCAGAGTGGAGGAGATAAGGGTCCTGTTGTTTCTGCACAGGAAGCCCAGGCCGCAGCCATCTTGTCCCAGGCCAGGGTCAGTCATCACTTTTACTTCCCATTTCCAGTGTACGGTTAGTTTTCCTCAAGGATCCATCAGTGGAGTCTTGATGCTTCGCCCATTGCCCCAGAGTGTTGCCATCTTTGAAAAATGTTGTGTCTGTAGATTGATAATAACGTGTATGCACATATGATTCGATAGACATTAGCCTTACTTTGCTAATGATATTAAAAAAGGCACTTCCCTTACCGAAGTGAGTGCAAGAACCATAACAACATGTAATACACTAGAGAAAAAAGAGTGCACATAACACAAACAGAGCAGAGAAAAGCTTCATAACATCTTACTTTTTACATTTTGATTTTAAACATGTAGCTTATGTTCTCATCCAGGGAGATTCATAATGAGTGTAAAAGGAGACTTTTATTTTCTTCATCATCAACATTACAAGAAGCCATGTGCCTTCATCATCATTGATTTTGAGATGTTGTCTCTAGATGGCCCTGAAAGGACCTCCTGGACCAATGGGATTCACTGGACGCCCTGGACCACTGGTATGTTATTTGTCATTCTGAACCTTAGCTGTTCCGAGTCTGCTGTTGTCATTGCTAACAAATGTCACAATGCACTACACAATACAAAAACATGGACCTAAACAAGGATTCAGATCTCATTATACCGTAGGTCTCTTGAAGGTCTTTTGATATGTCCCATTAATTACAAAAACAGCTTTGATTTTTTTCCTTTTCTCTGATCATTAAAGTGCTCATATTATGCTCATTTTCAGGTTCATAATTGTATTTAGAGGTGTGTTGATAGTTAGGTTTTAGCTACTGAGTGAGGCATCGCACTGCGTACCTAGGTCAGCACTACAAGCCAGTCAGAAGCAGAGTATGAGGGCGTGCTACGCTAGCAGCTAGGCGAGCATTATAACGTTTGTTACAAAGTAGATGTTAGGAGCAGTTTGTGAACAGTGTTTTCTGTTGGAGATGGTAAGTCCCTTTGGGGTGGACTTTGGGCTTTTTCACTTTGTAAACCTATAACATGCACGAAAAAATATATAACACAATAAAGGAAAGGGAAAAAGCCAAAAAGCATAATATGAGCACTTTAAGGGGCGTGCAACAATAAATAGTTTTGCTGATGATGATGGTGATGATTGTTGTCACTTTTTCAGGGAAATCCAGGAAGTAATGGTCTGAAGGGAGAGAGTGGAGACCCTGGCCCTCAGGTAAAAACACTGAACTCTGACCTCAAAATCAAATAATTAAAATAATGTGTACGTCAGACCACAAAACAGATATCCTTCCTTTTACAGTACAGTATTGTGTATGTTATTATTGAACTTATAGTTCTATGACAAAAATGTATCACAGACATGTAATTCATTTCTCAGGGCCCCAGGGGATCCCAGGGTATAATGGGACCTCCAGGCAAAGCAGGAAGACGAGTGAGTATGAAAAATGGATGGTTTGTTTTTAAGTTGTTTATTGTTTGTTTGACTCAAAGTACACAGGACATAACTGCTGTTTCTCAAAGAGACTTCGGAGTAAATTCTAAGTGAATGGTGTAGATGTTTCGACCAATACCTCCAGATGTCTTTTAGACAAGGAATCATCTATTTTCATACGTGGATCTCTCCTATAGCCTGTTAAAATTATATCTATCTTTATCAAGCATTCCCTGTAAAAAACAAACAAAAAAAAAACAGATCATGGGTGTTTGGCAAGTGGTACAACTGTGTCTGATATACAAATCACTTTTAAAACATGTTCTTCCTTTGCTTGTCTCCTAACAGGGCCGTGCCGGAGCTGACGGCGCCAGGGGAATGCCAGGAGAGTCTGGATCTAAGGTAACCTTTCGTTTGTGTCATTTCTTTATGGACAGTCGTCAAAATGAACTCTATTGGCTTGAGATTTTCACTCTTTGTTCGTAGCTGACCTGGCATTTTATTTTAAAGTCCTGGAAAAGATCCCCCTATATGAAAAATGAAATGGTGGTGTCTTTTGAGTGCACATTCATACTGACAGTAACTGTGATGTTGCCTTAAAAATTAATCCTATCACTCTCGAGTCTTTTAATGCTTGTAGTTTTTTTCCTTGTGAATTTGTGAAATGATAAATGTACAACCTGGTAGGCTACGCAAGAATATGATTCAGCCAGTCTTGCTCGGACAATAAAGTCCAACTGAGCATCTCACGCTTTTATCTGGTGTGCACAGCTATGTACATATCAAAAGTTTAAACTTAGGGTTAATGCATCGTCTCCAATTGTGATATATTTCCATATCTACTACAATTCATTAGTAATACCTTACATGTCTGTTTGTCTCTCTCAGGGTGACCGTGGTTTTGATGGCCTTCCTGGTTTGCCCGGTGACAAAGGACACAGGGTGAGTCGAAAAAAAAAAAATACATTATTATGTAAATAAATATAATTAATTAAACATTATTTAAAAGATTTCTGAATCTGCTCTTTTGATTTACAGAATTTCAGACGAAGGCTTTGATATGTTTAAATGATAAAATAATTATTTAACTACAGCAAGTTTTGTGTTTGCTGTCCCTTCTTGCTGTAATCAATATAATCAGAAACCAGATAAGTGTAAACTCACTAGAGATGGAACTCCAGCAATCTCCGGTGTCTTCACGGAGTCCTCGTCTGACAATTTCTTCTGTACTGAGCTTACTTTGGGCTCTCACGTAGTCAGCAATAAATAACTTTACTTCCAGCTTTAAGTTTAAATAAATAAGTAAGAGTGAACTGGCATACCAAGAAAACCACAGCATTAGTAGTAGGAATAGTGGTAGTAGAAAGAAGATTTTGCATGTTCTTTTTTGTTGTTGTTTATTAGGATTTCCTTCATTTTTTTACACAACATAGAAAACATACAATAACAATACAGCCATTTATAACCAGACGTTACCTAGACATACACAAGTGTTTAATATGTATAAGAACCTTAATACTTGGGTATCTGTTTGTAAACAGAGCTAAATCATGTTCGGATTCCTCACTCTGCCATTCTTTCATCTCCCCAGGGTGACTCAGGACCAATGGGACCCCCAGGTTCTCAAGGAGAGGACGGAGAGAGGGTACGAATATATGAGAAAAGAAAACATCCGTCATTTTGTCACTCCATAACTGATAATAATTGGCATGTTTACATCCTTGACATGTTGTTTCTGTTTGTCTTTCCAGGGAGACGACGGAGACATTGGACCCAGGGGTCTCCCAGGTGAACCAGTGAGTGTTTCAATGACAACACAGTCCAATTTTAAATCTTTCCCTCATGTCTATATGTCTCCGTTATAAACAGCATCCCAAAATACTGTACATCCCTGTGCATCCATCTTTCTACCTTCCCACCTGTTGTTTCTCAGCATAGCAATAATTCCTTAAATAGTTGGAGTTCTTCACTGTAATTATGTGTCAGGCATTGATGGAGGGGTAGAAGTGCTGCCAGGATCACTCACAGTTTATAGTGCAATGATTTCTACAAGGAAGTCTACAAGAAACATGTGCAGACTGAAATGTAATAGTTTGCAAGAAATGGATGTTTGGATGTAAACTCCTGTCAGCTTCATTAATAACATCAACCCTATGAGTAAGCCAGAATAAAAAACGTTCAAAATGTTACAAACTTTATAAAATAAGACTAGTTACATTTTTTTTCATAAAATGAGCCACTTTATTAGGTGCACCTGCGCAATCCAGTACAACAGCTCGGTCAAAAATTCTATCTTTGTAAAGTCTATAATGTTCTGTTTTTGTTGACACTGTCTGAAATGTGTACATTTAATATATTTATTACAGAGGTCATAGTTAGAAGTGGTGTTCTACTGGACTACATTATAATGAGAGATGGTTTTTAATAGTTTTGTCCCTATTTGCACATATAAGGGGGGGCGTGTGGGGAGGATCAGAATTTTAGAAAGACCTCTCAATATATTGCAGTCCAGTACAACAACACCACTAACTATATGACCTCAATTCTGAAACATATAACTACATTAACACCTCTCTGACAGTGTCAAAAAAGACCCTGAACATTATAGTCATCATAAAAGTAGACTTTATGGCAAAACAGTTAGATTGCCATCACTTATAAAGTGACCACTGGAGGTATTTATAAGTGGCGTATGCTGTACATTCAAATAAATCAAACCATTTAAAAAAACATCCAGACCTAGACCTGACATTGATGCCCTCTAAAATAAAATGATGTCTGACAAACAAATGAAAAGCCACATAAGTTAGACTTTCTTTTCCTCTTCACGTCAAAAAAGTGTTGTGCATGTACAACAGTATTTAACACAAGAGCACTACCATTTTTGAGGTCTCCCAAGTATTATTTTTTTGTGGGCACACTCTCAAGGAAATAGAATACTAAGCGCTATCTCTTTATAATCACCCACAACGCCTCAACATGAGGACAAAACCAAAATAAACGCATCATACTATATTCTCAATATCAACATTTCTGCTCATTTTCTTAAACCCCATCTGAAAATCTTTTGTCTTGTGGGAAGAATGTTAAAGAAACGTTTTAATTTAAAATGAGTGGTGGTCAAAGACACAAATTTAAAATCCAGCTACACACCTGCCTCCAAGAAAGTAGTATATCAAACATTTCTCACCAGTAGAGATGGCATTTAAAGAGAATTACAATTAAATAATAGACTTTTATAATAATAAGAATATACATTTCTATTTATATCAATCACACACATAAAAAAACAATTCCCTTAAACAAAAATTATTTTTAAAAAGGTACACCATCTACCAAATTATTGTAATCTGTCCATTTAGTTTGTTACAAATACTTGTTTTTTTTAAATCAACAAACAGTAACAATCATTACAATATAATCATTAGTTTGTCACGATGGTAATGTTGCAGCTGTAGCTGTTGTTGACCTTTGACCTCCCATTTTTATTCATCTATATTGTGATTTTTTCGATAATCAAAATTGTGAGGCTGTTGGAATATGACTTGGATTACTGACTGATCTGTGTGTGTGTGTGTGTGTGTGTGTGTGTGTGTGTGTGTGTGTGTGTGTGTGTGTGTGTGTGTGTAGGGACCTCGTGGTTTGCTCGGACCCAAAGGTCCTCCTGGAATCTCTGGACCTCCTGTGAGTAAAAACAAATTTTTTTTTTAAGATTATTTTTTGGGCATTTTTAGGCCTTTATTGACAGGACAGCTGAAAAAATGAAGGGGGAGAGAGAAGGGGGGAATGACATGCAGCAAAGGGCTGCAGGTCGGAGTCGAACCCAGGCCCGCTGCGTCGAGGAGTAAACCTCTATATATGGGCGCCCGCTCTACCAACTGAGCTATCTGGGCTCCCAGTAAAAACAATTTTAAACCACATTGTACTGCTTTTATTTTAGGAGCATTGTTTTATCCGTCTGTGACCACTGAATACCCACACCACCTCCTGAAACAACACCATGCAACCTGATATAAAGACGGGGATATCCAGTGATCTAAAAATGAACATGTAATGTTCCCACAATCACCTCAAAACGATACCAAGACACCCAGTATCACCCAGGATTTAGGCAGCCATTCCCAAGTGTCCATTTGACACTCATATATTTATATGTACTAGAGTTGTTTGGCTGTGGTTGAGGCCTGCCCTAAAAACAGTGGTACTGTACCAAAGTACAATTGTATGCTACTTTATACTTCTACTCCTTTCCATCTCAGAGGTTATTATTGTACTTTTTACTCCACTACATTTATTTGATAGCCATAGTTACTTTGCAGATTTAGATACAAATTTTGAATGAACTAATAAATGATGATTTATTATTAGTTAAGCAACCCCGCAATATATAAAGTAATTTAAATTAGCTCCACTTATACCAGTCAAAACATTAAAGTGATGAACACATATTAATGCATCAATAATTATAATCCAGTAATATTCATTCATATATGATTCTAAAATGGGCCATTTTGTATAGTAAGTACTTTTACTTTTGGTAAATAATGCTAATACTTTTGTTCTTTTACTTTAAAATTATGTTGGACTTTTACTTGTAACAGAGTATTTCTAGTGGTGTTGCTATTTCTACTTAAAGTGCTCATATTATATTCACAAACTGCTCCAAACAGCTCTATTGTAGTCCAGCCTTTACTTCCGTGACGAACGTGCGTCACTTTGTAACACACGTTATAATGCTCGCCTAGCTGCTAGCATGGCACGCCCTCATACTCTGCTTCTGACTGGCTAGTAGTCCTTACCTAGTTACTGCCCATGTGAGACTCCCAACAAAGATGGAATAGAAGTGAGATTCAAACAGAGAGCTCAACACACAGGGTGAAAAGAGGAGCTGCAGCAATGTGCAGTACAACAAAAATATGGTGTTTTTTGAAATTTAAACCATGTAAACCTATTCTGATATAACCTCTAAATACAATTATGAACCTGAAAATGAGCATAATATGAGCACTTTAAGTAAAACATCAGAGTACTTCTTCAACCAGTATTTAAAAGAGTACTCCAAAGATTTAGCAAGGCACTCCTTTAACATTGTCTGAATCACAGACAGTTTTTTGAAAAGGATCCAAATTAATGCAGCAGAACCAGAGACATAGTCAGGTTTTTTTATATTCTTCTTCATTAAAACCTGGTGCCCACATTCCCCACAATGCAACTCGACCGCTAACGGTTGGTCAGAGATTCAGGTGTGTTATGCTAGTAGCAGCTAATGTAGCCTCCAGCTGCTAACCTGAAGCGGAGCTGAAGAGCGGGCTACAGAGGTCTGGCGAGCCAGCATCACTTGAGGACATTTATCAGCTTCAGTAGCTTTTACTACTTAAGACCTGTAAACAGACATGTATGGGTAAAATCAGTGGAGTTCCCCTTTAAGCTGCAGTTTTTAAGTGCTGATTCCCACAAAGCCAAACCACACACTCCCATCATCACCAAAATCTATAATTTGCTGTGAGTGGCATTGAGCAATAAGGCACTAGCAAGGATCGTATCAGTTCCTACAGCAGGCAGCAAAAAAAAGAATTGCTTTGAATATAAAAGTGAGTTAATCATTAGTATGTGCATCTGTGTTTGAATTGTTGACATCATTGTTGTTCAGATTTCCATTCTGATTCTTCTCTGTTCATCCTCTTTCCTTCTCAGGGTGTACGAGGAAATGACGGGCCCCACGGTCCCAAGGGAAACCTGGTCAGTGTCACTTTAAGTTGTCTACTATGTTATCATTTAACTTTTGAATCAGCTGTAAGTCAGTGGCTGTAATTGCATCACAAAAACTTTTATTATGAGTAATTCTAATATGTGACACTCTTTTCCTCATCTGTCCTCCACTTTGTCATCACTTTATCTTCTTTCTGTGTCTCAGGGTCCCCAAGGAGAGCCAGGACCTCCAGGTCAGCAGGGAACCCCAGGAACTCAGGTGAGGCCGCGGACAGTTGGTCCCTGTCACATACTGTACTTGTGTAATATTAACCTCTTTCACTAAGTAACTGTGTGTGAAAGAGCAAAGGTGTGCATGCACATGCACACAAAACAAAAGGAAACAGTAATGTTGAGAGTGTGCATTCATTCATTTATTGTTTCTTTCCAGGGAATGGCAGGACCTCAGGGAGCCCTCGGACCCCCAGGAGAGAAAGTAAGATACCAAGAATATATACACTTACAAAAATACTGCAAGATAACAGGAAGTTAGCTCAGGGAAGTTATACAATTGAGGATGAACGTTTACACCTTTTATCTCTTTATTTATGAAGGATAGATGTCCAAAAAGCCCTTTAACCCTGTGAGGTATTTTGGATAGCTAATATCGCAACATGTAGAGAGCTTTCTACATCCGCAATTTGTTGTATTTGTTGTATAAAAAAAAAACAAGCAAGTAGATATTAGACTGTTACATAATGCAATGAAAGATATTACAAAAGTGAAAACCAGCAATATATCAGTTTGGGAGACTTGCAGTTCATAAGACAAGTCCATAAGAAAACCAAAAAATATTTCATAGTCCATATTCTAACATCACATTTTTTTGTCCAGAAAGTATGTAGGTTTTTAAGTGTTTCAAGTAAATGTATGTATATATATATATATATATATATATATATATATATATATATATATATATATATATATATTACATTAACAAATAAGTGTATTGTTTAATGATAATTTTATTCACATGGTCCGGAAATTGTGAAAAAGATGAAGTTATACTCAAGACATGAGATGAGATCTGATTGGATTAGATTAGATGTAACATAACATGCACTGTATATCATATGTTATTATTCTTGATTTCAATACATAAAGGGATGAGGAGGATTGCTTGATGATTACTCTTTATTGATGTCTTTTTTCTCTTGTAGACTTTCAAAACAACAGTCCTTTTGTGTGCTTATTTGCTTTCTTGGCAGTAGTAACGTGAGAAAACACTCTTGTATCTCTTCGTTTAAATATGAGCTATAGCCAGCAGCAGATTATCTTATTTTAGCTTAGCATAAAGTCTGCTAGCCAGGCTCTGTCCAGAGGTAAAAAAAGAATCCACCTACTAATAATGGCAGTTCAAGTAACTCTGCAATCACATTGGAATTACACATCCTTCTCTCTGGAACATTAAGCATAGAAAGGAAGCAGCTCCCACTTGTCAGCTTGGTAACTACACCGTTATTAGCACTGGTTATTTCTCTTTGGGTGTTTCAGGGCAGTTACCAAACAGTTTGAAGTGCATTACCACCCCCCTCTGGACTCTCACTCATGACCACCTTGTCTTCTCCTCCAGGGTCCCACAGGAAAACCAGGCCTGCCAGGAATGCCTGGAGCTGACGGCCCTCCTGTACGTTGAGTCTCTTCCTTATTTTTCTTTGATTATATCATTAAAACTGAATTAGGTTGAATCTACCAACACTGGATGTCCTTGCTGAGACTTGAGCTCTCTGTCTTTCCTTCTCAGGGTCACCCAGGGAAGGAGGGGCCTTCTGGCACCAAAGGAAACCAGGTGGGTGTCAGTCATCAGCCCATCACACCCCGGCCATGGTGTCCCTTCCATCGAACACACTCTTACTTTAAGGCATTTATTGTGCTGTTAACTCATACTTCTTTCTTTGACCTTCTCCAGGGTCCCAACGGTCCCCAGGGATCTATCGGCTATCCCGGCCCTCGTGGCATCAAGGTCAGTTCAGTTCATTTTTTCATTAAGTCTTCTTTGTCAGGTCACTTTTGCACACTTTAAATTACTTCTTGATTTTTTTTAGGATTTTGTATTGCATGTGCAAATAAACATAACGATTTAAATGTTCCTTAGTATATCAGTGTATTGATTATGCAATGCTTTAATTGCAGGGAAGTCAAGGAATCCGCGGACTGAAGGGCCACAAGGGAGAGAAGGTAAGTGATGCATTACAGTATAATACTTCCACTTAGTCAAGATATACCCTCACTTAAAATCACAATTGCATAGTGTACATTTTTAGTTGACACACAATAGCAAAAACAAAAAACAGGACATGTTCACGTCTTTGTCTAAAATGATTTTGAGTTCAATTCAATAATAAACAGGCTGATGTAGTCTTTTGATGTTTGCTTGTGTTTCTAGGGAGAAGATGGTTTCCCTGGAATTAAGGGAGATTTTGGTGTCAAGGGAGAGAGGGTAAGATTGATTGATTGATTGATTGATTGATTGATTGATTGATTGATTGATGATTCATTGATTCACTGATTCATTAATTGACTTATTCATTGTCATTTCATATCTTTGCCATATTGTCTGAGTTATTACTCTGTGTATCTGTATATATTTTGTTGATTTGATCTGATAGTTTTGCTCCTGCTGACAGGGTGAGCTTGGAGTATCAGGGCCCAGAGGAGAGGATGGTCCAGAGGGGCCAAAGGGTCGCGTCGGACCCCCCGGTGAGCTCGGACCAATTGGACTAGTTGGAGAGAAGGTACAACCAGATTACATGATTGGCTCTGAGTAACGTGAGATAGGTTACTGATATTCTTAGGAGCATCATTTCCTGCTTTATGTATTATTCACCAAAAGTGAAATTCTTCTGAGACTGAACTTTTGGTTTTTGTGTTGCAAATTCTGATATTTCCTATAAATTTACCAAGATATTTCCATTTCTTAAAATTAGGGTGAGGCTTCCTCTTTGACAACATTAGGCAGGAAATATCACTGTGCTGCCCTCTGGTGGTTGTACACATATGTGCACTTAAGTGAAATGTGACATTTACACATTACAACAGTATTTTATAATTATATTACAAATTATAAGTATATTTGAATGAAACATGGGCATTTCATTTTCACATATGTTTTTTTTATTATTGTTGTGTAAGTTGCTGTGACTAAACCTCTGATATTTTGCCATTCATGTTATTGCATGTTAATATCACCGTAGCACACCTGAGCACAATATCAGCTAATTCTCGTTTACCTTCATATTGTGGCATATTTTTCTGAATTGGAACAAATCATCACTGGCACGCTTGTGATACAATTTGTTGTGTAGCAGTTTGGTAATATTTAAAACACAATTACAGATGGTGTGATCCATTCACATTAAAGGATAATGATTAATGACATCATCACATCATTTCAGGGTAAACTTGGTGTACCTGGACTTCCTGGATATCCTGGAAGACAAGGACCCAAGGTAAGAGAAACACACATATCATCCTCACGGGCACATTTATTCATCCAGGATGACTTTTTTTCACACAAGTGATCACCAGGCCTTACAGTGCTTATGTTGATTTGTTTTTTAGGGATCTCTTGGATTCCCAGGATTCCCCGGCTCAAACGGCGAGAAGGGAACAAGGGTAACTCGATGGCTCTGTTTATTTTGCTTCTTAAGCCCGACTATTCAGCTCCTTAGGGCCATAGATAATAAGTGATCAAAGCAGTGATCAATGTCGAAGTGTCAAATGAGGTAGCTGATGAATGATCTCTACACAGATAAGATGGACTGATGGAGCCTGTATTTATCGTCAGTATTGTACGGTTCACTTCTGTCTGACTGAGTCTGAAATTGTGTTTTTTGTTTGTTTTTTCAGGGTCTTGGTGGCAAATCAGGGCCTAGAGGACAAAGAGGACCAACGGTACCATTTCATTTAATTATTTATTCCTTCTTTTAGCCAGTTTGTAAAAGCTATGCTCGGTCTGAGGATGATGATCTTTGATCCTTCTTCTACTCAAGCTGTTGAGCACAGATGGACAAAAACAGTTTTTGTAGGCTCTCGATATTTTGAGAGTAACGTAGCACCTGAGCAGAGTTTTACTGCCCTCTCTGGTTGACAGTGTCTAGCCTGTTGCAGCTCTGACCCTTTGGTTATGATAGTACACCTGTGCATCACTGCAGCAAAGTGAGATATTAAAGCACTGGAGCTCAGCAAAAACAAGATTTTCAGGGGGTTTTAAGTTATTCTTTAAGCACTGATTTGATGTGATTTAATTAATTTAAATCTCTCGTAACATCAACGTAGTCACAGATAGCGTCACTTTTGCATAGTTTTTCACTAATTCTGCTCACTGTTTGTGTCCACCAGGGCCCCAGAGGGCAGAGAGGACCGAGGGGCGCGACTGGGAAATCAGGAGCAAAGGTTTGTTTTGGGAAATTGTCCACATAATTGCTTGGCGAGTGCTTATTATGATGATTATGTTGATGATTATTTTGTGTTGATGATAATGTTTTGTCATTGTTATCATAGTAATCATCATTGTACATTTATATTGATGGAACTAAAACTTCAAAGCTGGATGTCTTGTTTTTTTTTATTTATTTATTTTTTTTTATAACTCAATCACTCAATTTGAATTTGACTCCCAACAATTTAAATAAAAACACGGCCCGGTATTTTGATATTTAATGAAAAGGCTTATCTTCAGTGCTTTGTCCCTGTACTTTGTCATCTGTTTTCTTTGATTCATTTACATATTTCTAACGGGTCTTTGCAAGATTTAAGCCTATCTCAAGAAGCAAAATATATTAAAGAATAATAGTTTGAGATCTGAAACTTTTCTCTTTTTTATTTACTGTGTTGTTGTTTTGTTGCCTGTTAGGGAACTTCTGGAAGCGATGGCCCTCCCGGTCCTCCTGGAGAGAGGGTGAGCGCTTCATTTTTATTACATGTCCTGCTGCGTAGCACTCTGTCAGACCGCACGTTCAAATCTGTGCCTCATTTTTTTAAGATTTTGGTTAAGACACTGATGGCTCTATTGGGGATTTCATATTATATCATATGTTGTTGTCTCATCAGGGATTGCCCGGACCTCAGGGAGCCAACGGTTTCCCCGGACCAAAGGGACCTCCCGTAAGAAAACGTTTTGATACCAGTTTCTTATTGACTGATTGTAGACACGTCAGAATCAGAATCAGAAAAGGTTTTATTGCCAAGTACGTTTTTTACACATACAAGGAATTTGTCATGGTGTTGTTGGTGCATGTCACACATTCTGTAAATATAAGAAGGATCAGAAGAATATAAACAATATAAGTATAAATATATACACACAGTATGTATTAACTAAAATTAAATTAAATAAATAAGTAAAAAGGACCGGTACAGCAGAGTACATTGTGTATAGTCAAGGTAGTATCACTGGCTGCTCATAAGAGAATCGTAGTACATTGATCCAACAGCTTGTAGGGAAAGCTCTCATAAGGTGGAGATTGAATTCAAATGTGATGGTTGATTGATGTTTCGTTACAGGGACCACCAGGAAAGGATGGGCTGCCTGGACACCCTGGGCAGAGAGGAGAAGTTGTGAGTTGTGGTTTTTTACTACTCTTAAAGATGGTTCACCTGTTTACACTGATGAATTTAAGACTTTTACACTGATTCCAGTCATGGCTTTCTTATAGGATCCAGTCACTCTTTTTTTAATATACCTGATGAAGATGCAGTCACTCAGAAATGTTTGTTACAGATCATTCATTATAATGTTTTTTTTTTTGTTGTTGTTTTTTTAATTTTTGGGCATTTTTAGGCCTTTATTGACAGGACAGCTGAAGAAATGAAAGGGGAGAGGGGGAGGGGGGGATGACATGCAGCAAAGGGCCGCAGGTCGGAGTCGAACCCGGGCCCGCTGCGTCAAGGAGTAAACCTCTATATATGGGCGCCTGCTATACCAACTGAGCTAGCTGGGCGCCCGATAATTCATTATAATGTGGAAAAATATATAATTTATGTGTTTTACACTATTTTCTGTTGATCTTTGAATTACATTTTTAATGACAGCCTTTGGAGGTGTGTTGGATTCAAAGAGATCTTAGTAGTAGTTTTTGTTTGTGTTTTGTTTGTCCTGATAATTTGACATCATGACAAATTAAATACGAAGCTTAAAGAAATAATGTGGAAACGCTTCACGAATTTGCATGTCATCCTTTCGCAGGGGCCATGCTAATCTTCTCTGTATCACGTGCTGCCTGAGCAAGCACATTAGTTATAGTTTGTTCAATCTCAATTAACCCCAATAATGTTCCTACCCAGGCTTTCTTTAGATATCAATATCGTTTGTAGATTTGTTTGTTAACTGAGTTTCTCTCCTCCAGGGTTTCCAAGGTAAAATGGGTCCACCTGGGCCTCCTGGAGTCGTTGGACCTCAGGTGAGTCTTCTTAATCATGGTGCAGAATTCTTCATTACCGATACAGTAAATCATATCAGTTTCCATAACAACAACCTCTTTTCTTTTCTTCTATCCCAACATCTTCTTCCCCTCTGTGCCCTGTCCATCTCCATCCTCCCAGGGTCCATCAGGAGAGACCGGCCCCATGGGCGAGCGCGGCCACCCTGGACCCCCAGGTCCACCTGGAGAGCAGGGACTTTCTGGTCCCTCAGGGAAGGAGGGCACCAAGGGAGACCCTGGACCCCCCGGAGGCCCCGGTAAAGACGGACCCCCAGGACTGAGAGGTTTCCCTGGAGAGAGAGGACTGCCTGGAACCCCTGTGAGTACAACCAGGAGAAATACTGCGTAGATCATCGGGCAGATATTGATCACTTTGATAGCAGTAAATTGACCTTTTGGATAAAAGTGTCGTGCAGAGGTGAGGTGAAAGAGTACTGATTAATCCCTTCTTGTCTTTTCTTTCAGGGAGGAGGAGGACTCAAGGGAAGTGAAGGACCTGCCGGACCTCCTGGACCTGCTGTACGTTTCAAACCATATGAAAATTATTATTATTTTATTATAATATATCTCAGTGCATCCAACTTAAGAATGAAGTACTGACTTAATGAGCACCAGCTGTAATCGGTACTGTCTTTATGATTTTGTACCTCTGTAGGGGTCTCCTGGTGAGAGGGGCCAAGCTGGTACTGCTGGACCTGTTGGACCTCCTGGTAGACCCGGCCCTCAGGGGCCTCCTGGACCCTCTGGAGAGAAGGGAGTTCCTGTGAGTATTCTGGACATTTTTATCCAATGTGCAGTACAGTAGTGCTCGACAATCAGACGAATATTCCAAAGACATTGTCAATCTAGCCAAAGTAAAAAACTATCAACTACTGTATTGATTCTCCTCTTATTTCTTTTTCTCCTGTCAAGGGTGAGAAAGGCCCTATCGGCCCGGCCGGTCGTGATGGAGTGCAGGGTGCCGTCGGTCTGCCGGGTCCTGCCGGATCACCTGGAGTACCCGGAGAGGATGGAGACAAGGCCAGTAATTCTAGATAACAGTTCCAACACATCATTAGTTACATCATTATTCCACCCTGTTCTTATCGGGATCTGATGATCACTCATTCCTGAGCTTTGTTTAAATCTTGTCTTTGCTGTAACTTTGTCGATGCAGGGTGAGGTTGGAGAGCACGGTCAGAAGGGCGCCAAGGGAGGAAAAGGAGAGCATGTGAGTGACGCCGACGCGCATCAAGCCCTAAGATTTCTTTCTGATCGGAAATGAGCCGAATTGAATTTGTGTAAATGAAAATGTTGTTGCTGCTGTTTCTCTGTTCAGCGGATCACTGCTGGTTGTTCTTCTCATTGTTTGTATGCTTGTTTTGTGTCTGTTGGTAGGGTCCTCCTGGTCCACCCGGGCCAATGGGTCCTGTCGGTCAGCCTGGTCCTGCTGTAAGTACAAACTTGAACACTTTGAAGACAAAATCAGACAGTTTGCAGTGCCACTTCATTGTTCTGTGGTGTTCCTGATTGCATAAACTTGCAGTTTGCTGCATTTGGACCCAGTTGAGTTTCTAGGCGGCACTCTTCTATTTGTTAAGATATGGTGATTGTCATTGCTCACGCTGCAAACTCTGTCTTTCTATTTATTCCCAACAAACTAGGATATAAAATACATAACCGCCAGATACATGAGCTATCAATATGATAAAGGGTTTAGCAAAATGGAAATAAAAAATAAACTATCAAATAAATAAATAAATATACGAACATGTTAAGGCATTGAACATTCAATCACTATCACGAATATATGGAGACAATGTTTTCAGCTAACTTATTTTCATCTCGTGTCTTTTATTTATTTTTTTCTTCTTCTGTGGTGCAGGGTGCTGATGGAGAGCTTGGACCGAGGGGCCAGCAGGGGCCTTTTGGAGCTAAAGGTGACGAAGGAACCAGAGGATTCCCAGGAGCCCCGGGACCAATCGGACTGCAGGTAAGATAAAAGCTATGTCACTATTGTGCTAGGCTGCTAAGCTAAGTTCATTGTTTGTGTAACTGTCACCTGTGTCCTGCAGGGATTGCCAGGACCCCCGGGTGAGAAGGGAGAGACAGGAGATGTTGGACCTCTGGTGAGTTTCAGAAATATACATGACATCAATCGTAATGACTTGGCTTCAGTGACTTATTTTATAAAAATAAAAATCATAAATGACAATAAAAGCATGAGCCTCTTTATGTTTCCAGGGTCCCCCAGGCCCTCCAGGACCCCGGGGCCCCGCTGGACCCAACGGTGCTGACGTGAGTGTTTATTATTTATGAAATGACAACAACATGTTATCTGCATGATTCACGCTACAAAGAGCTGCTGTGGAGCTGTTACACCGACTGACAGTGGTAGCATGTTGAACAAAACTGCTCCAAAAACAGCAATAGTCTTGAATTTTGTTTTATGAATAACACACAGACCACCACACTGCCATGGTTTGCTTATTAACAATTATGTGAAATGATTATATCACGTTACATTCAAAATGAATAGTGTTAGGTAGGTAAATGTAAAAGTAGAATAGGTCTTACTTTTTTTGCCCATGATAACCATTTTGATGTGAATTATTTAATCTTTTTGTCTGATTTGTTTTTGTGTGGGTTTTTTTCAGGGTCCTCAAGGTCCTCCTGGTGGTTTGGGTAATCCTGGACCTCTTGGAGAGAAGGTGCACACGTGTTTTTTTGCTAACATCAAAGCACTATTTCTGCATGAGTCTGATGGTATCCAAAGAAATAAAAACTGAAATAATTTCAACTCGTCCTGAGAACTAAAAGCAATACTGTCTGCTTCACAGGGAGAGCCTGGTGAGGGTGGACCACCTGGAATCGTAGGGGAGCCCGGAAAGAAGGTGAGTGGCTGACCCTAACACCTTGTGGAGTGAGATATCAGGAGACTGCGCCTTTTACTGACTGCTTAATATCATCCATGAGTTAACCGAGAGTTCTGCGCTCCTGTTGGCAGGGCCCTCGTGGAGAGCGCGGAGAGAAGGGAGAGGCCGGACAGCCTGGAACAGCTGGACCTGCTGGAGGACGGGGACGACCGGGAGATGACGGACCCAAAGGAAACCCTGTATGGCTCCCATGATGAAATATACACACACACACACACACACAGACACACACACACAAAGACATTGCCATAAAGACCGATAACTTGAAACTCCACTGCACTGACAAGTGTTTTTCTCCCTAAATTCTTCTTTCCCCTCATTCTATTGTCATAAATTCAGACACCATTTTGACCTCTGTCGTTTAATCTGTGAGTTTTGTTTTTGCTTCTAACTTCAGGGTCCTGTTGGTTTCCCTGGTGATCCTGGTCCCCCTGGTGAGCTTGGACCCCGAGTAAGTACCCTATTCTGAAGAATACATGTCAGTATCATATTTAACCACCATAGCAGTAATATATTCTGTTCTCTACGTGGCTGTACAGCTGCCGACTGTTCAGCTTACATACATACACATGTTGTCTTGAGCTTTTAACTTAACTACTGTAAACAACAGGAAGAAAACCCCCTAACCCTGATCTGCTTTACTTCAGGGTCAAGATGGCGCCAAGGGAGAGAGAGGAGAAGATGGCGAAGCAGGCGAATCTGTAGGTTCAAAAGATGCAACAATGTGAACATTGTGTTCTCAATGGTGTCGAGACTATCTCTCCACAGAGTTACATATTCCATATGTACGGGGGACTGACCCACTGGGGTAGTTTACGTGAATACCACTTTAAGACACACCACTACATGGCCCATGCTTGGGCATAAAAGGCCTAGGTATGCATGGGTTCACTGAGTTACATTGATTGGAATGGTATCCGAGCTGCTTTTCCCTAGAGAGATAGTCTCTTCACTCAGAGAACCAGAGTTACCTTGTAACCGAACGTTATAAAAATGCCTCAGTGTCGTCACTCTGCTGTTTCTGCCTCCTATCGCAGGGCTCACCTGGACCTCCTGGGGAGAATGGACCTCCCGGCCCACTGGGAAAGAGGGTAAGGTCACCATCTTTATCTGACAGCCACCTGGTCCCACCAAGAAGTGTTTTAAATAAAAAAGCACAGTGGCAGCCATGGAAGCATCCATTCTGCCTCTAATCTCCAATGTCACTGGCCAAAGCATTTCTTTTTGTATTGTGAAGTGTTTCACTAAGTCCAACTCTTGTTGTATGCTTTGGGAGTTAAAGGGAGAAGAAACATTTAACACACAATTACTTGGTTTTGCTGCAGTAATGCAGTCACCATCCAATAATAAGTGCAGACACACTATCCACACTCATGCATAACATGTTTGCCAACTCCTTTCAACACGCTAACTGTGACCACCCAATGTGAATCACAGATCATTCTACCCAATCACTAATAATACGTCCCTGTGTTTGTCAACTGTCCTGTCCAGTCCCGTCTTGTCACGTCTCACTTTCCTCTGTTGTCTGTCTGTCACCTTGTCACGTTTTATGTGTTATGTGTTACACTCCGTATGTGGTGCTTTAATCCCCCCTGCCCTTATATACATCCAGGGTCTCGCTAAAACAGGGTGGTTATGGTAGGACAACAGTTAATGCACTGAATGTAAATCTAAATCTGAATGTTGTTTTGTGTTGAATTGTGTATCTAAATATATGGTGGTGGGCCCAAAAAAAAAATAATAATAATAAGTGCAGACAGAGATGTTGTATTCAATACAGATTCTCTCCAGTTTTAGAATTGCCTATATTTGACATAATCTAGTAAATGTATTTCTTGCTACAGATTTGATGAAATTATGGAATTTGAAAGTACATAATATATTATTATTATTATTATTATTATTATATATATATATATATATATATATATATATATATATATATTGTTGTTAATGTACTGTTTAATTTTCCAGGGCCCTGCTGGAACCAGAGGACCAGAGGGACGTCAGGGAGAGAAGGGAACTAAGGTGAGTCTGGAGCTTTTTAGTACATTATTCAACTCCCTGAGGTTCTGCATAGAAAATGTTAAATCTAAACTCATGGGCAAATGATACAAAAATGGTATAAATATACAGTACCAAAATTGACATCAGATCACTGTCTCACTTCCTGGTGATGATAGTTTCCATTAATGATCCCAGGATAAATCACTGACTCTGCTTTTATTCTGAATAACATTTGCACCCTGATAATGTATTTCTCTTAGTCTTTGATACGTTATTTCTGCAACAAAAGTTTTAGCAGCTAACTTCTCATCTCATCTGGTTTTCTTTTGTTCTGCAATTGTGATACACAACTTATACTGTTACATAATGCACGCGATAACTTAAAACACATTTTTAATCGTGTTTCTCACAATCCTCATTTATAGGGAGACTCAGGTGCTGTCGGCCCCCCAGGAAAAACCGGCCCCGTCGGCCCCCAGGGTCAACCAGGAAAACCCGGAACAGAAGGTCTCAGAGGACTCCCTGGATCAGTGGTCAGTAGAGATTTTGATTCATTTAAGTATTTGTTAATGCAACCAATAAACAAAACAATATTTCACGAGTAAGAAGTGATTATTTGAGGGGGGGGGTGCCCCTGTGCTAATTATGTTGCTAACTGTGTTTCAGGGTGAGCAAGGATCTCCAGGACTTGCTGGACAGAAAGGACCACCTGGACCTCTTGTAAGATAGCAATGCCTTTGCACTTTGACATACACTCCATTCTGTAAAATAACTTTGAACAGCAGTTCTTTGCATCTACTGCCTTCTCATTCAATCCTCCATTTCTCTTCCTGTCTTCCATCTCTTCCATCCTCTCTCTCTCTCTCTTCATGTTCCTCGACTCCTCCACCACCTCCTCACTGTCTTCTTCCTCTCCTCTTCTTTCTCTTCTTCTCCTGCAGGGACCTCCCGGTTTGCCTGGTCTGCGTGGAGACCCCGGTGCCAAAGGAGAGAAGGGACACCCAGGTCTTATCGGTCTCATTGGACCCCCTGGAGAGCAGGGAGAGAAGGGAGACAGAGGTCTGCCTGGGCCTCAGGGAACCTCTGGATCAAAAGGAGAGACTGTAAGTCTGACCGCTTTCACATGTGTTCGAGAGGGGCAACTCAACCACCCTTATTCACATTCATTTTGCTAATAATGTACGTAAACTATTCTCATGTTAGACATGTCTTGTGTTTTATTACAGGGAATGGCTGGAGGTACCGGACCCATCGGCCCTGCTGGTCCTCCTGGTCTGCCTGTGAGTGCCCGTACTGTTTTATTCCATAAACGTGCCATCTCACTTTGTTCTTCCTCTTGGCTCAGTTCCATAAGCTGTTATTAAGTACCATTGTAATTAGTAGCAGTAGTAAGACGCTGAAGGATGGTCACCAGCATTAAACTAAAGCCTCATATCTTTTACAGGGTCCTCAAGGTGTCAAAGGAGCTAAGGGCTCTTCTGTGAGTATACTTTAAGAGTGTTTGCACCACACAAAAATAAATGAAATTGTTCACGAAAAATGCACTACTGTGGATCTGATGCAGTAATGCTTCTTGGATCTTCCCTTTCCTTGCTGTGTTTAGGGAGGATCTGGTCCAAAGGGAGAAAAGGGTGTGCAAGGACCTCCTGGACCTCCTGTAAGTACATTTCAATTCTACTCACTTCATTGCACCTCACAGTTTTTTTGTCAGTTAACTGGTTAAAATGTAAACTTGCTTCCCAGGGCCCACCAGGCGAGGTCATTCAGCCCCTGCCCATCCAGAGGAGTCCCAAGTCCAAACGTTCCATCGACGCCAGCCAGCTGCTCCCCGAGACCGACTCCGACATGCCTGCATCTGACGCCGCGGGCACTGAGTTCCTGATCGGCACTGAAGGCATGGAGGAGATCTTTGGCTCTCTCAACTCACTGCGACAGGAGATCGAGACCATGCGTTTCCCTCTGGGTACCCAGGACAGCCCTGCCCGCACCTGCCAAGACCTGCACCTCAGCCAGCCAGAGCTCAAAGACGGTGAGGGAATTAACCTGAACAATGTAGCTTCTACCTGCTCAGAGATCCCTCTTAATGATCCCTCAGGTTGATTGAATATTGGCAGTGTTTTTATGTTTTTTCCACCTTGCTTTATCTCTCTGTCGCCCTCTGCAGGAGAATACTGGATCGACCCCAACCAGGGCTGCTCCAGAGACTCCTTCAAGGTCTTCTGTAATTTCACCAGCGGAGCAGAGACGTGCCTGTACCCCAGCCAGAGCATCAACACGGTCAGTCCACCCAATCAGCTACACTGTAAAATCTGCTGTGTTGTTGTAAAAATAAATTTGAATGTATATTTTAAATGTGGGCCCCAGGAAGACTAGGTGTGCTTAAGGGCACAGCTCATGGGGATCCTATAATAAACTAAACGAATGTCTGAGTGCCAGTTAAGAAAACCATTAAAAATGTAAGGGATAGGAATGATGCATTTGTGTGTACTAAAAAATAATAATTCAAAATTGCATTTGTACATCGTTTTTTCACATTTGTAATACAACTAAGAAGATCCCAGTGCTATAGTGGCTCAGAAAAACTCTAGGTTGATGTAAAATGGTCTTATTCTCCAACACAAGCTGTATTTATTTCTTTGTGCAAAAAAATAAACATATCAAAATAATGTGTGATTTGGACCATTCTGGTGGCAGGTGAAGATGAGCTCCTGGGACAATGAGACTCCAGGATCCTGGTACAGTGAGTTTGCCACTGGTAGTAAGGTTAGTAACCCTCTGTGACAATAAGACTGGTTGTGTAACTTGTTTTTAAATGATAGTTTAGTTCTTAATTTTACTTAATTACCTTTTTGTTCTCGCCATCTGTTTTCTCTTCCTGACTCCACTCATTTTTCCTTCTTGCTCCCTTTTTCCTTCACTGTCATCCCTTTGCGTGCATTCTCTCCTTTTCATCTTCCACCCTTTCGTCCCTATTATGTGCTTGTCCTTCCTCCAAATCCCATTTTGTTACCTCCTCTTCGTCCTCTTCACGCTCCTCCTCCTCCTCCCAGTTCTCCTACGTGGACGCTGCCGGTGAGCCTGTGGGCGTAGTCCAGCTGGGCTTCCTTCGTCTCCTGAGCGTCCAGGCCCGCCAGAACCTCACCTACCACTGCCACCGCTCTGTGGCCTGGGCCGACCGAAGCGCCAACAACTACGACAGGGCGCTGCACCTCCAGGGCGCCAACGACGACAAGCTGAGCTACGAGACCAACCCTTACATCAAAGCTTTGGTCGATGGCTGCTCTGTGAGTTTAGAAAAAGACAATGTAGTGCACATCCATGTAGCTGCTGGTGCAGGACAAAAAAGTAAATGTAGAAAGAAGGTAAAATCCGCACAACAGCTCAATGCTCCGAAAAATACTTTAATAAGGCACACATTTCGGTCCACAATCTGGCCTTCCTGACACACTTGAGGAAGGCCAGATTGTGGGCCGAAACGTTGTGTGCCTTATTACAGTATTTTTCGGAGCATTGAGCTGTCGTGTGGACTTTACCTTCTTTCTGCTCTGTGAGTTTACACACATAGACTTATTCTACCCTGTTGAAGACTCCATGTTATTGAGTATTCCTAGAAAACAGTGTATATTTGATATTGATCCCATACTGCACTATAATGATAATAATATTAAACTTAATTTATGCTTTACATGCACTTGTTGGCATAACCCATCCAACATGTAGCCAGTGAAGCCAACACATTTTTTAACAGTCTGCCCATCTTCCTTTCCTATCAAATGAAACTGCCTCTCTCTCTCTAAGTGACATCCCATTGGTTTGCAATGCAAATTGATCCCTTGTGTGTTATCTCCCACCTTATTATTATGTTACGGGAAAGGCATCACATTAGGAACATAAGTATACCGTTTCATGGGACCTTTAAGGTTATGAACTTTGGAGGGTTCCCCACCTGTCATCTACAATCATTCAGCAGGCTATTGATATTTGCTGACTACAATTTGATAATTAATATGTTGTCTGCTTACACTGTGTGGTCACATATTATTAAGTACAATTACTTAAAGTACACAAAAGGTTTTTAAAACATGTGATTCCCTCATTTTGCTGCAAGTCCCAGTAGAAACCAAACCACTGCAACTTTTACACTGATTGTCTACGATATTATTTAACCTTGAATGCTCTTGAAAAGCCCAGAGTGCTTCCAAAAATATGTTGTTGTCTCTAAAAACTACCTTTAAATATTTACCATATTTAATATTTAACCATATACAATATTTACAGTAAAGAATTTAGTTTAACTTAACCTGTTTGGATATACTGTCTATTGAATATATTGTCTTGAAATTGTAGTGGCACACAGGAAGTGCTTTCTACTTTTCACAAGTATCAGGCTACCACATATTGACTGCATCAGAATTGTTACTCTATTTTTTATTCCCCCTGTTATTATGCAGATAAAAAATATGAAAATATTGAAAATTATACATTAAATATTTTTCCACAATCATGCCACATGTAAATATCTTGGTTCCAACACGTCTCTCTCTCTTTCTCTCTCTCTCTCTCTCTCTCTCTCTCTCTCTCTCTCTCTCTCTCTCTCTCTGCAGTATCGTAAGGGCTTTGACAGGACAGTCCTGGAGATCAACACACCTCAGGTGGAGCATCTTCCTCTGCTGGATATCAAGGTGTCAGACTTTGGGGAGAGCAACCAGCAGTTTGGCTTTGAAGTGGGACCTGTCTGTTTCCAAGGCTAAAAAAACCACACACACACACACACACACACACACGCATCATGCAAAGAACAACACGTGCAAATACTCACGCACATACACACATGCACTTAGAGACACACTTTTATATAATAAACATACATGCCCAGTAATTTGTAAATTAACTTGTAAATGATATGAAACACACACACACAAGCCCACAGACACACACACTAACACACGCAGATGCTGTTGTGAGACAACCACACACTCACACTCAAGTACGTGCCTGGGGAAAGCAACATCCTCCCAACAATTAATGGACGTCAAAAAAAAAAGTGAAGAGAAATAAAAAATACTCGCGGAGAGGAGACCATCGTTTGGGTGCACGACCGCGAGAAAGGAAGGAAAAACCAGGAGAAGGTGTTCTTCGGAACAAAACGGTGTTTTCTTTACCAGCAGCGAAAGGGACCGCCCTGACAAAGAGGGCAAGCCGGTAACCTGAGGCCTGAAGCCCCCCCCGTCTCCGATCCCCCTCTCACTCTTCTCTCCTCCCCGCTGTCTCTTGTTTCCACTCATCTCACCTGCTCTACCTCCCCCCTCCTCCTCCCACAAATGGGTCACACTTGGACATTATTTCCATTTCTTTAATCCCACGTTCAAACTGCGAGCAACGTGGTCGTGACAGTCACTTTTTCATGATCAACAAGAGGTGCAAATGGCTCCTATGTAGCTGTCTGCATCTATGACGTTTCGGACGGTTAAATGGTGTGTTTTGTTTCACTGCTTTGGCATTTAATCCTTTAGTCATTCAGATAAAAAGTAATTCATAATTGAAAGTTTGAAATCAACTTTTTATCCGTTTTGCACTTGCCAGAAGTTATTTTACTTCTGAACCAAAACTAAATGAAAACAATAGACACCAAACTGTCCGGTAAAATGACGGCCAGTGGTCAGAAATGTTCAGCTGTTGCCAACATAAAGCTTTGGGCCATCTCTGTAAAAGGGCTAACTCATCTGGTCGTCTAGTTTTGTAAGAAATATGCGAAAGTCAAGTGACTTGTCAATCATGTTGCTCACATTGAAAACACAGAGTAACTCTCAGCTTGTATCTTATTACATCAAAGAATACAACTAAAGAATTAAAGCCACCAGTTTCCACCCAGAATAAAATGAGGGTTGTCTTGTTTAAGCTGCCAAGTGAATTTTCTATTATTTGTAATATTCTCTTCATAGCCACCTTGCAGTTTTATTAAAAAAGTCTAAAAATGATGATTAAGAATCCAGTGTAATGCAGGATTTAGTTTTTTATTTTTTTCAACTGGACAATCTTTTCTCAGCCCTGAGAGCAGCAGAATCTCTTGGAATTTGTTAGCATTGAACAAAACCTGCTGCATGCAGAGGCAGGATAGAAGATCCTAGATCAGTGAATTTAAAAGCCATTATTTTTGTAAACTGTGCTGAACTTGATGCTATTGTACTTGCATGTTACTGGTGCCTTTTTAAAAGGGCTGATTCCTCCTCTTTAGATCATGGATCAGGCTACCAGGGTCGCTACCACACACCAGTCCAGTATTTGCTGAGTCACTTTTGGGTACTTTGATTATTGTTTTCCATCCAGAATGCATTTTCTGATTTCGCCTCCAAGCGCAGAACATCATCAGGGTTTAAATATGTATATGAGATTCAAAGTTCCCTCCTTTTTTTCATACAGCAGTGAATAAAATGTATGCTTTACTGAAAGAAACTGTGTGGCAAGGTGCTAATTATACCAAAGCATAAAAGTTTTAGTATTCACTTTGAGTCCTTTATTTTTCTTTAGTCTCTTCATGAAGCTTTAACTGGGGGAAAATGTGCATTACATTCCATTTGTACAGAAATAGTGATATTCTATTGTATTTATTTAAAACAAACAGGGTGCTTTGAGATTAAAGAAATACACAGACCACCAAATATTCCAGTCAAATGTGGTATATTTCATTTGTATTTATTTCCTGTAGCTGACACTTGAAGGTAAAGTGAAGCGAGTGACTCACATGTTAAACTCACTGCTAGCCTGAGTTATGGTGCTTCTGTCCACGCCCTTTCCAAACTCCTTTTGTAGAACCAAAGAATCTGTGGCCATATTTTATTGTAATATCCCTTTTTAGTGTTTTCAACAACTGTACTGTGCTGTTAAATTTTGCTTCCTCTGTAATGATTAAATGGTGACTCTCCAGTTCTGTCACTTTTCCTTGTTGTTGCTACTGTTTCTACTTGGCGTATTTTAGTTTCAACATCAGGTTATTGCTTTGCTAGGCTTTGAAATGAATCCCAGATTTACAGTTTACGGAGTCAGCCCCTGCATTGATATACATTGAGGTGCTAAAAATGTTGACACACAATCCTCTTATTTTTTCAAATTTCTGAGATTACAGCGGGTAGGAGAAAGGTTATGAGAGGGAGGAGAAGATTATTGTTTGTAAGTATAACGTGGCTATGGGTTCTGGTTTTTTTATTTTTTTCTCACTACAGCAGGGAAATGGGGTGGGATGGCCAAAACCTAAAAATTTCAAAATAAATCTGACTTTGAGATTCTCCAGAGAGAATGACCTCAACTATTTGCTTTTATTGTGTTGAAGACAAATGTTTCAACAAAAAATATGGTGCTGTAAAGAGAAAAAAGTATTATTTTATAATGTGTGTAAGTAATTTTTCAAAATTCTTGTTTCTGTAATATATAATCTTTTAAAAAGAGCTGCTTGACTCTTGTTTTTCTTCCAAACCCCTGTCATCAGTAGTTCTCTTCAGTAGCAGGTAGTTTTAATAATAGATATGACATGACCTACCACTTGGAGTCCATATCAAAACCTTGGTGTGAGTTAAAGCAGTTTTCCAAAACTGAGGGAACTATAAAAATATCCCAAATGGCATTACTTGGATATACAATCTTGTTTACAGAACTTTAAATGCAAAAATTATAATACTTTGATACTTAAGGTTGTGCTATAGCCTTTTATTGTCAAGCTTGCTGTACAGACAAAACTGTGTACAGTACAGCTGGATGCCGTAAAAATGTTTTGGTATAGTATGTCAAATAATAAGTTAAAAAAAATCAGTATGTCGAAAACAAGTCATAAACAAGTCATGGTACTATGTGTCATGATGATGTCATTTTACAGTCCATGATCATGATTGTGGGTTTAGTTTAGTTTACTGCTTTATTTTGTAGGGTCACTTCTCACGTGTCATATCCTGCCTTGTGTTTTTTCTCACCTTTGTAATTGTCTGCCCTGCCCTGGTGTGTTTCAGCTGTTCATCAGCCCTCAGGTCACCTGTCTCTTGTTACAACCAACAGTGAGCTCCTAGTAGGTACTAGAGGCGGCTATAAGGATTATACACCGGAAGACTACCTCAAAGCAATGGCACAGGAGCTCATTGCCTGAGTGGTTAAGGAACTTCTAAGAACCCTTGATTCCAAGAATAAAGCTTGCTAAATTAAATAGATTTTGCTCACAATTGAGTGTGCTGATGTTTTTTTAATTATAAAAATGTTATGTAAAAGGTCATAGTATAGAATGCCATAAAAATGTCATGTTAAAGGTCATTGTATAGTATGTCGAAATGTAAAAAGTCATATTATACTATGTCGAAAAAAGTCATAAAGATGTCATAGTATAGTATATCGTATCAAAAAGTCATAGTAGTATGTCGAAAAAGTCATGAAAAAGTCTTAGTATAGTATCTCGAAAAAAAATGGTATGGTAAAAATACCAATGGTAAAAAGCATAGGAAGTCATATTATAGTATGTTGAAAAAAGTCAATTAGTCATAGTTTAGTTTGTTGAAAAGGTCATAAAAAGTCATAGTATATTATGTCAAAAAAGTCATAAAAATTCATAATATAGCATGTAATATGAATGTCATAAAAAGTCATATATAGTATGTCGGAAAAAGTATGGTATGTTAAATAAAGTCATAAAAAGTCATAGTATAAATGTCTAAAAAAAAAGTATCTAAAAAAAAGTCATATAAAAGTTATAGTATAGTATGTTGAAAAGTCATAAAAGTCATATAATAGAATGTCATTAAAATGTCATAAAAAGTCATAGTATACTATGTCCAAAAAAGTATATTGAAAAAAGTTATAAAACTCCTAGTATAGTATGTTGAAAAAAGCCATAGAAAGTCATAATATAGTGTGTCATATAAAAGACATAAAAAGTCATGGTAAAGTGTGACGAAAAAGTCATAGCATCGTATGTTGAAAAGTCATAAAAAGTCTTAGAATAGTATGTTAAAAAAAAGTCATTAAAAAAGCCATAGTATATTATGTCGAAAAGGTCATGAAAGTTATAGTATAGTATGCAGAGAAAAGTCTTAAAAAAGGTCTTAGAATAGTATGTCAAAAGTCATAAAAATTCATAGTATAGTATGTCAAAAAAATCATAAAAAGTCATAGTATATTATGTCGAAAAAGGTCATAGTATAGTATGTAAAAAAAAAGTCAAAATATAGTATGTTGAAAAAAGTTCATAGTATAGTATATTGAAAAAAAGTCATTAAAAAGTCATAATATAGTATGTTGAAATAAGTGATAAAGTCATAGTATAGTATGCTGAAAAAAGTCATACAAAGTCATAATATAGTATGTTGAAAAAAGTGATAAAAAAGTCATAGTATAGTATGTCGAAAAAAGCCATACAAATAATAATATACTATGTCGAAAAAAGTAATAAAAAGTCATAGTATATTATGTCGAAAAAAAGTCATAGTATAGTATGTCAAAAAAAGTTCATAGTATAGTATATTGAAAAAATGTCATAAAACGTCATAGTATAGTATGTCGAAAAAAGCCAAAAAAGAATAGTATAGTATGTTGAAAAAAGCCTTAAAAAGACAAACTACAGTATGTCGTAAAAAAAGTCATAAAACGTCAAAGTATAGTTGAAAACCCCATAAAAAATCAATCAAAAGTCATAGTATAGTATGTCGAAAAAAGCCATGAAAAGTCATAGTATAGTATGTCGAAAAAAAACATAAAACGTCATAGTATAGTATGTCAAAAAAAAGCCAAAAAAGAATAGTATAGTATGTTGAAAAAAGCCTTAAAAAGACATACTACAGTATGTCGTAAAAAAAGTCATAAAAAGTCATGGTATATTATGTCGAAAAAAGCCATAAAAAGTCATAGTGTAGATTGTTGATAAAAGTCATAAAAAAGTAATAGTATAGTATGTTGAATAAAGGTCATTGTATACTATGTCGAAAAAGTGATAAAAAGTCATAATACAGTATGTAAAAAAAAAAGTGATAAAAAAGTCATAGTATAGTGTGTTGAAAAAAGTCATAAGAATTCATAGTATAGTATGTCGAAAAAGTCATAGTATAATATGTCGAATAAAGCCAGAAAAAGTCATGATATAGTATTTCAAAAAAGCCACAGAACGTCATAATAGGCCTATAGTATGTAAAAAAAAGAAGTCAAAATGTAGTATGTTGAAAAGAGTATTAAAAAAGCCATAGCATAGTATGTTGAAAAAAAGTCATAGTATTGTATGTTGAAAAAGCCATAAAAAAAGTCATAGTATAGTATGTTGAAAAAAGTCATAGTATAGTATGTCAAAAAAAGGCAGAAAAAAGTCATAGCATGGTATGTCGGAAAAAGTCAAAAAAAGGTCATAGTATAGCATGTAACAAAAAGGCTAAGTATAGCATGTGGAAAAAAGTCACAAAAGTTATGGTATAGTATGAGGAAAAAAAGTCATAGTATAGTATGTCAAAAAAAAACATATAAAGTCAAAGTATAGTATGTCAATAAAAGTCATAGTATAGTATTTCGAAAAAAAAAAGTCATAGTATAGTATGTTGAAAAAAGTCATAGTATAGTGTGTTGAAAAAAGTCATAAAAATTCATAGTATAGTATGTTGATAAAAGTCATAAAACAATCATAGTATAGTCTGTCGAAAAAAACATAAAACGTCATAGTATAGTATGTCGAAAAAGTCATAGTATAGTATGTTGAATAAAGCCAGAAAAAGTCATGATATATTTCATAAAAGCCACAGAACGTCATAATAGGCCTACAGTATGTAAAAAAAAAAAGTCAAAATGTAGTATGTTGAAAAGAGTAATAAAGAAGTCATAGTATAGTAAAACGAAACAAAATGATAGTATAGTGTGTTGAAAAAGTCATAAAAAATCATAGTATAGTCTGTCGAAAAAAGCCATAAAATTAATAATATAGTATGGCGAAAAAAGCCATAAAAAAGTCATAGTATAGTATGTCGAAAAAAGTCATAGTATAGTATGTCAGAAAAAGTCAAAAAAAGGTCATAGTATAGCACGTAATAAAAAGGCTAAGTATAGCATGTGGAAAAAAGTCACAAAAGTCATAGTATAGTATGTCGAAAAAAACCATATAAAGTCAAAGTATAGTCTGTCAAAAAAAGTCATAGTATAGTATTTCGAAAAAAAAAGTCATAGTATAGTATGTCGAAAAAAAAACATAATTAAAAGTCAAAATGTAGTATGTTGAAAAGAGTAATAAAAAAGTCATAGTATAGTAAGTCGAAACAAAATGATAGTATAGTGTGTTGAAAAAGTCATAAAAAATCATAGTATAGTCTGTCGAAAAAAGCCATAAAACGTCATAATATAGTATGTCGAAAAAAGTGATAAAAAGTCATAGCATAGTATGTTGAAAAAAAGTCATAGTATTGTATGTTGAAAAAGCCATAAAAAAAGTCATAGTATAGTATGTCGAAAAAGTCAAAAAAAGGTCATAGTATAGCATGTAATAAAAAGGCTAAGTATAGCATGTGGAAAAAAGTCACAAAAGTCATGGTATAGTATGAGGGAAAAAACAATAAAAAAAGTCATAGTATAGTATGTCCAAAAAAAGTCATAGTATAGTATGTCAAAAAAAAACATATAATGTCAAAGTATAGTATGTCAAAAAAAAGTCATAGTATAGTATTTCGGAAAAAAAAAAGTCATAGTATAGTATGTGGAAAAAAGTCATAGTATAGTGTGTTGAAAAAAGTCATAAAAATTCATAGTATAGTATGTTGATAAAAGTCATAAATCAATCATAGTATAGTCTGTCGAAAAAAACATAAAACGTCATAGTATATTATGTCGAAAAAGTCATAGTATAGTATGTCGAATAAAGCCAGAAAAAGTCATGATATAGTATTTCATAAAAGCCACAGAACGTCATAATAGGCATATCATAGTATAGCATGTAACAAAAAGGCAGTATAGCATGTGGAAAAAAGTCACAAAAGTCATGGTATAGTATGAGGAAAAAAAGTCATAGTATAGTATGTCGAAAAAAACAGTATAGTATAGTATGTCGAAAAAAAACATATAAAGTCAAAGTATAGTATGTCCAAAAAAAGTCATAGTATAGTATTTCGAAAAAAAAGTCATAGTATAGTATGTTGAAAAAAGTCATAAAAATTCAGAGTATAGTATGTCTGTAAGTTTCTTATTTGATTAGGACAATGCACATTAAACAACATTTCTGTAAATGCACCAGTGTTAACCAGTCGCATAATTTTCAACTGTAGTCCTAATTACCTAGCATGCATGTCTTTGTGGTGGGAAGAAACCGGAGCAAACCCACACAAACACGGGCAGAACATGCAAACTCCACACAGGGAGGTTTGGAATGACCTGGATTCGAACCAAGAACCTTCTTGCTGTGAGGCAGAAGTGCTAACCACTGAGCCACTGTGCTGCCTGATGTCAATAAAAGTCATAAAACAATCATAGTATAGTCTGTCGAAAAAAAACATAAAACGTCATAGTATAGTATGTCGAAAAAGTCATAGTATAGTATGTCAAATAAAGCCAGAAAAAGTCATGATATAGTATTTCATAAAAGCCACAGAATGTCATAATAGGCCTACTTTATGTAAAAAAAAAAGTCAAAATGTAGTATGTTGAAAAGAGTAATAAAGAAGTCATAGTATAGTAAGTCGAAACAAAATGATAGTATAGTGTGTTGAAAAAGTCATAAAAAATCATAGTATAGTCTGTCGAAAAAAGCCATAAAACGTCATAGTATAGTATGTCGAAAAAGCCATAAAATTAATAATATAGTATGGCGAAAAAAGCCATAAAAAAGTCATAGTATAGTATGTCGAAAAAAGGCAGAAAAAAGTCATAGCATGGTATGTCAGAAAAAATCAAAAAAAGGTCATAGTATAGCATGTAATAAAAAGGCTAAGTATAGTATGAGGAAAAAAAGTCAAAGTATAGTATGTCAAAAAAAGTCATAGTATAGTATTTCGAAAAAGTGTCATAGTATAGTATGTCGAAAAAAAAAAACATAACAATTAATAGTATGGTATTTCAAAAAACGTCATAAAGAGTCATAGTATAGTATGACAATAAAAAGTCATGGTATAGTAAATAAAAAAAGTCATGGAAAAGTCATGGTGTATAGTATGTCATGAAAGCCGCAGAAAGTCATAGTATAGCATAGTTTAGTATGTCAAAAAAAGGGTCATAGTATAGTATGTGTAAAAAAAGTCATAGTATAGTATGTTGAAAAAAAGTCATAGTAAAGTATGTCGAAGAAAACCATAAAAAGTCATAGTATAGTATGTCATAAAAAGTCATAGCATAGTATGTTGAAAAAAGCAATAGAAAGTCATAGTATAATATGGTGATAAAAGTCATAAGAAAGTAACAGTGTTGTGGTTATGGATATTTCTGTTGGGGTTGTTTATATTTCTGTTGCCTGTTTGCATATTTCTGTATGTTTCCTGTTTTGTATATTGATGCTGTATATTTCTGTTCCCTATTGTGTATATTTTGATTGTGTATTATTCTAGTAGTGTATGTTTTTGTTTTCTGTTTTATTTTGAAGTTCCTGTTTTCTCCCTCGTGTTGTCTAGTCTTACTTCCTGTCTTGTGTTTTCCCGCCTGTGTGATTGTCTAATGTGCTCCACCTGTTCCCCAGCCCTGGTGTCACCTGTCCCGTGTTTGCTCGTTACCTAGTTTATTTAGCCTCTGTGTTCCCTTTGTCTCTTGTCAGATTGTTGTTCGTGTTTGTATCCTGTCAGTTTGTTGCAGTCAGTGTACCTGTTTTTTTAAATCTTCCCTGTGGACTTTTCTTCCTGTGAGTTTTCCCTGTGTTTTGTCCAGTCTCTGTGCTCCCGGTTTTTGAGATCCCATTGTTGGTTTTTTCATTATCTTGGACTTTAGTTTTTGCCTTTTTGGATCCCTTTTGTTGGGTTGAACTCTGCCTTTTGTGTCAATAAATCATCGAGCTCAAACCTTCTCCTGCCTGCCTGCCTTTCTCTGCATTTGGGTCCTTTAATTCCCTGCACTGTCACAAATAGTATAGTATGTCGAATTTAGGTCATTGTCGGAGAAAAGCCATGAAAAGTCATAGTATAATATGTTAAAAGATATAAAAAAGTAATAGTATAGTATGTTGAAAAAAGTATAGTATATTGAAAAAAGTAAAGTATAGTATGTCAAAAAAAGTCATAGTACAGTATCATAGTCGAATTAAGGTCATTGTATACTATGTCGAAAAAAAGCCATAAAAATGAATAGTATAGTATGTCGAATAAAGTGATAAAGAGTCATAGTTTATTACGTGTGTATTATGTCATAGAAAGCCATAGTATAGTATGTCCAAAAAAGCTATAAAAAGTCATAGTATGTAGAAAAATTGTGAAAAAACGTCATAGTTTAGTTTTAGTAAGTCGAAAAAATATGAAAAAAGTCATAGTATAGTATATCGAAAAAAAATATGAAAAAGTCATAGTATAGTATGTTGAAAAATCGAAAACGTGAAAAAGTCATAGTATATTATGCCGAAAAAATATGAAAAGAGTCATAGTATGTAGAAAAATTATAAAAAAAAAAGTCATAGTATAGTTTCTCAAAAAAAAGGCTTGGTACAGTATGTCGAAAAAAGTCATAGTTTAGTATGTCGAAAAAATATGAAAAAAGTCATAGTATTGTATGTCAAAAAAAGTCATATGGTAGGTCGGAAAAACATGAAAAAAGTCTTAGAATGTCGAAATAAGTCATAGTATACTATGACTTTTTTTCGACATACTATACTATGACTGCTTTCATAATTTTTCTACATACTATACTATGACTTTTTTCAGAATTTTTCGACGTACTATACTATGACTTTTTTTGACATACTAATCTATGACTTTTTTTCGACATACTATACTATGACTTTTTTCAACATTCTGTGACTTTATTCATATTTTTTCGACATACTATACTATGACTTTTTCATATTTTTTTGACATGCTATACTATGACTTTTTTCATATTTTTTCTACATACTAGCCCTCCAGGAACCCTGCACACCAGGCGAACCTGTGTACCTGAAATTAAACACCCCTTTCCGGACTAAACCCCTTGCTCCGTCTGGGCCAATGTTTCGTGCCCCTGGTACACCAACTAAACTTTCGTGCCCCTGGTATACCAACCTAAATATTTTGTCTTTTTTTTCGAAGTGTTTCAATACTTTGACTTTTTTTGTTTCATGCCCCCGGTATACTAACTGACTTACAGTGAGAGGAAGGGAGGCTATGACTTTTTCCATATTTTTTTGACATACTATACTATGACTTTTTTTCGACATACTATACTATGACTTTTTCCGACATGCTATACTATGACTTTTATATGACTTTTTCGACATACATGATTTTTTTCATAATTTTTCTACATACTATACTATGACTTTTTTTTCGACATACTATACTATGACTTTTATATGACTTTTTCGACATACTATACATGACTTTTTTCATAATTTTTCTACATACTATACTATGACTTTTTTCATATTTTTTCGACATACTATACATGACTTTTTCCATATTTTTTCGACATACTATACTATGACTTTTTCATATTTTTTCTACATACTAGCCCTCCAGGAACCCTGCGCACCAGGTGAACCTGTGTACCCGAAATTAAGCACCCCTTTCCAGGCTAAACCCCTCCATCCGCCTGGGCCAGTGTTTTGTGCCCCTGGTACACCAACTAAACTTTCGTGCCCTTGGTACACCAACTAAACTTTCGTGCCCTTGGTACACCAACTAAACTTTTGTGCCCCTGGTATACCAACCTAAATAGTGTCTTTTTTTTTTCAATACTTTGACTTTTTTTTTTTTTGTTTCATGCCTCTGGTATACTAACTGACTTCCAGTGAGAGGAAGGGAGGCTATGACTTTTTTCATATTTTTTCGATATACTATTCTATGACTTTTTCCATATTTCTTCGACATACTATACTATGACTTTTTCCAACATGCTATACTATGACTTTTTATGACTTTTTTCAACTTACTATACTATGACTTCTTTATGACTTTTTCGACATACTATACATTACTTTTTTCATAATTTTTCTACATACTATACTATGACTTTTTTCCTAACGTTTCGATATACTATACTATGACTTTTTTCGACATACTATTCTATGACTTTTTTCGACATACTATACTATGACTTTTTTCATAATTTTTCTACATACTATGCTATGACTTTTTTCCACATACTATAATATGACGTTTTTTCGACCTACTACACTATGACTTTTTTTCGACATATTATACTATGACTTTATTTTGACATGCTATACTGAATTTTGTATCACTTTTTTCGACATTCCTTACTATGACCTGTTTTGACACACTATACAATACGTACAATATAGTGTGGGTGGTGATGGTGCAGTGGATATGACACATACCTTTGGTGTGTGAGACCTGGGTTCGAATCCTAATGCGATATATCAACCAACGTGTCCCTGAGCAAGACACTTAACCCCTAGTTGCTCGAGAGGAGTGTGACATCTGACATATATAGCAATTGTAAGTCGCTTTGGATAAAAGTGTCCGCTAAATGACGTGTAATGTACAATACTCTTTATGGCTTTTCTGGAGATACTTCACTATGACTTTTTTTTAAAATACTATATAATGCGTTCTTATGACATTTTCATGATATGCTATGACATTGTGTTTTTTATGAAATACTATACTATGACTTTTTATCACTTTTTTCGATATACTATACTATTCATTTTTATGCCTTTTTTGACATACTATACTATGACTTTTTATGGCTTTTTTTCCCCATACTATAGTATGACTTTTTATGACATCCCATACTATGACTTTTTATGACTTTTGTAACAAACTGTACAATTTGTATAACTTGTTATTTGAATAAAGGTCATAGTATAGTATTTCTAAAAAAGTCATCGAAAAAAGCCACAAAATGTCTATAGTATAGTTTGTTGAAAAAGTCATAAAATTCATATTATAGTATGTAAAAAAAAAACTTGAAAATTAATAGTATAGTATGTCAAATAAAAGCCTTAAAAAGTTACAGTATAGTATGTCGAAAAAAATGTTATAGTATAGTATGTTGAAAATGACATAAAAAGCCATAGTATAGTATGTTGAAAGTCATAAAAAGTCATAGCATTGTATGTAGAAAAAGTCTATAAAAATTCTTACTATGGTATGTCGAGAGATTCATATAGTTGTAGTATATGTCGAAAAAGTTATAAAAAGTTATATTATAGTATGTAAAAAAAAAACCTTCAAAATTAATAGTATAGTATGTCAAATAAAAGCCTTAAAAAGTTATAGTATAGTATGTCAAAAAAAAAAAATTATATGTAGAAAAATTCTTTCTATGGTATGTCGAGAGATTCATATAGTCGTAGTATATGTCGAAAAAGTCATAAAAAGTTATATATGTCAAAAAAAGTCATAGTATGTTGAAAAAAGTCAATAAGTCATAGTATAGTGTGTTGAAAAAGTCATGTAAAAAGTCATAGTATAAGTATGTCGAAGTCATTAAAACTACTAGTATTGTGTCTGAAAAA
Source organism: Sander lucioperca (assembly GCF_008315115.2). NCBI lineage: Eukaryota > Metazoa > Chordata > Actinopteri > Perciformes > Percidae > Sander > Sander lucioperca. The sequence continues at coordinate 22,195,323 of NC_050186.1, read as the reverse complement.
GTCATAAAAAAGTAATAGTATAGTATGGCAAAAAAAGTCATAAAAAGTGTCACAGTATTGTGTCATAAAGTCATTAAAATGTCATATCAAATGTCATAGTATAGTATGTCATAAAAAAGTCATCCTACAGTATGTTTAAAAAATGTCATAGTATAGTACGTCGAACAAGTCATATAAAAGTCATAGTAACTGTCAAAAAAAGTCATAAAAAGTAATTGTATGTCAAAAGTCATAAAAATTGTATAGTATCTTGAAAAAGTCATAAAAAGTCATAGTACGTCGAAAAATGAAATGTAAAAAGTCATAGTATAGTATGTTGAAAAATCAGTATACCAAAAAAACTCACTATACTGACTTTTATATGTCAAAAAAAGACAAAAATGTCATAGAATTTATAGTATAGTTAGTATGTCATAACAAAAGTCATAATAAAGTATGTCGTAAAAAGTCATAGTCTGTTGAAAAAGTCATAAAAACATCATAAATTATTTTTTTTAATAATTTATGTTTCTAAGATTTATGTTGTTTTTATTATTGAACCTGCCCGGTTCAGTACAATTATATGTCTATTTACCTTGATTTTTATCTGCCCTCTGAGTGGAGTTAGGATGGGTCAGGAAAGAAAGTGTAGGGCTTTACAGACATCTCAAGGGTTGAGTCAAATAGTTTTAATGTTGAACTTTCAAATTAAAATACAAAATTCTGCACAGAAATATTACAAACACGTGTTTATTGGCAAACAAAAGTGGCTTCGCACAGTATATAACATGTTGTATGTCGAATACAAACGTAGGATCATTGAACAATTAAGTTAACAACGAAGGAACTGGCCTCCCATTGGTCTTCATCAGATTTATCCAATGAAAAGTCCTCCTAAAAAAAAGACACAGACACAGTTTGAGCATGTTGAAAATAAATGAAATTATTTCTCCAAAGCTACTGTCAGAGAATTTAATCACACTGTACCTGTCACTTCAACACTGGCTCCGGTGATGTATCGAGAATCATCTGAAGCTAGAAAGGCACAAACATCAGCAACCTCTGGAGGAGAACAAAAAGGACAAGTCAACAGTGTAATCAGGTTTTACAAACTGAGCATGCCAGACACACATGTAGACAACGTACAATCCATGTCCATTTACATAATTTCACTGTACAGGACAAACACTGAAGGGAGATGACAAGGATCAAAAGGTGTGGAGAAGTAATGAAGAGAAAGGAAATAATATTTCAACGTGTTTTGTGTCCAGTAGGAAAATCTTTTTTAGCTGCTACAATAAGGGTGTTTTCACATATAGTCCTCTTTAAACGAACCAAACTCAGTCCTCTTAAAGTGGACCAAAAAGTGAACTAACAGAAAAGGGACTCAGTTCTTTTTGTGTTCACATTGTCAGTTTACGTGAAAGAGGACTCAGTTCTCTTACTGGTCAACTTCAGCTCTGATGGGGCCATAGGGCTAAATTATATTAGCAAAAGGCAAAAGGGCAAAGCAAACCTAAGGTGTATTGTGTTCACAATATACAGATGAAAAGAAACGCAACGCTGAATTGAAGCAAACCGTACTCAGACCACTTCCCCAGGAGGTCGGAGTTTGGTTCGTTTCGGATGGGTCTGAGTCCCTTAGAAGTGTCCACATATGCGTAAAGAATGCTGACTAATAGTTCTGAGTTCTCATGGAGGGCTGAAACGGACTAGGTGTGAAAACGCCCTAAGAAAGACCCACAAACAAACGGCTTTATAAGTTTAGATTCTAGTTATGTTAGGAGCTTAAAACAGTTCATTTAAAGTCAGTGCATTATAAATATCTATCTAAAATGGAGAATAAAGGACTGCAGTGAAAACAAATCAGAGTGATGTTAAACATGCGTCTTCACTGACCTGTAGGTTCACCCATTCTCCCCAGAGGCACCAAGGACTTCATCTGAAACACAAAAAAACCTGACACTGAACAGAGCGAAGGAGGACAGCACTGTTTGATGACAAGAACGGAGCGTCAGGGTCATCTGTCAAAGGTTTTATTTGGTTGGAGATTATATTAAACGGGTCAAATCAACCAAATCCCCCCAAAAAACCTCACAGACACTTGGTAATATTTAGCAACGCAGAAGGTCTTAGTTTTATTTGTTGTGGCTTAAAGATCTCCACCGCCAAGACTTCTGCAGACAGAACAAAGGTTAATTTGTGCTGCTTAAAGATTCATGAAAAAAAACAGCAACTTGTCTTTTTCAGTGTCTCAGGTTAATCCACTGAACTCCCAGTCAGCAGCTTTCCATTTGAGAGCTAGTTTATACTGAAGGCAAAACTCTTGTTTTCACCATTTTGTTGTTGTTGATACATCTGCTGCAACAAAAATCAATCCGTCTTGCAAAGTGCTCTATAAACGGTTATGTATAAATAATAATATTTGTAGGGAGTTAAAAGTAATGGAATTTTAATCTAAAATAATAAACAAAATTGGTTTGTTAAATTGGTGTTTACTGTTGTAAAGCTTTTTAGAAATGAAAACATTTTACTTTGACTTTAATTCACACCCAGTAATTTCCATGTTGCCTTACCTGCTTAAATCTTGAAATGATTATCATTGGTCATTCAATAATTATTTTCTTTTTTCCCTTGTTTATTATCTATTGGATTGTACATTATTGTGTGTAAACTTTGGGTTTTAGGTTTTAAATCGTTGAAATGATTTTCATTGGTCATTCAATAATTATTTTTGTTGGATTTGTACTGTATTTTTACAAATGTTTATCATGTGACGCACGTTGTGACTGTCTGTAAAAGGTGCTATATCAAATAAACTTATTATAATTTGTGTTTGGTACATATTGAAATTTATTGAAATGGCTTTACTTATCAAAATGCACAAAATATCAATCACACAGCATGGTATATAGTGGTCAAACTGCAGCAGTTTAGACCCGAGTCATGTTTTCACTCCTGATAGATGAAGTGTTAAGGCTCTGACACACCAACCCGACGGCCGACCGTCGGCAGAAAAGGCAGTCAGTCCCCGAGTTGGTCTGTGCACATCGAACACATCGAAGCGACGCTGACTTGAGCGTACGTTCAGCATGTGCGCGCGGCGTAATACGTCTCCATAACAGCAGGCGGCGCTAATCTGTATTGTTTCCCAAAAAAAATGAAAACCGGCAGCTGATTGGACGAACGCGTCACGTGGGTCTGGCTTCTCCCGAATTTCAAAGCCAGACCATAATGGCGGCTCGTTCGGAATACAATCTCGTATTTTACGAAAATAGTTCACCGAAACGTGTTTCTGAAAACAAACAAGCGAGAAATAGGTCATGCAGTTGCTGAATCTGTCTTCATTTCAGATCGACAAAGGTCAGTTTGAAAGATTTTCGTCAGATTTTGAGAGACTCTAGTCACGCTCATCCTGCTCGTCATTTCCGGGGTAGCACTCCACCAATCAGATTGGTCATTGAGTCCAACTGCCCGCCTTCCGATTCAACAAGTCAAATCGGCCCAAATTAAAGCCGACGGCTCCGAGTGACGACGGCACGGAACACACCGAACAGACTCGAGTCACCGACCTCGCCAGACTGTCCGACGGCCGATAATCGGGTTGGTGTGTCAGCGCCTTTACTGTATCTGTGTGTACCCTTGTGCGTGCTGTACCTTGCTAATAACCTTCTCTGGAACTTTATCCGTCATCGGAGTCGATATGAAACCTGGCAGCACACAATTACACCGAATCCCAAACCTGGAGGAAAAGAGAAGGAAAAGTAAATCTTTGTTGTATTCCAAATACTTTGACTCTGATGTGTTAGTGTTGCATCGGACTCTTCTCACCTGCTGAGCTCTTTGGCAGCGGTCCTTGTTAAACCCTCCACTCCTGCTTTAGAGGCAGCGTAATTTGCCTGTCCAATGTTTCCCACCTACAAACATTAACCACGCAGACACAAGGATTCAGTGCATTAAGTGCTGTATCACTGTAGATTTTTTAGGTAACAGCCGGAATTCAAATCAGCCACCAGATCCTTTCACAAAGGACTGAACAACTAATTTAGCAGCTCCTGAAATGTGTGGCTTTCAAACCAACTTTGACATTCATATTGTGTTGTTTTAGAATAAAAATATATCCTTGAAGGATATCTGGTTGTTCTTGTATCTTATGCTCTGAGAAATGTTGGTAAGTAAAGGTTAATACCACTAACTTTAACAGTTGGGGACAATCCCACTATCACACCGCCTTTCTGGATAAAAACATTAGAGCTTCAGCTAAATATTAAAACTGTAAAATAGAGGCCGTGTGCCTGCTGGTATCTCACCTTTCCCACGATGCTGCCCACAGTAACGATGGATCCTTTGGGTGCTCCACAGGCAACCAGAGCCTGAGCAACAGCCTGAATGACCAAGAATGAACCCTGGGAGAGATGCAAAAGAAAAGATGACTCAATAAACCACTTCACACCGTTCTGTTCTCTCGTTTTCATTTCATATGCAGTGCTAACTTTCAGTATTTTACATAAAAGAAAGACAGAGATGCAGGTTGAGCCAGGACTTTTTGATGATGAACACGCTATTATAATTATGCAATGCAGAAGCACAACTTGAAAAATTATGTGTTTCTGCTGCCAAAGCAGAGCGGAGAAGAGGTCTATCTGATCAATACTGCATTCATAATTATGGGAGCTAATTAACAGTGTTTGTCTTTTTGATTTTTAATAAAAAACAACAGAGTTTACTTTTTATCTCCACTTCTCATTACAAAGTCGCCTCATCTTATTCTGAGCTGCAGTGATGGAAAAAAAAAAAAAAAAGAGTTTAAAAGCATCAAGACTGATAGGAAGGAACAGCTTTCATTGTCATCATTATATTTAGTGTCACAAAATATGCCTGCATGGTTTTTTAAAGCTCTATGGAATATCAAAATGATTATACTGACCTATAGAAATATCTACTGCTCTTTAATATTTGTGACTTCATTGTAAAGTCAACACTTTAGTTCCTGTCAGGTAGGATCCTGACAGGAACTAAAGTGTTGACTTTAGTTCCTGTGTGAATGCCTCAATGTTTCCAGTGATCTGATTGGCTGTCCGGGAGGAAGAACAAATATAAACACTCATTTGTTCCTCTGTCAATATCTCTGCTGAATCAACATAGGAGGGCAAAGAAGTGATAGTTCCCCTCCATTTATTATATATTATATATTATTATATTTATGGCTATTTAAGACCACTCTTGCAGGGCAGGGCCCCCCTCATATTAATTATTTATCTATTTATGTTTTTATTTTTTGATGCCTTTATGTTTTTAGCTTTTTGTCTTTAGATTGTTGTGTTGTAATTGTTGGAGCTTGTATTGCAAGACAAATTTCCGTGTCTACGGACAATAAAGTGCTATCTATCTATCTATCTATCTATCTATCTATCTATCTATCTATCGACAGGTTTTGATCTGATTCTCTGAAGTTAACCTGCAGCATAGGTGATAGATCCCATGGTGATCTACCTCAGTTAAAAGCAAGCCAGCTTCATGATACCAGAAAACCAGAGTTGAGTCAAAGACAGCTGGATAACCCACTACACTCTCAGCGTGGTGGTTCGGGCCCCTGGTGTCCCGGCTGCATACCTTCAGGTTGACCTGGATGACTTTGTCAAAGTGATCCTCGTCCATGTTGAGCAGGAAGTCGTCCTGGGTGATGCCAGCTGCGTTCACACACACTGAGGGAGGCTGAAAGTACTGAGTCTGCAGAGGGAGGGAATAGAAAAGTTAGAGCGGGGGGGAAGAAAATATGTAATAGTCCCTGCAGCATTTTAACATATCAAGAGTAAAAAGTATGTATTTCTCAGAAAATATTGCAGATTATACAGAAGCCCTATTCGCAAGGGACTAGTATAACCTGGGGCAATGTATAATAATTGCAGAGATCTGTAGAGCTTCAAAGATTATTTGATTAATCAATTAGTTGTCAACTATTACTGCAAATTTGGTTGTACATAAGCTTGTACAATGACAATAAAGTCTATTCTATTAAATTAATCGGCAACTATTTTGATAATCAATTAATCGGTTTGAGTAATTTTTTTTATGAAAAAAAACAAAGTCAAAATTCTCTGATTCCAGCTTCTTAAATGTGAATATTTTCTAGTTTCTTCACTCTTCTGTGACATTACACTGAATTTCTTTGGGTTGTAGAAAAAACAAGAAACTGATCAGTGTCTTTGAGTGTGTTTATTTGACCATTTTCTGACCAAACAACTAATCGATTAATCGAGAAAACAATCGACAACGAAAATGATCTTTAGTTGCAGCCCTGGTCGTCTGTGATCAGAATCCAATGCCAATCTGCCACGTCTGTAGTTTGTCTAGTAAAAATTCACAGCGAATTATCTACAGAATTTCCGGAAACACTGAGAATGTGTAATAATATTAGTCCCGTGCGAATCGGCATCTCTCTGATTCAGAGTTGTACTGGCTGTGGGTCAAATGTAGGGAATAATGTCAGTAAATTAAAGTACAGACTTCACTTATCCCTTGTGAATGTGCCGCACAAAATAATACATAAGGTCCCCTGGTAATACCTGTCCCGTGTGAATAGGGCTTATAATAATAACTTTTATTTATATAGCGCCTTTCATGAAACCTAAGGACACCTTACAGAATTACTGTGGCTATACTAAGGGAGGATGTAGGCTGTGGTAAACAGGAGGTGTTTCAGGAGTTTTTTTTTTAAATGTCCAGGGATGTAGCATTTTGAATATCTGCAGGGAGGGTGTTCCAGAGGGATGGGGATGCAACACTGAAGGCTCTTGTCTCCAAAGGTACAGAGTCTTATGAACTGAATGTTCTGTCTGTCCCACACACCTGTATACTTGTGATCAGCTTCTTTACGCTCTCTTTTGACGACACGTCCACCACAGCCGCCCTGTGTGCCTGCCCTCTGAGGTCACTCGGCAGGCTCCCCAGGGTCTCATTGGCCGACTCCTCGCTGATGTCAGCGACCACCACGGAGGCGCCCTCGGAGGCGAAGCGCTGACACACCGCCCGTCCAATCCCACTGCCTCCTCCTGGGGGGTTGACCAAAACATTGTAGCATGTGTCATGAATTCATGAGGAATTCCCTGTTTCAGAGGAAAGACTGAGTGCCAGGAGTTCCTCTTTGGATATATTTGTTAGGAAGCAGGTCAATGGAGGTAATCTTTTCTCCATTTGACAAGCCCTCCATGTGCAAGGAACATCCATTTGCATGTCTTTCCTTAAGTCTTCAACATTTATTGTTTTAACTATAATTAATCACTGGAATTGTTGGGTCTAGTGGGTCTCTGTGGTCTAGACCTACTCTATCTGTAAAGTGTCTTGAGATAACTCTTGTTATGATTTGATACTATAAATAAAATTGAATTGAATTTAATTATACTGATCCATTATGTGTCTTTGTACTGTATCTGTGTTGTTATTCTGCCTCAATGCAAACTGAACTTCCGGTGACCAAAACTCAAATGAATACAATTTTTTTTTATCCCAAAAAGCATTAGCTTTCATTGTCTGCTGTTGAAATAGAAGAGGACAAAAGCTTTATCATTTGCATTAGAGCTGCAGTAAATTAATCATTTATAAAATTAATGTAGTCATTTGACTATTTAGTCTTTTATTAAACAGAATCAGTAACTGGTTGCTGCGTCGCTGTGTTATAGATTATTATAGAAGTGAATATCTAGGGTGCTGGACTCATAGACTGTTAATATTAATATAATTAATATAATATTAATATACAGTCTATGGTTGGACTGCTGCTAGTCAGACAAAACAAGACAATTGCAGATTTAGACTCACATGTTCCACTTTTTCCAGACATTTATTTATATATATATATATATATATATATATATATATATATATATATATATATATATATATATATATATATATATATATAAGCTGTAATTAATATTATATATAATTTAGAGCCAAAGTGACATCATAAGTTTTACTTTCACTACTTTCAAATTATTGAAATGAATCGGACCTGATCCATACAGGTGGGACTACTTTTTTGATCAGTTTCTTGTTTTTTCTACAACCCAAAGAAATTCAGTGTAATGTCACAGAAGAGTGAAGAAACTAGAAAATATTCACAAAAAAAGTAGTCCCACCTGTATGGATCATTGCTAAGATTTAACTTGATGCGTTTAACGTTAAAACCCAAATGGTTGGTCACTAGTTGTGAGTCAGTAGGAACAAACATGACTTTACCAATCTTTTACAAGGTTACTAAAGAGTTAACATTAGTACTTTAGCAAGTAGTAGTTGGTTTAAACGGGGAAGCTGACTGATCGACGACAAACGTTTAAGACAATATTCTGCAAAAACAAACATCCCGATCGCTTTCCCCCTTTGTGTTTATTAACCTGGGCTATACACACTGACCCTGAATGATGCGTGGTAAAATATAAACGTACCAGTGACCAGTGTCAACCTTGATATAAGCCTTGTGGCAGCCGCCATGATGGGTTCGTTTCCTTTAGGAAGCCCTAGATTAGCCTCAGTTTGTTACCTCTCGTGCTATTACTAAATTTGACTCACGCAGATTTTCTGCATTTATGTATACACGTGCACTGCAACATGGTGAATTATATAATATGTAACGACAACCTCATCTGTGAAAATCATTAATCGCGAACACAGCTCGTTTTTTACGCCTACTGTAAGTTTTATTTTGAAAAGGGTTTACCGGACGTTCCACTACGTCATTGTTTCTAGCTTTGATGGTAGTGGTGTAGTTACTTGTTAGGCCGGTAGAGAGCCTCGTGATTATTAAAACACTCATAGATATATGGAAAACACTAACCTACACATTGGTAGACACTACATGGAGATGGAACTGAAATGTATTAACAAACCTGACTGTTTCTTTCAGTCATGAATATATTTTACTCATTTCTGACTTTTAAAGACAGCTGTGTTGTGTTGGGCACTCTGATTGATTAACGTTAACATCACCTTACAATAACAAGAGGTTATGGTTACAACCAGACATCTAGCAAGAAAGCTACACCATTAAAGACTTTAAGTGTTCCTGGAGCCGATTTCACTATTTGAAAGAATTATATAACGTCAATGATGATAATCTGACTCTGAGAAACAGGTCTGGGACCAGTTTCAGGAAGGAGGTTTAACAAACTCTGAGTCTAACTCTGAACTCTGAGTAGATTTACTCTGAGATGGGAAACTTAGTTTTCACTAAACCTGCTTTCTGAAACGGGCCTCTGGTGTTTGTTACCGGACTCACATTTTTTGCTGTTACTTTGTCGCATGGCGGCTCACAACTCATTGTGACTAAGTAGGAAAATAAGTCCTCATATATAATGCATGCTTATGTATACTAGTTGATTAAACTTGTTGTTGTTATTGTTGTTGTTGTTGTTGTTGATGGAAGAGTCCATAGATGTGAGTGAGTCTGCCTTATTTTAGAGTAATGTTGTCGTTACTCATTGGAGTCACAAGAGGGCATACAAACTCATGATTATACATAACACAAACGCTGTAGTTTCCCTTTTATGGTGGAGTTTTATCATTTCTAAACTCCATACTCTTCTATAAATATATCATATACAACAAACAGAAGTCTTAATATGCTATTGTGTCTGCTTTAGCGCTTGGACTGGGTTAAAGACGACCTTTGTAACCCTGTATAATCCAATCACATGTAAACACTGCCCTCCGGTGGACACAGTGCGTAACTAAAGCTTTCGCTTTTCTTTTTATTTTGAAAGTGTTCACCGGAAGTATCACTATGTAGCTGTGTCTAACTTGACACAAGGCACTGCAGTAGCGCACTGTGACCACCAGAGGGCATAATGCGGATCTGATTACAATGCTCGCTTGCCAGCTATATCTTTTAAACGTTTCTTCTTCTAAATTAGCTGTTCATCACTATTTAAAAGCAAAATGTATCATCATGGCGAGTTTGTTTTATTAATACATATGTTTTGTTTTTGCTCATCTTCTTGCTTAGAAATGAATTTTTCTGACTTTGTGTCATCTGATTTGCACAGTATTATCTTGGAATAGGATTTTATGGAAAGTAAGCACTCACCATACAATGAATGGCTTACTGTACCGATAATATCACGATATGGCAATTCTGCGCAACAATCCTATAATGATACATCACCAATAAGAGTGTGTCCTACATCAACACCTTTAAAACTCACTTAAAACACTGGCTCCTAGAAAACCAGAGATGCACTCACTTTGAACTGTCACACATTTCATCGCTTTCACTGTTAAACTGAATGCAGTATAGAGGTGGATGAATAATGTCTTTGTCATTATGTGTTTTTGTTTGTTTGTTGGTTTTGTCAATGTATATGTCACCATTATGTGTACCCTTTAATGATAGATAGATAGATAGATAGATAGATAGATAATGTATAGTGAATGAGTGCTGTATGACTGCTGGCTGTCTCTATGTTAGTCTTATGTCACCTGCCTAGGGTCTGCAGATGAAAAGTAGTTACTTTTACTAATTCTGGCATATTTACATGGTGTTTTTTATACAACAATGTTTATAAATATGCATGGTCTCTATCAAATAAACCAATCTAACTATGAATATAAAATGCCCATGAAAAGGTGAAGTGCAGGCTTTCTCTTTTTAATCACTGCAAGTCTGTTAGAAAACAGCATGATTCTGCAGCACGTTTGATCTGCATTTTCTTTGTTTTCTTCTGCTCCAATAGCCATCCATCAATCTCTGGGATCTCCCACCTGCCACGCAGGTACTGTATGTGACAGCAGTCCTGGAACAAATGGGGGAAGGTCAGGACGGGCTGTGCAGGAATTACAGGAAGGATCAGGTGTGACATCATTGTGTCTTATTTTACCAACAACAGAGACAGAGATGGGGGGGGGGGTGTTGGAAACCGGTTCTTTCTTCACTGAAATAATGGGGGGGGGGGGGGGGGATGAGGGGAAGTGAAGTTGAAGGAACCATCCAAGCTTTATCAGTCACTGTAGGCATGAATACTTACAGCATTTTAAACGATTGTACGAGCTTTTACATTTATCTAAACATCATTTTAGGCTTTCTGAAGAAACAATTGACATCATAGAAGAGTCACTGCTAGTTATGAATGAAATGAATTGTATAAACAAAGGTGAATTACTGTGTCCCTTGAAATAGAAAACCACATTTTTAAAACATCCTCGTTCTTAGATTTGCACAAGTTCAGTATGTTCTTAAAATCTGTAAATGAAATTCCCTCCAGTCAGTGAAAAGATGAACATGTCTCAGTTTATTTATGTACAGATGTTCAGATGAAATGGAGTCAAGTACAGAGGCATTTAGATTTCTGACAAACTTCAGAAAAGTAAGACTGACAACTGGAGTATTTTGTTTTATAACAGAAGCCTCCAAAAACTTTGCTGAACAAAAAAAGCTCAACTAAGTTACTGAAGGAAAAACAAAAACATGCTCAATGATTGAAACTGTAAATATGTACACTTTTACAATCCGGACACTTAATCTGTGCATATTTGAATAGACTTCAATTACATTACTTTCAGTATTGTGAAAAAAACTTTCCATTCAAATTCCATCTAAATAAATAATCAAGTTTAAAACATACAATACTCCAATCTCAAGCCACAGGCGATTTTAAAAAGGACAAAAATAACACACCTTACCTAAATCACAAAATTGTTTAGTCGTACCAGCAAACAAACATTGTTATTACTAACATTAACCTCTAATATATTTTTGTCTAAACTGGCTGCTGGATCCCAAAATTCATAAAGCCACTTTCACGTTTTCACTAGCCACGTTGCTTTTCTAAAAATAAAGATGGTTGTTTAACTGCAGAAGAGGCTAAATAAGAGAAAAATCTCACCGTAAACAATCTAACGTTGCTGCTGAGAACCTCCCAACCTGCTATTACTACTGGTGTTAAAATCACACAAATAAGTAAACTTACTCTTACACAAACCTCAGTTAATACAGAAAATAAAACGTGGAAGCTGCCATAGATCTCAAAGGCCAAATTATTATAAAGACAAAGCAGTTCTGCTTTTGTGACACTATGGTGCTAAGAGGAGATGTCCCAAAAATCAACTCAAAATGCTCCACCTACATTGAAGAACCAGCAAAACCTTTTCTTGCAACTTCAAATTCAGATGTTTTGTGACATAAGTCGATGTGAACCTCAACCCCAAAAGAAATCAAAAGAACAAAGATGTGATTTGGGCACGGGTGAGTTGACAAGACACGTCCTCACAATTTATTAGCAGATTGGTCACAAGAAGAAAAAAAGCAACATGTTTACAGAGAAATTGAGATGGATGGAAAAAAAAAAAAAAGAAAAAAAAAAAAAAAAAAAAGACAGCACACATGGGAACGGATATATGTTTGTATAAACTGATGTGTAACTGTCACATTTCTGTACAGTGGCCAACCCTTTCAGACAAGTACAGGAGTACACGATGCAGTAAAGTAGTACACGAGTATGCAGATGTTTGTCAGCTCCTCTGTATTGCATGCATTCTGTATTCTACTGAACCAAGGTGCTTCTGCGTGCACACTGATTTTTAACGCCTGCGTCAAACTATGAGGATCTCACACATGCAAACACATACGTGACCCATTCACTCACTCACACACACACACGCACGCACGCACGCACACACACACACATGCTTCCTCACTACCCCTCTTTGAAACTCATGAAAAAAACTAAACAAAAACTAAAACTCCGCCCGCACCTGTTCATCTTTCCCAGCATAAGGGAATAAATTAGCTCCATAAAATGCTTCTTTATAAAAGAAAAATAGATATTTATATAACTGTACACCTTATCTATACAGCATAAAGACAGGGAGCACAAGAAGAAGGGAAATTATCTCCAGAAATAAGACAGATTCTGGCTCTAGCACCCTTATCCCTCCAACGCATGCGTCGCTTATCTCCTCTTTTTTTGTTTTGCAGGAGATGGAGCATCCCTCGCTCTGCCCAACAAGGCCAGTTCTCCAGAGAACAGCAGGACTTCAAAGAATCTCCAGTTTTCCATCCATTCTCAACGTTTGTGTCCAGGACAGGATTGGATGAATGAGCTGAGCGCAGGGAAAGCCCCATCTCTCTTTCTTGGTTTGACGCGTGCTGAGTTGGACCAGTTCTGCCTAGTGCTGGTCTCTCTGATCCCTTCTGCAGCGTCATCGTCAGTCGCTCTATGCAGCTCAGTCCACTCGGTGGGAAGCGAAAACACCCGAGGGTCCCTAACATGACCCTTGCATACGCACACCCCGGGCCTCTCAGCCAGAGTCTGATTCGCTTGTGTCTGAGGATGAGGAGGAAGAGGAGGATGAAGAGGAGTCTGAGGAGGAGCTACTGGCGCTGAGACGCGACGGCTGGTTGTGTTGCTCTGTTGCCGGTTTCTCTGCTGGAGATAAGACAGCAATTTTTAGACAACGCAACTTGGAACATTTAATCTCTCAATATCACAACAGTAGGATGCTGCACTTATCTTATAAAAACAAAAAAGCTGACGATACAACACATGTATTAAGCTTGGATCTATATGTATCGAAATGTCTTTAAAATATATTCTTTTTTGATCTTTTACAAATTACTTCAGAGTAATTTTGTACATGGACCAAAACAATCCCTGAGTAAAAAAATAAAGAGCTTGCAATTAAATGTCGAACAAATAAACAACAAAAAACACCAGCCATTCAATTTTGTGCAAAACGTTACAGATTTCCGAGATATCCATCATCTTGCAGTTTATTTTTGAGAATGTGGAAGCTTTTAATCCCCATTTATATCAAGACTAACTCTTACAGACAGCAGTACAGAGGACTTACGTTTGGTCTTAGCAGGCTTCTTCCCAGAGTTGAGCTGACCGCTGACGTCCATCAGCCTCCTCTCCAGCTCCATCTGTTTCTCCAGAGTGATCTCTTCCCGAGATTTGCCAGCAATGTTGTTTTTACTTGCTGCAAACAAACCGACAATAACAATATCCATGAGGTGGGGGCTACTGTACTACATTATCAAAGACCTACAAATCCCCAAGACCACAAAGCTCTATTAAAGATAGATTTTCATCCAAAAAAAAAAAAAAAAAAAAGGTAAAAACTAATTTGCATAACTGGCATAAAACTTTTTTATTAAAATTATTATAAGGTCTCTTCTACTAACCATATGGCTTTCGAGGTTTCTTCCTCAGACACGTCATGACGTATCTCTCCAGCTCCCGCAGCGTTGATGGCTTCAGGGTCTCAAAATCTATCTCGATTTCCTCCGGGTTGGTGTCTCTGAGCGAGGGCTCGCGTGATTGGATGATATAAACAACGCGGCCCAGCTTCTCGCCGGGCAGCTTGTTGATGTCCAGGCTGAGTTGACGCTTCTCATCGTATGACATTGGTGCCGTCTCCTCCTCTTCATCGGAGTCGTAATGACTCACTATGGGCTCGGGGACCGGCGGAGGCATGCTAAACGTCATGGCGCCCTTTTTGGTTCTGATGGAGAGAAGGACATGGAGGGAGAGACTGTTAAAAGATGACTGACGATGGTCACAATGTGATTAGGAAAATCACAAGAGCATTAGAAACTGCTAGGAAGCAATGCATGATGTGATTTGTCGACCACAAACTTAAATGGGACATATGGACTGACAAAGAATGTTCTTTTTAAGGATACTGATGTCTTTTGATGTCAGCAGCAGTATACTTCAAACTTTTTATTACACGTTACGGTCTTTTTTTGTCTTGTTTTCTTGTCTCTGTTTTCAAAAATGCCTTGTGATTTCTGCTGCAAACTAAAACTGAACTACATAATGTACATTATTTTACTTACAATACTTATTTTACACTACAATCTCAGCATGCACCACATACCCATTGGACAAATAGTGAAGAGTACTCACTTGCTCTTGTTGTTTTTCTTGCTCGGTGCCTTCTTGACCGGCACTACAGGACCAGGCGTTCCTCGGTTGGTCTTGGGTTTTGGAGTCTTGGTGATCTTGGGGGTCTTGGGCGGTCTAACAGGTGTCACCTCTTCCTCTATTTTCCGATGCTTCTCTTTTTCTACCTTTTTCTTTTTTTTCTTGTCCTTCTTCTCTTTCTTTTTCTTAGGTTTGACGATGGGGCCCTGTGAGAGTGCTGTAAGCTGCTCATGTACCGCTTTTAGCTGAAGGGAAAAAGAAAGACAGATGTGTGAATTAAATCCTGAGGAACAAATATAGCAGATAACATAATAGAAATTGTGCAAACACTGTAGTACAAACCTGTTCCTGCAGCTCTGCCAGTCGGTTTGCCCTCTCCTCCTCAGAGTCAGAGCTGGGGCTGCTCTCGCTCTCCTCACTTTCACTGCTGAGCTCACTCTCAGATGACGATGAAGAGGAGGAGGAAGAAGACGAGGAGCTAGGGGGTCTTGGAGGCTCGTCTGGCATCTTAGCAAAGCAGAACTCAAAGACATCCTAAAAGGGTTAAGCAGCATGTAAGTGAACCAGTTTAAAAACAAGAACAGGAGACACTAGCAGTAGAATTCAATAATCCTTTTGCAAAAAACTATAATAAATTGTATCACTGGACTAGGTACATTACCTGCAGTTTTCTGGCCATGCCAACCACATCATGATCAGGGGGGTTGTACTTGTAGCAGTTTGAGAACATCAGCCTGACATCAGCAGAGAACTGCTGGGCGTCACGATATTCTCTGCCATCCATCTTCCGCTAAAAACAATGAGAGAATTAGAGATTTTAGTCACATACTGTTTTAGAAAAACAAAGCAAAGGTGTCTGCCCCATTGTCTGGTGTCACTGGAACTACCAATTTGAATTAATTTGGCACATTAAAACTAGGCCACACCTTAAAGTAAACACTCATTCTCAATCAGAGAAAATATACCTGAAAAGAAAGTGAAGGAGGGCTACATAAGATGTACATAGTAAGTATATATGGCTAACCTTAACATCCATGGTAGGTATAACAATATGTCAGTCTACCCTGTTTTCATTCTATACTTGCTTCAATTCAGTGCAGCAAGACCGGAGAACAGATAACACCCTGCTCCTCTGTTCTGACAAATGTTGACAGTTGTGCGTGTATTCCTAAAGCAAGTACCTTGATGGTGCTGAGGTCCATGGGCTGCTTTATGATGTCGTGGTAGTCGTGAAGACCGAGCAACGAGGCATCGACAGGCTTGTAGAATGGCCAGGCATACCCTGCATGCTTCTTTGACAGAAGGTCCTTCAGGACCCCGTTGCAGTAGCGCAGCTGGGGGTTCAGCTTGCTGCGACGCACCGGCGGTGGCACCATGGAATCTGGTAAATCCTTCTTGGGAGGCTTGATGGCTCGTCCACTCACTCCTCTCCTGCCACCCCCCGCTTTGGTACCCATCATCATTGTTCCACAGCCCATACCCATGCCCATACCCATGCCCATACCCAAGCTCATGCCCTGGCTGAGGTTATGGCCTTGGTTCATCCCCAGACTGGAGTTGTGGTCCACCCCCAAAGAAGTGAGGGTTAGCGGGGAGTCGTGCCCACCGCCTAGCCCCATGCTGATGCCGCTGACGGCCATGGTGCTCATGATGGGCATGGCTACAGTGGTTGGGGTGGTTGTGTCTGCTTTCCTCTTCACACCCTTTTTCTGTGAGACCAAGAGAGGGTGAGCCGGAGAATGGTGTTTAGTCTGTGGTCTTCATTATTATTTTTTTCAAAATACTGTTTTACATTTTAACTAAACAAAACCTGTTTAGTGCATAAATTACCTTCGCGGTGGGCTGTGTTGGAGGCAGACCAGCGATTGTAGGGATGCTTTGTTCAGTTGTAAGAATAAGGGGCAGACTCTTGGTCACGTGTGTCTGTGGGGGGGTGGAGAGGATGGAGTCAGGTGTTTCCGGGGTGGGAGGGGAGTACGCTGACTGGGAAACAGCTGGGACCTGATGAGCTGTAGTCACACCTCCAGAGACTGGCAGAGAGAGGGCAAGGATTCAGAAAAACAAATATTTAGTAAAACAGGTTGTGCTCATACATGCATTTGCATTTAGAGAGAGTATGTTTGTACTGCATGTATGATGATTGCAGACTTGACATGTCTGTATTAGCCTGACTGCAGCCAGTACTCACTTGCATTTCCTCTGCCTTTTTTGCCAGGTTTGGTTGGTTTGATCCGTGGAGGGGGAGCAGCCAGCTCTAGTTCCTCCTGGGGCATCTGAGCCACTTTCTGCAGGAAAGCCTTCTCCAGAGACTGAGCCATCAGGACTATGTCATCTGTAGGCTGCAGAGGAGGACATTTTAGCAAAGTGGTTACAACAGTAGAAAGATGTTTTTAGCAGTCAAAGTCAATAACACACTTAAAAAAGTAAAAAATGATGGCTTCACTTTCACAGCATTTTGTATCTGAACATTTCATGTTAAGGTTAAGCATATGTCACTGGTTTTATTTGATTTCCATGGGATGTTTTTTTCTTTTATTACTATTTTTATAAAAAATCATATGAAAATTAGCACGTTCACCATATGTCCAGGCTACTAATAGTGGCTGGCATGAAACATCATCTTGTCAGGATGTCTTAGGCTCACACTTTCTCAGACAGACGGACACACGGACACACACACACACACACACTTACCTTGTTATAAATGTAGCAATTGGTAAACATGGTGTTGAAGTCCTGCATGCACTCACTGGCACAGCGGTAGTAGTTATTTTCTAGTCTCTTCTTAATGGTGCCCATATCCATGGGAATTTTGATGATCTTATGATAGTCCTGGAGGGAGACAGAGACAAGTGAGACACAATAGGAAGAGACATCCAAAAATGAAATAGATTTATAAAATAAAAAAAAACTATAAGCTAGTAGGACTGATGATGTGAAATGTATGGAATCTAAATGTTTTATTACTAACAGTGATGGTGACACATGACCTTTTGCATGTTATTTCATATGGTTGTTTCTGGGAAATAAGGTTGGTCCCTCCTATAGACAGAAGAAAGATAATGTACAATTTCTTGTATTCACACTCACAGGTAGGTTGAGCTTGGCTGCATCCACAGGTTCATGAAAGGGCCAGGCAAAGTGGTGTCTCCACAAAGACTTGAGCAAGACTTTCTGTAGGAACTGAAGTTGGTTGGTCATCCTCCCCTGTCGGCTGGGGTCCCTCACTGGGGGCTGTGGGGGCCCCGAAGGGGTCATATGACTGAGGGGGGGCATCCCAGGACTCTCAAAGCCCTCATAGAGCAGTGAAGGTTTTCTGATGCGTTTTCCGGCTGCGCCAGAACCCTGGTCCATGGTTGTGACTCCCATTATGCCAACGTCAAGCCCGACATGGGAGCTGTAGAGAGCAGTTGAAAGACCAATTAACTATTTGGCAGTTGTCAGAAGTTGTTAGATTAAGGCCATAGTCGACATGTGGTTAGAAAATGTATACTATATTTATTTGCTAGCCTCCCAAGCTAAACAAGGTTTACTCTGCAACGCAACAAAATCATCATATTGTTGACTCGAAACAGCAAAAACTACTATTCTGTCTTTATGTTGTTTAATTAAAAAGGGAGCCAGGTCCACTGCCTTCATTTGCAGGAGTGGCGACAGAAGACTTAATTTGCTTATGGACTCTATTTCAATGCATCCATAACTTTTAACTCCTCCAAAAAAACCATATGAAGTGCAATGGTTCTATTCTCCCAGTATTAGCAGAAAAAATGATGCCGTAAATTCAGTCCCATAAATCCTGAGATTAATATGAAAACTAATCATCTAATTATGTCATCCTGACATAATAGTGTCCTCTTGTTGGCATACATTTTATATTATCCTATCAAACTTGATTAAGCCCGCTTATATGAATACAGTATCGTTTAAATCCCCTTTACAAGGCACACAGTCACACAACAGGCTGACTTGGAATTTACTCCCGCAAAATTCCAGTCCCAGCAGAACAGCCATGACTACCACTTCCTCCTCTTTACTGGACGTAAACAGCACTGATTACAGACAGAAACTTCACCCTATTTCCATGTAGAAAAAAATATGTCAAAAAAGGATTGCGGATGTTTTAGCTGGCATGTTACAAGAATGACTGGACTGTATTTTTCCAACAGAAATATCTATTAGTAATGATCTCTGACTCCTAAGTAAAACACACTGCTGTGTTGTACACACCCAAATGTAGTCACTCAGGAGTACTGGCAGGTAATGTATGTTGGCCCCTGCAACTGATAGTTAATAGTCTCCACAGGGAGCGCAAGCAAGAGTGAATGAGTCAGGGGCTGCCATTGGCCTTTGACTGCTCTATAACTGGGAACATGGCTGTGCTAGCCTAAATCAGCAGCAGATTGAGTTCCTGGTAACTTATCAGCTGCAGTTGGATGTTTTAACACCACAGATATAACACAAGACACTTCCAGCATATCTACATGGTCACCTGGTCTGTTGTTAAGGAGTAAAAATATGCATAAAAACATCTTTTAGTCCTAGGAAGATGGAGAATGGTGTTTGGTACAACACCAGTCTCCATCTTCCTAGGACTAAAAGATGTTTTTCCTATGCAATTTAAACTTCCCAGGGTGGAGTTTTACACTATTGTGAGAAGACTGCTCCCTTTTCAACAATGCTAAGATTTCTAAAGTCAAACCCTAAGCCTGCATGCCTTTGTTAACATCTCTTAAAAACATGTATATAAATATTCCCCATTCCACTTCATTTTAGACATCAGAATTGCTGGGAGTGCTGCAAATACTCCAGGATGCCAAACAGGGTTCAAATTTAACACAGCCAAATGCTGGTAAAATATACGCAAGTGGCTGGTAGATTTGCTTCACTCAGTTCCCCGCCTAAAACAATGGTAATCTATTGAGTGGCTGTTAAAATTTGAACAGTCACTAGCCATTTGGCTGGTGTCCGTAAAAGCTATTAAATTATTTGAACCCTACTGTCAGACACTGCTCCTGGCTGCTGCTATGTTCTTCTTGTGTGCTACCACTGCATTCACAAATTGCATTTCCCTTTTTTCATAAATAACAGCACTCCCTCCGTCAATAACATGAACTCACCATAGCACATCTCCGCTGACCTGACAATGCAAAACAAGTGGTTCGAAGAGCAAGTAGGGGTCATCTGCCGGTAAATCATTTCCTAACACTGATGGTACTTAGCGCCGGTTTTATTGTTTACATTGTCAAAGTATCCTTGCAAGTTCATAACACAATAGTTTTGTCTGTACACTAAAAGCCTATCTAACATTGAAACACTGATGCAAAGTGTGCAAGTATTACTGTGTTTGCATCATGCTGTAAGTAAGGGGCCCCATGGGGGCGGGTGTATACCTTAATGGTAACTAATCCACCCTACTGTACAAAATTTAGAAGACAATTAAAAGGGTAAACATAGCTGCCAATGCAGTTGAAATGTTACATTAGGTATGCAGAAATGGCTATTTTAAAAATACAAAAATACATATTCAGTCAATTTGTTCAATCTAACTCTGTTTAAAATAAGGCAATTCGTTTTGAATGATACAACTTTTGGAAACACATTTGACAGTTAGTGTACTTTATTATTTAAAGGGAAATAATCATGTACAACATTAACAACACTAAACAAAAACATGTTTTATGTTAGCTGTATAACGGATAAACAAATTATTATGTGTAAAATTGGGTTTGGTGCCCAAGAAAAAAAAAAACAAGGCTATTGATACTTAAGTACAGTGGAGTTCCGTTATAAATTACTTATATATATATATATATATATATATATATATATATATATATATATATATATATATATATATATATATATATATAAATAAATGAATGAACAGTTGCTACCTAGCTTGGGCTAAGTGACATTTAGCAGTGTAACCAAGCAACCAACTGAAACACCCGGGACGCATGGATAGCTGCGTTAACCCATGTAACGTTAATGCAATGTCGTTGTACCAGTGATCACAACAACCCCTGTCCGTCACATGGATACAATAACAAACAAAGCTAAGCACACACAAATAACCGTCGCAAGCGCGAACCTCTGACTCTTAACGTTATCTGGCGTACTGTATCTTAGCTCATGGTCGTCAGCTGTGGTGTGGTATGTTATTGTTAGCCGCCGGCATAGCTACATAACGTTAATAAAAATTTACTTCCAACTATGTTGTTAAGTTAACATACAAATGTTTATTCCACTATAACAACGAATAAACAAGACACGCCGGTCGAGCTATTGTTAAAGGTGAAAGCTCGCGTCTGACGCTAATGCTAGCGAAGCTAGCAGCAACTGCCAGGCAGCGGGAGAGGGCGGCCAACGGCAGAGGCGCTCTGAAGATGGCGCCGGCATAGTGCGAACAGTCGCAGCTTTTTACAAACCACAAACACATTTTATTTCCTCAACATGAATTTCTCTTCTAATCCCTTTAACAACGCGACAACTTCTTCCTGCAGCACATTCGCTGTCCGTTTCCCTCTTCCATTTGTATTACAGCAAACACAGGCTGTCAGCAACGATATTTTGAAACAAAAACTCATGAGAAATGTTTACAATATTCCCTCTGATGGAAAGCTGAGAGTCAATTTTACCGGTAGATACCTGTCAAGGAGCGGGTTAACTGCCATATCCATCAGGATGGATCCGGATTCAGTTTTTAGCTAGACTCGGACCTGGACCTGGATCCGTCTCTGTTCGTCAGTTTTCTCCGCTCCCCGCCACGGTGAACTCCTTTAATCTGCTTCGCTGAAATGGCGACGATGCGCCTACACCCGTTGTTTTATAGACCTACCATTCACCCTATTGGATAAACCACCTCAGACTGTCCACGCCCTCTGAGTTCCTATTCGCTACGTACTATGTCCGTCAAAGTCACCACACCCCTAGATACTGAGACTTCACTGACAATCTTTCGGGCCAACCTATTCGCAAGTTTTGGCTGTCCGTCAAGGAAATTGCACAATACTATTGGCCCAGCATATTCAGTATACAGAAATGCTGTC
This sequence comes from Sander lucioperca, assembly GCF_008315115.2. Taxonomy (NCBI): domain Eukaryota; kingdom Metazoa; phylum Chordata; class Actinopteri; order Perciformes; family Percidae; genus Sander; species Sander lucioperca. Next base: position 22,173,374 of record NC_050186.1, on the reverse strand, counting down.
TGTAACTGGCTCCTCCATTTAATCCTTTACAAAATACGAGGGCACCGAAACTGCCACCCCTCTTATCATATTACATTACGTCAACGTGTGCAAAGCGACGGCGGGGATTGGTCAATAAGGTTGTAACGCGGGCTTCCAGGGTAAATACCAAGACGCCTATTGGTTCTTCGAGCGGGTCACGCGTACCCCTCAAGAGCCTCTCCCAAGCCCCCACGAGCTCTCTGCTTACCAGAATATCCGCACGCACTTTCAGAAGAGGCCCACAGCCGCCATCTTTAAGTACAATGACATAGACTATTATAATAGAATTATTTACAACTGGCAAGGTAAAACATCATCTCAAACATAGAAAAGGCTACATGTTTGGCGTACAAACACAAGTTAAATAAGTAGCGTTCATCTGCTGGAGTAAAAGGCACTATTTTAGAGGACACAGCCAAACAAGGCCTCCATGGCTCACAAACACCAAAGCTGTAACGTTGGGGAGGATAAAGTCCACGCTAACAATTCTAACTGCGTGTAAAACGACGAGGCTCAGCTTATTTACTTGAAGGAATAATAAACGACCACACCTAGACAGGGTCATAAGAACTAATCACTGAATGACACAGCAGTTTTCCTCACTGACCTCAGATTACATTTGATCAAAGTAACGTTGACACTGCTTTTGCCCAACCAAAACTAAAAAGACAATCTAAATATCACATTAATTAAAGCATTAGGAAATCGAAACGTCAGTTAATCTTGTATGGTACAGATTTTAAAATTCAAATACCATACCTGGCCTTTGAAAGTTCTTAAAATAGATTAACCCAAAACTATAAAAACACACAAGAACAGAATTAGTAAGTCTTTACAAAACTTCTGATCTTTAAAAACGACTAACGATCTACAAATTCAACAACCACACAAAATGGTTACCTAACCACATGCGCCCATCCCCCACACCAAGGTTACAAATACCCCACAATGTCACTCAAATAAACTATGTAAAATAAAACTAGGTCGCTGCAATATTAAATAGCCTATTAAAGTTTTCAAAAACGTTATGCTGTAACAACATAACGGAACAAAGGGAAAGTTAATTATCCAAAAGACAAAATAAATACTTTTTTTTTTTTTTTAAGTATGACATAAAAACCTTGAATTCAAAATAAATACAAATGTCGACTGGTAAATCCAAAAATAATGCGAAGCCTTTCTTGAATAAATCTTCTTGTCTTCCACCTCGATACTTTTTAACCAACACATTTCCCTCCAACATGTCCGCCTTCTTCCCCATTCCCTGCGCTGGGTGGGGGAGGGGAGTCATGTGATAAATAAGGCTGAGCACACGGTTTATCAAAACTTCGACACGTGGCATCCCACAAAAAAACGCAATAAAACGTATCCACAGCGAGTCCTTTCTCATAAAAACGTCACCTCCATATGCCCACCCTGTGCTTTATACAAAGTATTAAGCTCAGATTTAGGAATAAAGTTGCCAAAATATCCGAACAAAGAGCATACTTTCCGCTGCATTTGGCTTGCTCCGATTGGTCAGGCTTGACCACGTGACGAAAACGAGTTTTGTATGATTTATTGTGCTATTTCCCAAACTTCCTCTATTGTACTCCGTGTATGGTCGCATAATCCTTAACATCTGATGTGTAGTTTCTCAGTTTGTCCCAAAAGTGTTAGAAATGTCGGGTTTCTCCAGATGACGATTGCCGTCGAGCTCAGTTATGTTGCAACCAACACGAAGCATTGCGCATGCGTCCCTGCCATGAAGACGCTTTGCCAACAATGCAGAATGCAAGAGGCTGATCAAAGAGCAGCTTCGCGTTTTTTTCATATGATGAATGCCGTGCTCCCTGGAAAGGAGGTGGGATTCAGCTGCAGCTGCAGCTGCAGACGAGCTGACGAGCGTTGGTTTCCAAATTAAAGCAGGAACGTTGGCCTCAGGTTGTGTGCATGAAACACACAATAACAAGAGCAGCTGTCCGTGAATGCAGGTAGACTATAGACTGTGATGGAAATCTCAACATAGGCTACATTTCTAATGAACCACACATTGGTGTAATCTCAAAATGTTGAAATCTCTCATTTAAATGCCTTATTAAAAAACTAAATATTTATCATTTAATTAACTTTGAAAACTTAACCAACAAAGCTGTCATTTGACTGAGTTAATCTGATAGGCCTAGGTCATTTTTATGTTTTCATTTGCTAGTGAGACTTGGCTCACTTACTGTATAAAGCAATAGACACAAAAAGCATCCGGTCACGCACCTCCAGGCTCAGGGACAACTTCATATGGCCATAAAACTTCTGAACTCTTGAGCTCCATATTTCTTCTCATTATGCATATAGACTACATATAGCCTAGCCTACTACATTCATGTTTACATTTAGCTTACTCATTTACAATTACTGTCTTCTCCAAATTTATATTTCCTTATTTCACATTTTATTATGTTAGGCTATATATTTTATCCTCATATCTTAACTTGCACTTTTAATGTCTTATGTCTTAGATTCTGTGACTTCTACCTGTGATTTTCTTTTTATACAAACTTAATTATTGTTGGATATGTATGGCATAGCCTATATTTCACACAGCAATAAACAGCTGTTGTGTAGTAATTTTAAGGTAACATGATGCACCGTAGAAATTTCAAGTTTCAAGTTATATATTGTCAAATACAACTATTTCGTTCGTTGCCAATGAAAATCTAAGTTTCAGGCTTCCTATGGGAAAATGTAAAGTATTTCTAATATATGAATTTAATTATAACTGAATAGGATTGAATGTATAGTTACATATATATTTGTCTTAAAGGACATTAAGATATAAATATGTTTTTTTCTAATTTTTGATTCTCTATTTCTATTATGATGTTCTAAAAAAGATAGAAGTAGGCCTATGATTACCATGAACCAAAAGTTTAGGCGAGCCAAACATTGCTGATCTGAAACTAGATTAAATGCACAATAAGTTGTGTTAGCGGTATGTTGCTATATTTTGTAGGGCGCCAGGCTCCGGCCTATCTACCAACAGCCATGTTGGAAGGGTACTGGAAGAAGGGAGGGGTTGGTGGATTACATCAGAATCAGCCTACTCTGACTCATCATGCTCTCTCTCTCTCTCTCTCCCTCCCTGTGTGTGTCTCTCTCTCAGGTTTTTTTCAGGCTTGGCTGCATCAACCTGTCACATGATGACAATCAGTCCAGAAATGGTTACCAAGGAAGCTCTCTCCCTCACAACGCCTCGATCCTCCTGAATAATAGGTTACCAGAGTTTTACAAATCTACTGTAGTCTACTGGTTCAGCATTGACAGCCAAACTCCAGGATCACAGATTGCTTTTATGATGTTTTCATAAGCCTGGTGTGTGTGACAAAAATAAATATATTCTGTGTGTCACATTGTATACTTCCTCTTACTATGGTGGGCAAGTCTTCCTTAGCAACAACAGTCCCTTTGACAACTGATGCAAGCATGCAGTTTTCAAATACAGAAGAGCACTGTGCATCATTCCTATTCAGTATGTGCTGCCGTCTCTTGAACAGCACATTTTCTCTGTAAAATTGTCAATTGCAAGAATGCAGACTTTCATGTCACCCACACAGATGCACACCCACACACTCACTATCAACAGTGCTATACTCACATTATTGCAGTTCATGAAATTGTTTTGTACATTGAATCACAGTATTTGGCACCAGCATGTTGATCTTTCCAATCCCAGCTATTTCATTTACATCCATTTTTGTTTTCTTCGCAAAGCCTGTATTCAAAAACACATCTGTATTGTTCTTCATTATGTTGTGCAAAAATCTATACTTTCTCTTTTTCCACTTTGCGTTTATAATAATATTGAGTCAGAAAAACACATTTCCATTTTCCCATTTTATTATGAAAGTCTCCTTTTCCTCTAAAACAGCAGCTATATTTATTTTTGTGACTTATCTAATCTTCCAAAGAACATTACAGCATAGTGACTGCATTTGTAGTAAAAGCGGCCCTGTATACTTGGTACCATATAGTATTATAAGAGACATGCAGTAGCCCAAAATTCTGCACCATGTACATTCTCTGCACCCCTCCCCGTATCCATGGGTATTCATTCCAGGGCCCTTCTCACATGAGGGCCCTGTATACTCTGTCCTATATTTCCCCCCAGTCCAACACCCCTGAGTATTATGTAGTATTTAAAAAAATATCAAAGGTCACATTACTTGATACCTCATTATAATGTGACTACACAGATAAAATAATGCCAACAGGGCACCTCTCCCATATGTGTTTGTGTTTTAAGAAAAGGTTTGGTAACAAATAAATTGCTTGCTAAAGTGGACATTGCCTGATGCTGTTTGCATTTGCAGAACAGTGGTAATATCCTGTTTTGGGCTATAAATAAGAGATGGGCAATGTGCCATAAATTAGTAGAAAAGCACAGTTAAAGTTGTCTTTTGTTAATGTTACTGTTAGACACAATGTATCTTACTATAAAAGGCATTTGAAGTTTGAAGTTTGATCCTGTTTCTCTGCTCCCTTTTCTCTGCTTAATGTGATTTAGAAATTATGCTTCTTATCAGGCAATATGAGATAGATAGAGATGAAGAGTGGAGATCTATTTTGAAAACCAAAGCTCATGGGCAGCATGGTTCCAAGTAGGTAACTATCTCAGTCTAGGAAAACAGCCGCTGCTTAATTATGCAGTCATGCAAAATGAGTTGTAAATGTGTGAATCTGAGTAGGAACACTTCATTATACTCTCAAAAAAGGGATCAGAACTAGGAGGTGAGGGATTTCCATGTCAATGGAGGTGGGCCTTCTCCTCCAGAAGGTTAACTTGGTGGAGAGAGCAGATCTATAAAATAAAAAGGTTATCAATGCTGTTGCCAGTGAATTAAGTATGCACAATGTATTTATAATGTGATTGCATTTAGACAGCAACTGTGCACCACACAAACCAGCTACAGGACATGAAATGCTTAATACTGGTACAGATAAAAACAACAAAGATGATCAGTGGCATGAAATAAGATTATGATTAACATGTTTCCTAATTCCCATATGTGTAATCTCTTTTGGAACATATGTCTCTGAGCCCTTGTAGTTTTGTTAGAAGGGTGTCTAATGTTGTTTCAAGTTTTTGGTCAAAATATTGAGCATATGAAGTTTTTATGCCAATAATATCCACAATGGCATCAAAAAAAAAGAAAGTGGAAAAAATAAAAGGTAAGAAAAAAAGGAGAGACGCAAGGAAGTGCAAGACAGCGAAAAGAGAGAGAGAGAGAGAGAGAGAGAGAGAGAGAGAGAGAGAAAACTGTTCATGCAAAACAGCTGGGCTCAGCTGGGCTCCTCCTGTTTATCTCTTTCTGCAGGACAATGTGCAAAACATCAAGGAGGAAACCATTCAAAGTCTGTAACTGGTTGAAAGTCTATATACAGACTGGTTAATTTGTTTTTGTTTGAAAGATACAAGAGCAAAGGTGAGATGATACGGAAGGAGTGACTGCTCTTTGCAAACAGAATAGTTATTTTGAACAGAATAGTTTCACATTTTTCAACAGATCTGAGTCATTTTGTGAATTAATTCATGTTTTTCATTCATTCATTATTCATTCATTATGAAATGATTTACACTCAGATTAACAAGAAAATTTACAAATGCCTAGAGTCAGATCTTGGGAGAACAAATATAGACAAAACAGTGCACACTGCACACATCTTAGAAGAGCAGCAGACCCCCCCCCACACACACACACACACACACACACACACACACCTTTTAGTTAATGAACCATATATTAGGATGCTTGCATTGAAATCTTATGTACTATATATACATATTTGTGTTCATATACGTGTGTATGTATGTGTATATGTAAGTAACAGATAAAAGTCACACAGTGCTTCACAATGACATGTTGGCAGAGAACATTATACATAATAATACACAATTAAAATTCGGGTCAGCCAAACGCCTGTCTAAAATGTTAGGTCTTAATCTGATGGATAAAAAGATACAGAAGCCTCAAGAGTTCAATCACCCCAGGTCTTAAACCAGGTGCGTGGAAAAGAAAGTAATATATTCATATGAATATGTAGCAAAGTTTTTTTTCTTAAAATGTAATCATAACAAATATCTTGTACAACTGTTCAGGAGTATATTTTATATTTTAACAGTAGTGTTTTAAGCTGATTTGAGGTTGTATTTATGTACTGTCACTAACTAGTCAATGTTAGTATAGAGGAAGTAGCCTAATTCCCTGTATATGATGCAGCAGTCTTTTTTAGGATGAAAATCCTTAAAATAAAATATGAACCAGGTGCACCAACCTGCTGTTGATTAGAACAGGATTTAGCCGACGGTGTAAAATACTGCTTCCGAGAAAAAAGATTATCTGAACCTTCTACTGGAATTAAGATAGCTTTTAATTAAGGATGATCTTGTTATTGGGGATAAGTCCTAGCTAGTAATACTGTAGCATGAGGTAAGAACAGCTGCCCAGATGGTATAGATTATACTGACCGCCAAAAATGGTTCTATAAGAATACTTATTGTATTATAATATTGTAATTTTCAGCAGAAAAGTGTAAGATCAAAATTCAGTAAGTTACCAGGCTCGATTACTATTTTAATGTGCCATCTATTGGCCACTCCAGGCTAACTGCCCTTAAGGTTATTGAAATATGTTGTGTTATGTCTCCATCTGGTGGCCACTGAGTGGAACTTCAACCAATCTTTTTGTATTTTTCACAGTAAATTATATATGTAGATTGTTAAAGTTTTTAGTTGAAGTGAAAAATGTTATGAAATGTTGCATGCAATTAATAAATTATATAAACGTAATTTAGACTGCATCAGTGCTGTTAGTGTAGGGCTTTGTAATCAAAGCAACTGAATGAATACTAAAAGTGGCCTATAATAGTTTAGTCCTCTTTTTAAACTAAGTTTCATTAGTTCAACATGTTATTATTTCTCACCATGTGGCCGTTACAGAACTAATAAAAACATGACTTATTATTATTGCAGATTAGATTTTACAACATTATTTTACAACTTACTTATGTGTTTTTAGTACAAAATTACACTTACTTTTTACACTGATTTTATCAATCAATCAATCAATCAATCAATCAATCATCAATCAATCATTCCTGGTATAGTCCTCTACAGGTGATGTGTACAGGTCGTGTTACGTCTTTGTTTGGGGGATGATTTGGTCCAATGAGTTCACAGCAGCTTTATCTCACTTACCAGTCTGTGGTTTCTTGTGGCGTCTACCCACACCATCGGGTACTCTATATTACCCTTCTGTTAAATAACAGAATGTAAATCACAAGTTATTAAATACATACACACAAACATGTACATACTGTAAAGTCAAATGAATTGAAATTACATTAAAAGTCTGCAAAGAGCTATATACTTACATTCAATAAAAACACATTCTGTGCAGCCAATCTCTGTTCATATCCACAGAACCTTATTTTATATTCTAGGGGAGATCCCAAAGTTTCCAAAGTCAATCTGTCAAACCAAACAAAGATTTGGGGAATGTGTATTAAATGATGCAGAAGACAATTCGAATATTTATAAAATAAATGGACAAAGTGACGCCGTTGTTTTCAACGGAGACCAGTGAAGTATATTAGAAGCACTTTTCCGGTGAGGGCGCAAGCTCCAACTGAGCTTGCCGAGGTAGATGTGACCTGAGCAACCTGTTTGAAAGTTGTAAGTCTTCTGGTAGCTGTGCCAAGAGAAATCTCAATCATTCCCAATCTTGCAGAGACAGAGAGCGTAGGTATATGTAAGAAGATAACATAGACACAGACTAATTATTGTTAACTAAAATGCTAGTTAACATTAGTAATTAAACTTAAACAGCTAATGTAAGTCGAAACTGCCTGCGAGTTTCTCCTGTACTATACGGTAATTCCTCTACTATGTGACAGTAAGCCGCATGGTTATGACACAATCGTTAGCCTATTTTTACAAAAACGTCTGCTACGGAGCCATAACGTGAGATACAAGGTAATGGAGCCTTTTATACATTGTCATGTTTCTTTAGAAATAAACAATGGACAAATAAAGTCTTTAAACGCTTCAGATGTAAAGTTATTCGCTGTCAAAATGATTTCAAAATGAATGGCAGTCAATAAAATGCTAACGTCGGGTGAGTGCTAGGTAGCATCAAAATGGCGCCATAGGAGGTACGCTTTGTGGAAGCTGGCTTACCCCCTTGAATGGAGCACCCACAAAGACATGGATTTTAAAGTGGCTATATGTAACTTTCCGTTTGTGTTGATTCTAGCGGCCGCTTTGGACAAAAGTGGTAGTGTTTTTACCACACCTGCTGTCGTAAAGGTCTTTTCTTTACGGTACTGTATTGCCCGCTGTATTGCTTAGTTAGTGTTACCGGGAGGTCTTATAGTTATGATGAATATTTTGCTCAGACAGAAAATCATTCATTTACAATGAGAGAATACGTTACAGATGCATCGTTGCATTTCAAGTGTTGCATATGGTAACTTAGTGTACTTTGGATGTATCGTAAACTAAACCGGTAGGCCTATCACTCACTGTGTCACAAGCCAAAGCATTAAGAGATTGTTGTAACTTATATAGCGCATTTCATGAAACCTAAGGCCGCTTTACAGAAGTACAGGGGGACAAGGGAAAAGAAAATAGTAGGCCAACACAAACAGTGACTAAAAGGAATAAACATCCACGCTAAATGGAAGGGGGACGTAATTTAAACGTAGGCTACAATATGTAACTTTCTGCCACTAGGGGTCTCTCAATCAAAACAATGGATGGTAAGCACAGACTTTTGAGGACGTTGGTAAGTTGCGTGGAATTTGTATTACATAAAATTGACATAATTTAGACATCTGATGCATCATTTTATGCATGTGCAATGTGGACTGCATTTATATAGCTGTAGACTACTTTAGGCCTACTCAAAGTGCTTTCCTGTTCTCACACACACACACACACACACGCACACACACACACACACACACACACACACACTGACACACAGACACACACTCACAAACATAGGGGGGTGGCCTCTAGCTTACCCAGGAAGAGCGTGCGCCCCATGAAGGCTGAGTCCTTTGCAGCGGCCCCGGTTCAAATCCGACCTGCTTGCTGCTTGTCATCCCCTCTCTTTCTCTCCCCCTTTCCTGTCTATCCACTATCAACTAAAGCGAAAAGCCCCAAAATATAATCTTAAAAAATAAATAAAATAAAAACTCACAAACATAGGACCTGCTTTCCGTTGCAAAAATGGGTTTGCAATGGACGGTATTTCTGTAGGTAGGCCTACAGAGAGGTTTATATTTTGATTGTTCTAATACCACTGATTCAATCAAGGGTATAACTTTAGTTTGAAAAGTGGGGGGAGGACACAAAACGGGTCTGGGCCGGGATCCTCTGACAAAAATGTTTTCAATGTGAATCCCATTTCCTGCATTTCTACATACATTTAGGGACTATTGTGATACAAAATCCAGGAAATAATTCAGTTGATCATCAATCAATGATAAATTATTCCAGAAAGAATAGCACTTCACTATTTATAAGAAAAAAATATGTCCTTTACTTTCTTTATTGTTTAAAATAGGGGATAAAAAGGAATTTGAAAGTGTGTGTGTCTGTGTGTGTGTGTGTGTGTGTGGGGGGGGGGGGGGGTTCAATAATGTATTCAATAAATACATTTAATCAATTTCTTATGTTATCCCACTTGGGGGCACTCGAGATCTTTTATTAATTTCTTTTGCAAAAGAGCCAGATCACCAGACAGAGGAGTTCCAGGAAATCACATGATTGTCTGGTTGCATGGTGAAAGTGCCTGAGATAAGCACTGGGGGTGCTGTTGCTCTTACTACTGCTGTTCATCACAACTCTGTTTGTAGTAAATTATGTCACCCTCCCACCATATTGCTCCTGACACACTGACTGACTGTCCCGGTATAAGCGTAAACCTCTGAATCACCGTTAAAATTTTAATTTATTCATAACACAGTGTGGTGGTGAGAGAGACTGTCTTGTAGCTGAAATTCATACCATTCCCTCAAGCTGACAGTTTTCTGTCCCTGTGGAAGAGTCTAAGGCAAGGCAAGGCAAGGCAGCTTTATTTGCATAGCACATTTCAGCAACAGGGCAATTCAAAGTGCTTTACATAAAACATTAAAGAGCAGTTAAAAACGATTAAAAAATTAAAATCAGATAAAATACGAGAATAAAAAGAACAAGGTAATACCGTCTCTGTATTTTAAACCTTCTGCTAAAATATACAGATCTTATACAGTATGTCTGGTGACCCGTACGAGCTAAAATAAACAACAATAGTGAGTCTTTAACCAGAGGAATTGATCTCTTTATCAACATTCATGTGGCTCTTCACTGTCACCTACAGTATCTGTTACAAGCTGAAGCTTGTGGTTTCCCATGTTGGCACACATCACAAGATCTCCCACAACACAAAACCTACACTGTTCAAAGAACTGAAAATACTGCTACATAACACTGATAACCCTAACCCATAACCACTTCACAACCCATGGTGGTTTATGTGTCAGGGATGCTTTTTATTATTATTAGTGTTTTGTTGCTGTCACTAGATGGCAGTCAAGATCAATGGTTCCACCTTTTGCTGCCTTCTGAGAATCCCCTAACTTTTACCAATCTACCAAACAGACCATTTCCAAGAAATCACATGGCTGTTGGTGAAAGTGCCGACTACAACCACTGGAGCGCTGTTACTCTGCTTTAAAGGCTTGATCACAGCTCAGGGTTGACATGTTTTTTTATTAGCCGACAGAAGATCAGTTTCTGTTTGCCCATATTTGTTCTCCGAAGTCTAAAACTGACACCAGATCAGTGTTTTAGTATTACCTTCGTTCATAAGGTGGGACTTCCCTCAACTGATCATGTGATCATGTGTTTGATTGAATGCTTTGTCTTTATCATTAACTGAGGAAACCGCAGTAATTTGTGCTGCAATAAATGTTGCAACTGCCACACTCCCCAGGGGAAGTTAGGGGATTTACAAAAAGAAAGTTGGGGTTTACCTGACTGTAAAGCAATACAAAAGATATCCCTGCTCAGTTTAAAATGGCTGCATACTGTTGATGTATAGTTATTTTGACCTCAAACTAAACAGTATATCCAGAATATTATCATATAATTTATCTGATTGGCTTTATTCTCCTAGATTAATAATTGCACATGAGGTTTTGAGACTTTATCTAGCAATATGGGTCCCCTGTCTATTTTATTCTATAAGCTATTTAAACTCATCTGTCAAACATCTGTCAAACTAAATGAGATGAAGTGTGGAGAAGAAGCTACATCAGTGTCATTTCTGTTGTGCTTTATGCTGCATCAGTTCCTTCATTACTTTTGATTTAAGGAGGAGAAGTGAAGCAAGTATTATGTTACAGTGAAGCTAATCTCTCAAGTGACTCTTTCTCTTATACCAACCAAAGTGTTTCAGGGGCAGAAAATACAATACTAAATATACAATAGGTTTAAAATGAAAAGTTGTTTATGCTGCTTTATACTTCTACTCCACTACATTTCTGAGATAAATATTACACTTTTTACTACATTACAGCTACAGATATGGTTACTAGTTATTTAACAGATACACATATTTTACATAAAAAACAAATAATCAGTTCATAAATTACAATAAATGGTTAAAGATTAGACTAGTGATTTCCAACCATGGGCGATTTTAGACCCTTTTTAGGGGGGCTCAAGCACCCCTAAAGCCTGGTTCACACGGCAGGATAATTAGGCCGATTTTAGCCCCGATTCACCCCTTCCGACAATCTTAAGGATGCTCCGATTATCGTAAAATAATCTGATCAGATATTCCTGCCGTGTGTGGTGTGTTAAGACTGCTCTCTGCTCGGAAGGACGTCGGGACCGCTCCGATCTCAAATCGGGGATATCCAACATGTTGGATTGTTTTGGCCCGATTTCTCCTCGTGTGTGGTGTCCCCCGGGGACAAACGAGCACGCAGCCTGTGGACTGTGGCGTGTAGCCAATCAGAAAGCGAGGTGACGAGGCGGCGAGGAAAGCACCGGGAAACAAAATCAAAAGAGCCGGCAGCATGGCGCACCAGAAAGTCCGGTGGACGTCGGAGATAAGTATAGCAAGTATAGTCCATGCTCGCGTTGTTTCCACTTCTTTGACCATCGCCTTTTCTTTTGATAACGTTTTTTTTTTTTTCGGTTAAAAACAAACTACAAACTATCGCCACTGCATCCTCTTCATCCGCCATGATTGTTTACTCTGAAGTCACGTTTGATCTCGAGGGATTTTGCGAGATTTCCCGTCTGACCTGGGAATGCTCGGGAGTCAAATCGGTTCGTGTGTGATGTGTTAATTTTGCCGTGTGCTGCTCACCACACACTGTACGACCAAAACTGTTAGACCTGTGATTTTTTATCGCCGTGTGTGGGGTCTCTCAGGATTGGAAAATCGGCCGACAATTTTAAAATCGTCCCGTGTGAACCAGGCTTTAATTTCATCTCAGCCCCCCTAAAAATTATAATAATAAACAACACTTTTGCAAGGCACTGTATCTGTGTCACATTCTCATTAGGGGTTGAGCCCCCCTAAAGGTCTGATCCTAGAATTGCCTCTGTTTCCAACCTTTTTGCTTGTGACCCCTTGGAGTATTTCCACACTGTTGTATCAGTATTATTGCTTAAGTAAAGGATCTGAATACTTCTCCCACCACTGAATATTTGCAGGATAAAAACCTGATCTAAAATATTCTACAGGGCCTGTTGGAAGGAAAATATATCCTGTAAAAAGGGCACAAGTTTGATTAACACAAACATCATTAAATCTTTATCAACAGCCACTTGTTCTGTTAAAGTATCCTCAGTGAAGACTACCAAACCAAAACCAAACTACAAACTGTTGCTCTGCTCTGATGGGGTCATCAGTCAAATACCTAAATGGTAACGAAGTCATTACAGAGGAACATGTATATACGGCCCAGTTTTTGCCATACATCAGGCTGTGTGGCAGGTGTTTTGTATCATATCAACTATATCACTGTGACGACTGCTGAAAATAATCACCAGAACGCTGCAGAAAGGTAGAGAGGTAAAACCAGAATGCTTTCAGTCACAAGACCTTGGGCTTTGCCGTGGTTTGGCTGAGTCAGGCTGCCTCTGATTACACAATACAGTGAAGAAAGAAAGTGAAAGAAAGATAGAAGCGACTTTCCAGCTTGGCAGATATGGTGCTGAACTGGTTAGGCAAAAGCTTCTCACCACATACACACATCCAAAGACACACACACACACACACACACACACATAAAGGTATAGCTGCACACTGAGGTTTGAGGATGACGAGTCGTTTCTATTACACCACAGAGATACAGCAACAGTCATTTGAATGATCTTTTATTTGCTTTATCACCTTACATTTTCTAACTTTCTATGCACGCTGTCAGCCATTTTGTGTTCAGGTTTTTAAAGGTCTCACCCTAAGATGGCGGCAACTGTTGGCATATGCCTTTGAAATCTGCCGTTGGCACACAACTGCTGATAGAAAGCAAGCTAACAAGTTTCCTGATGAGTCACCGTGCCGGATTCTATCTCCAAACTGTCCGTTTTTTTAAGAACAATGATGAATAGATTTGTTTTAGTTTTTTCAGCTGGACCACCACAAATTTGTATTAATTCATCCAGGTGATTTTTAAAAGTACCAACAGTAAACATTTTACCCATAGAGAAGCATGTACTCCTTCATTAAATGTTAAAACATGAAAATAAGTTCATCTAAAGTTAGGAGACAGGCCATGCAAGCAAAGTATAGGGACAAACATTTCTTGAAATGTAAATGTTTTAAATGTATTGATAAATAATACAGCTGTTTTAGTGTAACATACTAATGCCAAAGTGTCCTGCTGTTTGGGTCTACTTTTCATGTCTCCATATTTACAACTCTAACTAACTCATCTGTGTCACGTGACTTCAGTCACCATTTTGTGGCAGCACAGGCATCTTGACAAAATCGTGACATGCTGTGTTCTCGATAGAGGGGGTTGGTGTTCTGACATAATGCCGCATATCACTTCACTGTACCTTTGGTGTTTATGACACATATCACCAGGCAACTTTCCATAAAGCCTCACTGACAGAAAGAAAACATATTGGTAGTCAGGGACTTTCCAGGGAGGCTCAAACAATAAAAACCAACCCCCACCATAGGAAGCTTTGATGCACTGCATCAACGTGCAGTCAAGTGGCTTAACCAGAATATAATAGACACAACAGACACTGATATGTGATTAGAAAAACTCAAAGGCCTCTCACGTCTAACCAGTTTAACACATTTGCAATTTAACATGGAGTAGTTTAATTTGAGTCATTTTTAAGTGATGTCTTTGCATCCCACAGTACTGTATGAATCTCACCGAGCCAACTGGGCCTGTATATAAAACTCACACACTCTGAATTCTCACAGTGGAAATAAAAGCTAAACTACATGCAAATTCTTGCATACAACATAAAATATTGCTCTTTAATTGCATTTTAATTTGTCCTATGAATGTGTTTGGTGAAAAGACTTAATAAATATGTGGCACAAGGCTTGAAAAACATAATCAAGCAGGGATCAACTGAGGTCATCGACTATGATCTACAATGTCAGATGCTGTTGATCAATCTTTTATTTGGGAAATACACATGAGGCAACCTTTGGCCCCTCTGATCATCAATGAAGGTTTACGGCGTCAACTGTGTGCTGTCAAACTTTTATTCATCTTTACCAAAAACAAGGACATGAAATGGAATATATATATATATATATATAGTGGACATATATCCATCATCATGTCAGTTGTACATTTAATTTAATTTTGTTAATTTACAATATCTAATGTAATTCCAACCATCAGCTAAATAAATAAGAACAGAAGTATACTTCTAAACTTAAGAAGGTACTTTTTAGCACATGTCACAGAATACATACATTTCTGGAAATAAACAAACATTCATCCATATTCTTTCATTTTCAATATACCTATTTATAAAAAAAAAAATATTTACATAAACTCCAGCTCCCATTTTTATCAGGTTAGCTGGTCCTGCTGTCCAACACGTGCAGCACAGCAGAACATTTCTCTCACAGAAAACATCGCGCTGCAGCATCAGCTCACTGACAGCAGCGTGTCACTGTGGTGAGTTTCCCTCGGTGAAGAGCTGCTCTCTCAGTTTGTAGTAGCTCCCCTTCCTGTCCATCAGCTCCTGGTGAGTCCCTCGCTCCTCAACTCTGCCGTCACCGATCACAACGATCTGATCTGCCCTCTCGATGGTCTTCAGCTTGTGAGCGATCACCAGCAGGGTCTGGTTGGGACAACTAGCCAGGGCCTGCTGAATCTGTGCAGAGTCAAATTTATAGAAATATTTATTATTTCAGAAGAATCATTAAGATTTAATTTCGATAGGCTACATAAAGGGATATATAAAAGAAGAAAAGAGTAAACAAGGAGTTACATAATTTCTCCAGACCTACATATGTAGCTTTGCACTTCAGTAGCTCGTTCAGAAACATATAAATACTATAGTGCTCGTTTGAAGGACTAAAATTGCAAAAATAAGGGACGCAATACATTTACTGAGAATGAATACGACTGTCAGTACACTAGTCTTGCATGCATGCAAGACTAGTGACCAAGAAGTCAACAAATTATGTTACTTATCAGATGGATTATATCACATTTCTTCAAGATTGGTCATAAAATACTGTATATAGTTTGCTGTTCGACTTAAGCAGTGAAAGACAATTGGCCTGCACAATTCCTCTGTAACTATCCCACATGTAGGCCTAATTCGGCAATATCAATGTTGACATGTAGCATAAATGCTTTGGAGCTAGGTGGACACACTTTTAAAGGAAGCACAGCACATTAATCTTTTCTGAAGCAAGTTGTGTTCCTTCTCGAGCTTTGAGCTCTAAGCAATAAAAACATGGTAATTTAATTTGTGTTCACCAGGTCTTGATTATCCTCCTGGAAACTCTAAGGAAAGCATGTACTTTATATTGCTTGGTTTTATGAGGGCAATTCTCAATTCTTGATTAACTGAGCAATGAATGATGTGTGAGCACATGTCTACACGTGTGCAGCACATCCTTTATTTATTAAATACTAACAACTATTTTTGAGGCCACAGGTGAACACCTGCAGACAACCATTCAGAATGTATTCCCCTCTGGTGATAAAGAGTCTTCGGGTCATCATCCACATTTAACTCACTATTCCACTGTGTTAAAAGTTGTGACTAATTACCTTGTTTTCACTCTCTGAGTCCAGAGAGCTGGTTATTTCATCCAGAATGAGGACCTGTGGCTGTCTGACCAGAGCTCGAGCAATGGCGATCCTCTGCTTCTCGCTCTCGGATAACTGGCCGCCACGCTCACCCACCTCTGAGAAATGGATATTATAAAATCATAAAAGATTGGTGTTCAAGGTATGATGCAGAAAGATACGAGGAATTCAAAACTCAAGTACTAGAGGTATGATGAGACCCCAAGTCCTATATTTAGCCTTTATTATGCACAAATTGAATCTACATAAATGTTTCAGATAACTAAATAAAAAGTAAAACATCTTGCAAAGCAGGTTTCTATACAGGCATTCAGACATGTAAAACAGCACAAAGGGTTAAAACTTTACCTGTATCGTAGCCTTTTTCCAGCTGCTTAATAAAGTCATGGGCGTTGGCTTTGCGTGCCGCTTCCTGGATCTCATCCAATGAGCATTCATCAAGCCCGTAGGCGATGTTGTCTCTGATGGAGCCGGAGAAGAGCACAGGGCCCTGGCTCACCACTGCAATCTGTTAAACACACTCTCATCAGCGTGACTGAATGAATGACTCATGTTATACATAGAAAAGCAAAATTCACACTCAAATCTTCGGACACATTTAGATATATAATGAATATAATACAACTACTACTATAGCTTGATGGTCTTAATTAAATAATATTATTATCTCACTTATTAGCTCCCAAAGAAAAGCCATGAACATAATGCATTTTTCTACTGTGTATACCCCACACTGTAAGAAAAACATCCATAGAAAAACCGATAATTTCCTGGCAAAAAATTACCAATACCTTTTCTGTTAAGTTTACAGACACTCCTGTTAATCCAAAAAACTTCTGTAAAACAGTATATGCTCTGTACCTTTAACGGACATTTCTGTTAAAAAATCTAAATATGGTAAAACACCTGTGAAAAATCATTACAGAAAATTCCTTCATATTAACACAGTATATTAGCCCGGATTCCTATGGATTTTCTAACAGTGTAAGTTCTTCCAGTAAGTCTGGGCCATCATCGCCATCAGGTCCATTACTCAGTAAGTAATGATCGTTAAACTACATTCTGGTCTAAATTGTCTAAAATTGTTATCTATGCTGCTTTCAACATAGATTTCTCCCCGTAGGACTGTTTGACTATTTGAAAAACAATTTAAACACAGATAACAGACGAGAGCGGAAGAAGAGAGTGGTGTGCATCATCCGAAAAAGCAGTAACAATTAATTACCTTCTTGTGGAGGAAACGGTGGTCATAACATTTCAGTGGTTCATTGTCCAATAGGATTTCTCCACTCTGCTGCTCATAGAATCGCTCAAGCAGACTCGCACAGGTGCTTTTTCCTTTTCCAGATGGACCCACCAGTGCCGTCATCTGACCTGACTTCAGCTCCAAAGAAAAGTCCTGAAACAAGAAGATAACAATGAACACAGATAATTTTGTGTCTGTAGTTTACTATACATATATAGTTCATAGGTAGCTGTAAATACTTGGGAGGGAAAATCTGTTAAATAATGCCATTTTGTTTGTCACTTTCTATAGTTTCCAATATTCTTTTCAAACTTTGTTTCATGAAATGTCCAAATTCAAACAGAGAATTACTCTTGTCTACCTGCCGGTCAGACCTCACCTGCAGCACTGTTTTGTTTGGGGACGCAGGATAGGCAAAATTGAGATGGCGGAAGCTGACGTGTCCCGTCAGCTGATCAGGTTTGAGTGTTCCCTCCGTGCTGACCTGAGGTTTTCGGTCCAAGTACTCAAACACTTTCCCAGCAGCCCCTACCGAGTTCAGCATGTCGCCAAAGATGTAGGCGATTGTCTGGAAGATGGCAGTCATAAAACTGATTACTTAATTTATAGAGTCAGAGTTGCAGTATGGTAAATGGAAATATTTTTGCAAGCACTCATGTGTTTAGAAAAGTGTAGGACAGGCACGGTATGCCTGTTTGCTTAAAAGCTATGAGCCAATAGGATATCCTTCCTGAGAACATGAAAGCTCCATACATTACTCTTCTTTTGAAAGCAATCTCAAAGGATTTTTTTCTTCTTTCTATTATCTTTTAACAATGAGTAAAGTGTATGTGTGTGCTTATTAAAACCCAGCAGTTGCATACCCTGATGTTGTCTCCGAGGTCTGATTGGTAGAGGATGAAGGAAACCAGGTTGCCAGTTGTCATCTGTCCACTCCGGATGAACAGCCTGCCGTAGTATAACATAAATACCTGCATGCCCAACCCTGTCATCTATAGACACACATGCACACACCGGGGAACAACAACTGTTAAATGGGATTATAAACAATGATATGATTTACACTAGGCTCCATGAATTAGCAAAAACAAAATTACAAACTTCTCACCCTTCGTGTGAGTAGGTAAACAGCCCTGACAGTGTCCCGACGGGTCTTGATATTGTGTGTGTCCATCAAGCGGTCATCATAGCGACGGGCCTCATGTTTTTCTGTGTTAAAGCTCCGGACCACATGAATACCAGACAATACCTCATTTGCGACTTCATTAGCCAGGGCCATTGAGTCCTGCACTGCCAGGGTTAGCCGCTGAGGAAGGAATAAAAAGGACAATTCTTTTATTTTTCTATCTTACTACCTCAGCTAATTTTTCATATAAGTAAGGGCAAACCCGAGCCCTGTACATTGGGGGCAGGAAAAAAAAAACATTTTAATCTGATTAAAGGTCTAAAAAAACTATTGGCATTAGAGTCACAGAAGATAGGCACAACAATTGTTTAAATATTAGTTTTCTCTTTCTGAGCGCCATTTGACTTTTGAAAAACATAAGGATCTATATGCAAAATCACTTTAAATGAAGGATTGTTTAATCAGTTAAATGCCAAAAAATAGTTTCTTTGTAATGGATAACATATATATTGTATATAATAATATATAATCTGCCTTTTACCTGGTAGTGTGTGTCATAGATGTTCTGAATGAGGCCAGTGATAGGCGTCTCCATTAATACGAGGAATGTGAGCTTCCATGAAAGATTCATCATCAGGGAGATCATGCCCAGTGTCTTGATGAATGTCCTCAGCAGCACATTGACGTTCAGAGCCACTGTTCTTCCCATCAAGGTGGTGTCTTTAGACAACCTGGAAGTAATTTCACCTACACAAAAAAAATGAATATGTGTCCAGTATGTTTTGTCCTGTTACATCCTCGTATGTCCTGCTATAATCTGTCTTTTTTTAGTTTATCTTGTCTTGTCTTGTTCTGTATTGTTGTTTAGTTTGATCTACAGTATACTGTCCAATCTGACCTTCCTTGTCATTATGAATACAGTGTATTTGCATGTTATATAATAAGAGTCTTACCTGTCTTTGTGGTCTCAAAGAATCCAATTTCCTGTTTGGTCAAAGCCCCAAACAGCTTGACTTTCACTCTGCATGTGTAGCCACTGATGGCACAAAGTAGGAGACCCCCTCTGCAGCCTGCACTCACAGAGCTGATAAATCAATCAAAGAGAGAGTCAGTTAGATAGTACCTGTCGGCCACAGACACATGCTGGAGGATGAATGTGAAGGTAAAAAACATTACCCCATACCTTCCCAGAGAGTACAGGCCCATGAAGAGGAGCGCAGATATGAATTCATTTGGTTGGTACTGACTGCTGAGGATGTCAATGACTCTCCCAGTGTAGAAAGGGATGAACATTTGACCTGAGAAGAGACACACAGGTACATAATCAGATACACACAGAGAGATGAAAATACATCAGCCATATGGTTGTCATCATTGTGATGATAGATAGATCTTTATTGTCTTTGTGCTCATGTAGAGTACAATGACAATCTGTTTAGCAGCTCTTCAGCAGTGTGCATAAAAAAATAATAAATAGAACAAAGTTAAGTAAACAGAACAAAGACAAATAGAGATATGAATAAAAGCAAAATATGTACATGTTTCTTAAATAGCAAAACACAAGTAAAGCAACTATTTTAAGGATGGAGTTTGTATTCCAATATTGAGACTCAAATGTAAAAAGAAAAATGCAAATAATGAACTTGACAGTGCTTTCAATTGTGTTGTTGATAATTTACCATAATGAATCTTCCATTTCCTTAACATCTATTTACTATTGAATTCATCATCATCATCATCATCATGATCATCATCATCATCATCATCATCCTCTGCTGTACTTACACAAAACAGCCAGCGTGAGGAACAGAAGCCCTCCAAGCAGCAGCAGATAGTCGGGTTTGTACAGGTAGAGGACCCTCATAAACAGCACTCTGGCTTTCTGCTTCTTCTCTTTACCGGCGGCCGCATCGTCGGTGTCCGGGAAGATGATTTCCCAAAACAATGCACCGGCCAGCGACGCTCCGGTACACATGAGCCAGCAGCGCATATCCGCCAACATGCCACATTGTGTCTCCTCATGGTAGAGAGCTTTGGCTCCGGTCTCAAACACCGCGGGCAGCAGACTGTGCGCCGTTATAACACGAACCAGCAACGGGCTGAGGTCTCCGAGGATGAGCAGAGTTACAGCAGTGAGTGCCAAACACCGGAGAGCCGCAGAAACCCAGAGACGCGCAAGATGTCCAAACACGCTGTGCGTCACTACACATCCCGATGCGTAAAACAAGGAAAGGTCGACGCAAAATGCTAAAATTAAAGCAACTGTTCTGCGGGTTACTGAAGTTGTATTGCCTGCCATTTCCCAGCAACACTCGTCCTCGTGTGACCTGCTCTGTCGCCGCGAGACCAGTGTTGTAGTTTTCATCCACTTTCAGTTTCATTTTCCGGCAAAACCAGGGGTTTCCCTGAACCGCACAGAACTAAACTTTGAATTAGGACAATTCAGGAGTCCTAAACTGAGTGGTTACACATGTGAATCCCTTAGTTTAAGAATTATTTGTAACGTCATCATCTTGTTCTTCCTCCTAACTAACCACCTGGATGAAAACTGCTGTTATAACATCAAGTGTCAGCATTCTCATAAAAAACAGCGTAGTTCATTGTAAAGTGAGAAACCAAAAAGTGAATCTTTCAACACATGGCCTTTAATTATTTTTGACATTAAATCATGTTTTGATATGCTAGTGTCCATTCATACAAAATGTATGTCAATTTAATCATGCTTTTACTTATGTTCAGGCAAATCCTGCAGGTGACAAACCATCAATAAGCATCTTAATCCTAAAACACTCTTGTCGTGCAGAAAAAAGGGTGACATAATCTTCTGGTTGTGCAACAAATTTGACTTTCACTTTTTGCTGATATGTTGCCAGACTGAATACCTGACAGACAACAGCTGCTGTTAGAGAAAGTGTGGGAGTGTTCTGTGGGACTAGTGAGGATAAAGGAACGGCAGGGATTCTCATAGACTGTTAATATACAGTCTATGGGGGTTCTTCAGGTTTTGTGAAAGGAAGGTGCATTTACTTTCATTTACTTTGCCACTCAGGACCATTAAAACACAAACTGGAGCCGTATGGACTGAAAAATGAGTCTTGCAACAAGTTTAAGAGAAGGAAATGACCTGATGGCTAGAGACCATTCGACA
Source organism: Sander lucioperca (assembly GCF_008315115.2). Taxonomy (NCBI): domain Eukaryota; kingdom Metazoa; phylum Chordata; class Actinopteri; order Perciformes; family Percidae; genus Sander; species Sander lucioperca. The sequence goes on along the minus strand of NC_050186.1, from coordinate 22,151,486 downwards.
GACACAGGGGCAATTTCCATGTCTACCTCTGTATAGCTGTCCTGAACTTGGTGAAGGGACAGAGCTAACAAAATGTTTTCTGTCATCCCTCTGGTGAGATAACCTTCTTCTTTGTTATATTTCAAAGTCCCTAATGATGAGCCACAAACGTAATCAGCTTTATCTGATGATCTGAGGGTGTGAGCAGCTTTTAAATTACAGTATACACACACCAAGGCTACCTAATGTTACACTTGAAATAGCTTTGGGAATCATAGAACAATGCATTTTCGTAAATAGAATTATTAGTCAAAGTATTCTTAATTTTTAGGTTATAAGCTGTATTAGTTGACAGCTGAACCAAAAAGCGTGTGCAATAATGACTATTGGGAGCAAAACAAATATCTAATTGTAACCTGCACAACAGTGGCTTAGCAAAATAGGGATGAAAAAAAAACTACATGTGTATCACTGATCAAAGAAGGTTGGTAAGTCATTCCCTAGAATGACTTTCTCCTCTGTGCCGTGTTCATCAATGGAGACAATATAGGCCACGCCGCCACTGGAGCCATCACGGTTCATTGCCAAAGAGAGAGCTACAAGAGAGAGAAAGACAATAAGAGAAGGGGTGAGAAAGGTGAGGAAAGTTCTAATAGGAAAAAATACTTTATATAACATACAATTATAGAATAGTTAGCTCTATTCAGCAGCTAGTACGAGATACACAATATATCTGACAAAAAAAAACACTTACTGTTGACAACAAACTGCTGGCACTCCTCCTTGTTCATGCCCTTTCGATATTCAGCATCAACAAACCCATAAACATATGAGCTGCCAGAGCCCCCGACTGCAAAAGGTTGTCTTGTCAGGAGACCATTCAGGGTTGCAAACACCTGGGAGAGGTCAAAGGGTACGGGGACAGATCAGACAGACAGACCATAATGTCATTCATTCTGTATGAACACCAATAACATCAAGTGTGTTTGTTAGATAAGATCTTTTATTCAAAGCCTCCAGCAGCAACAAGACCACGTCTACAATCTTTTATCAACATCAAGGTCACTTTAGCAGAAGTTAAAGACATTCATTTTGACATTATAAACTTTATCTTTCTAATAATCTTTCAGATGACATAAACCAAAAAAAAGAGACGTTCAAGATGCCAGCAGTGTCATCTTTAATCTGATTAGGAGCAGTTGTTCTCAAAACATCACCTAGGTGTACCCTACACCCTACAGTGTGCAAGCTATTTGTTTATTTCATGATCTTCTCACTTTTGGCTCAGCACCAGCCCTTTTTGGTTTGGGTGCTCATGCATACTCCTACTTGTAACATTATTTTTAATCCAGTCTGCAGCCAACAGCATGTCTACTGACCTGTCCTTTATTTTTCCTGTCCCAGCCGGCCACGATGAGATGTGCCGACAGCTCCTCCTTGTACTTGTACGAGATGTTCCTCACTAGAGTGGCAGCTGAGCGAACCTGGGGATCCTCGTCTATCTCAAGACTGACAGAGGAAAACAGAAAAGACTAGACTTACTACTTAGTGTTTGTATGCCTCTGCCAACCAATTACGTTGCCGTTACATTCATGTCTGCCCAGACTCATAATATATGAAGTGAAAACTTTGAAGGAATACAAAAAAAAAAAAAGTGTATTTTTTGGCTAAACGTGGATGCTGCACACACATCTTCAACCTGGCAACCTCTATACAATCACCACAGTTTCAAGGTGGGCACGAAAGATTTAATTCAGTATCATATATCATGGCCAGAACATAATTTTTGCATTATGATGTCACATGTTGACCTTTGACCTTTTGTATATGAAATGTCATCACTTAATCATTTTACCCTATTAGACATTTTGTGTTAAAGCAGCCATATTATGCTCATTTTCAGGTTCATAATTGTATTTTAAGGTTGTACCAGAATAGTTTTACATGGTTTAATTTTCAAAAAACACCATATTTTTATTGTACTGCACCGCTCTCTCTCACTGCTGCAGATCCTCTTTTCAGCTGGTCTCTGTTTTAGCTACAGAGTGAGACCTCTTTTCTTGTTCTTCTTCTGTACTATCTTTGATTGCACTCGCACCATGCCCAGTAGCTCAGATAGATCATGGTAGATTATGTCAGCTAGCTAGCTCCATAGACAGTAAAAGACAGGCTGTTTCTACAACTTCGGTCAGTTACAAGTCAGGATTAGCTGGGAGACTTCTAAATGAGGGCACACATGTAAGTAGTTCTTTTGTAGATTATGGTGAACTTGTGTGTGTTGTAGCAGTGCTTTGCTATTGAGAATGAGGTAGCATGCTAGCGTTAGCATGCTAGCGTTAGCATTAGCGTTAGCATGCTAACGCTAAAAGCTAATGGTTGCGGTTAGCCTGCTCGTTTCGGCTTGTGACGTCACAAGCCGTGCCGATTTTGAACAGCTCACCCAGAGACTGAAGGCAGGACACATTCAGAAACTGTATCTCACTCTAAACAGCATGGATGGATTTTTTTCAAAGTTTGTATGTGTGTGGAAGCACCAGAGACACAAAATAACACCCCAAATCCCAGAAAAAGTGATTTTTTCATAATATGGGCACTTTAAGAATTGTCATAATAAGTGTAGGAAATCTTGAGTTATGGGCAAAAACACATTTTGTGAGGTGACAGTGACCTTGATCTCCGACCAACAAAATCTAATCAGTTCATCCATGATTTCAGGTGGACGTTTGTGCCAAATTTGAAGAATTTCTCTCCAGGGGTTCCTGAGATATTGCGTTTACAAGAATGGGACGGCGGATGGACAACTGAGAATATAATGCCTCCGGCCACGGAGGCATATTTTAACAGTAACAGGATACAGTGTCTCCCATAAAAAGAGAGAGAAAAACACCTTGTGCATTGTAGTTTCACTTGCACAGGCTTATATAATACTGATAACTTTACATTTAAGATGCCAGTAGCTGAAACTTGTTGATGAATGTTAAACTTTTAAAGTCAAAACATTTCACTCAGTGGAGTTTTTATATTATATTCAGAATTTCTCAGGAACCATCTTTACACCATTAAGGGACACTATTAGCTGAGCAATTATATGAATGCATAAACTGTAAAATAGTCCTTGCTCACTGTATGGGCTCTTCTTTGAGTGTGTATTTACCTGTGGACGTCGAGCTGGTAGTTGACCATCTCAGCGATGGTCTGAGCGTCTGCTGCAGAGCCCGACAGAGCACAGTAGATCTTGTCATGGAGGGGAGACAGCTTGTTCATCACCCTGTTCACCACTGAGGACCTGGATGGAGGAATGGAGAGGGAGAGCGAGTGTGATTGTGGGTTTTTCATTCTTTATATATCTTAGTGTATTTACATCTTAGCACATTCATTTTTAGTTTATTTATATATTATCACTATTTATGCTTATTTCTCTACCCTTCTGCACTTCTGTGCAATGACAATAAAGTAAGAAAATGTATCTAATCTAATCCAAAAAAGCAAGATATTCTGCATGTAAGGAAAGCTATAGAGGTGGGAGGATATCGGGGTCATTATGCATGAGAAGCTAAATAATCCCTGGTGTCAACTATGCAGATAGAGACACTGCAGAGCATGAATACACACGCACGCACAAACTTACCCTGCAGACACTCGAGAATCAGACCCCAGCACGACCCCTCCATCAAACTCTATGGCAATGATGGTCGTCTACGGACACAGATAAAAACAATTACTATTTATAATTCATTCCACGCACACACGCATACACAGACACACACTTCCACACTCACACACATACATACACACACACCTGTCAATTCCGTATTTAACTTAGCCCAATCCACAGGTTTTCAGAACTGTGCACATACAGACCACCAACTGTCTCAAACATTTCAAATTGTACTTACTCCGGTTTTCACCTCCTCAGACAACCACTCGGGCCCCGTTTCTTTCAACATGCTGATGCTCTGCTGAGACTCCGGTAACAACAATGGCCGTTTCTGTCTGCCAGGGACGGAAACCGAAAGGTTCAGTCGAGCCGAGCAGTACTGGTTTTATTTTATAAAGTTTTCTCGTTGTCGAAACCCTTCTTTAAAAATCTAAAACTGTTTCGACGACTTTGGTCAGACATCAGACGGACTCCATGTTTTCCTGAATTAAATCGAAATTGAAAGTTACATTGTCCCTCCTCTTCAACCAGCTCTTCACCAGTAGGCTATTTCAAACGTTTCACTGAAAAGTGCGCACATTTCAAAATCAGTCTATAGCCTTGTCAGGCTAGATTGTCCACTCTGTGGTGGCATAACTGTTTAATTGCGTGGACCACAAAGTCATTCAATTGTCCCGACACTAAATAGACTGCATACAGCATGCACTATTACATTTTAAAACCCTTCAAGAATGATGGGGCAAATACAGTAATTTACAGAACACATCACAAATCCATGAAAAGCCTTTATTTTGAAGCAAAGAGGTCAAATAAAAAAAGAGAGAGGAAGAAAGATGAGGTTTTGGAATTTTTAATTTTTATTTCACATATTGTCACACATTCAAAAAAACCCACACAAAACGTAATTTGGACCCAGAACAAAGCAGAGATAATCTTATAATGGAAATATTTATCTATTAAGAGCTGTAATAGTAGTTTTGTAGTTTGGTATAGATTTTGTATAACCTAGTCTGCATCTAAGATGCAAACGTTTTTACACAACTATTTCCACATTCACAAGTTTCCCGTTAGCAGTAACTCACTTATCTTTCATGTGTCTGACTTGTGTTTTAGGTGTGCGTTTGTATATTCTATAACACCCCAGTCCTATACAAAGCAAATTAGTGATTAAATTGTAGCTCAAGGATTTCAAAAAACTACTTTTTTTTAAAATCCAAATTTTATTTTATTCATTATGGAACTTAGGCAGCTTGTCACCAGGAACAACCACATGCTCCACCCCGGTCTCCGTGACCACCACCAGGTGAGCCACACCCCCGCTGACATTGTCTCTGCCCATGGCCAGAGCAAGAGCTGTGAGCACAGGGACAGAGGAGAGGAGGAAGATAGGAACAAAAAGCAGGAGATAAACAACCACAGACATTAAGTTTGTAACATTTATACAGCTACAACTACAACTACTGAGTCAACAACAATGTTATCTTTCCTTAAGTGCAAATAAAAGCCTTCTTGTAATAAAAAAGGTGTAGCCTAGTATACAACACTGCAGATCCTTGAATACTGAATAACCTCCTCTTCTGATTAAAGTCTAAACTCTGCTCACGGAAAATAAATCCAACCGCTCATTTCAGTTTACAACTGAGAAATCTCTGTATGCTGCTGAAGACTGAGTAAGAGGCGTATCATTGTGCACATTTTTTCTCATTTTCTGCTACACTCTTGTACATAATCATTAAGTTTGGGAGAATCACAAACCAATTTCCCCAAACAAATATTCTCAAATCCTGATATAAACTTCCTGACAAAAGAGGTACAAAGTTATTTAGGTTTGGGTAGGCTACATAAGTAAAATAATACAAAAGTACCATTAGTTGCAAACTGTAGGCATTCCTCTTTGCTCATGTTAGGTTTGTATTTTGCGTCAACATAGCCGTAGATGTAAGTGCTGCCTGAGCCACCGATGGTAACTGGCTGACTGATTAACATCCCGCCTAGAGACACGACGTACACCTGGAGAAGGATGGAGATAATCAGTAATGCAGCTATATGCTGAAAGGTGGAGTGTGTTGGACTGTCTTCACAACCACTACCTACCTGTGGTCCTTTCTTCCTGTCCCAGCCTGCTGTGATGAAGCCGGCCTGCAGCTCGTCTTTGTTTTTGTAACACAGTTCTTTTAGCACCGAGGCTGCTGCTATCACCAGTGGAGGGGTCTCCATCTGGACACTATGGATTAGGAGGGAATCGAGAAAGAAAGATCACATTTGTAAGTGTGTCCTGTTAAAAGTAAAATAGACTTTGAATCTATTATGTGTTGTTTTTGGATTCTCAAATTATTGTGTGTGTGTGTGTGTGTGTGTGTGTGTGTGTGTGTGTGTGTGTGTCTGAGACTGTTAAAGCATGCAGGGTATGTGTTAGTTTGCATGCACGCAACTGTGTATAACTGTCTTCGCCTAGAAGTCATGGAAGAATGAAAATAACGCAAATAACCAGTGGGATTAATAAAACCTTATTTCAATGTGATGTAAAAATGAGATGAACATATCTGTCTGTGTGTGCGTGCTAATATGTGCCAATGTATTCATGTAAGTGTTCGGCACCTGTGGAAGGACAGGTGGAACTTTGCAGCCTTGGTGACGGCCTGAGCATCTGCGAGTGAGCCAGCCATGCAGCTGAAGATCCGGTCATGAACCTGAATCACCTTGTTGATTGTCTTAGATGATACATATTCCCTGAAAAGAGAGACAAAGAGAGGATGAACATAGCCATAGTGCAGAGAGACTTTTCAGATAGACTACATATATATTTGGAGCTCTGACCAGCTCTGACTAGAAGTGCTATCATTAAGACAATAAGCTCATCATCATAATATATTAAGGTCCTGCACATGCTTCCAAACCAATAATGTAGTTACTGACTATTCACCATTCAGCCAAATAATACACAACTCTCTCATTCAGGTTAAGATTTCTGAATGAACACTTTTAAATGTCCTTGTTTCCAACACTGAATGCAAGCTTAAGAGTCCTGTATTAAATGTTAAATAAGTAAAAGTATTCAAAATGTACTCAGTGTTTCAAACTTAAAAGTAGACAAATGTCCCCTATAACTGTTATAATTTTATGTAGTTTATAATCGGATTATTCCTGTCGTATCAATATGTAAGCAGCATTTTACTGATGTAAGTTGAGCTGGAGTTTATTTTAATTGCTTTATATACCGTTAGGTAGTTTATACATTACAGTTTATACACCTTTATGTATTATATTTTATAAGCTTACTGCATGTTACTGTATTTATGCAAAATCGTAATTTGTAAAGTAACTAGCTGTCAAAAAACGAAAAAAGTACAATATTTCCCTCTGAATTGTGTAGTAGAAGTAAAAAGTAGCCTATCCGTATAATACATTGTTCAACACATCCCCCTATTTCAGAGTGTTGTTCCTGTGTATCAACTTGAATTTGTAGATTTTATTTTGTATCATGAATGTTATAAAGCAGTCCCTCTTCTTAATGTCTTCAACAACGAGGCAACTTCAGTGTAATGTCACAACACCCTCACCCTCCAATGGAAGCCCTGGAATCTGACCCAATCACGACCCCTCCATCAAAAGTAGCAGCCAGGATGGTGGTCTGCGGGAGGAGGAGACAACAGAGTGTGGTTGTTGGTGTGTAGATGTATTAAGCCAAACAAGTACAACACTAAGTTATACAGCATTACAGACATGTATTATTGCTTATGGCTTCGTGTCCATTCAGCAGACTGAACAAAGCTATGAATTCTGGGATTTAGAGTTCTGAGAAGGAATTGTTTTAAAGAGGATATTAACTGAAAATGAAAGTGTAGCCAGTCGATACTTTTATAGAAATGTAAAAATTAAACTTCAGAGCTTACATGTAATCAATATAGGCCTACTGATAATAAAACACGTGAAATGTCCAGTCGATGTCTTTCACTTTGTGTTTGGTTACTATTCACGTACATCATCACCTGTTCATCCGTGAAATAAATTATCGATCAGTTTTCGCTTAATATCTTTGGTGCTGCTTCAGTAGATAAATATAAGTGAACCGGTCCGGATTTACTCACCCCTGTGCTGACTCCTTTGACTTGTGAGTCCGTGCAGCGTTTCTCCATTTTCACTCCAAAACCGAAAGAGAAGAAGGAGAGGCGACGCTCAGAACAGCGACCTCAGGCGCATTGAGACGCGCAGAGAAGCCGCAGTCAGACCCGGTATGGCGCTATCAAATGTCTTCGAAACTCCTGCAGCTGGGTTTAATTTCGACAACACGTCAAGGTATGAGCTTCTTTGTATGTTTTCTCAACAGCAGACTGTATCAATAATGAAAAAAAATCAATCAAATTGTTGGTTACACTAAGCTTTCACCGGGATCAAAAGCGAAAGTAACTTTTTCCTGGTTGTTTATCACTTTGATCAGTGAATCAATATAGTGATGATGTGTTCTCTAGTCTATTGTGTCTATAATATTGATTAGTTGACCCCCTGTTACCCCCTCCTCCCTCTCTCTCTGTCCATCTTTGTAGAAATGCTGCATTAGAGGGTCTTTTTGATGGAGGACAGACACCTAAACCTATGAAAACAGGCACCACCATAGCAGGAGTGGTGTTCAAGGTGAGTATAAAGCTGTTTAAACCGCACTGTTAAAACATGAATGAACCAAAACAGTTACTTTAGTCCATGAACTATAAATTAGATTCTTTACATTGTTTTTTCTTTTATCTTCCATCAGTGCATCACTGAACACAACAGGGAAAGTTTTTTATAAAGTCCCTGTTCACACCTGCATTGCCACAATGCATAACTTTGATAAAAACAAATGCAATGAATGTCCATTCCACACATTTTCACACTGGAGCAACTGCGATTTTAATGCCTTGCCCAAAGGCAACCAAAGGGTAGCTGTATAAAATGTGCGCAATAAACTAATATCCCAATTCATGTGTGTGTGTGTGTGTGTGTGTGTGTGTGTGTGTGTGTGTGTGTGTGTGTGCAGGATGGGGTGGTGCTGGGAGCAGACACAAGAGCTACCTCCAGTGAAGTGGTGGCCGACAAGATGTGCGCAAAGATCCATTACATTGCTCCAAATATATAGTAAGTCTAATACACGGCACACTGCAACCATGAGCGGAGAAAGCTAGCTTTAAAATATTCTCATCATAATCAGTCAATGATGTCCAATGCAATTCCACTTGTTTTGCAATTAAGTGCAATTTTCTTTTTGGTGCACTGCACATTTCACCATAAACTGCCTCCTTTACTTGTGATTTCCTACATATGCCAGAATGCCCTACAGTGATGTTGTATTAAGTACTAAGGGTTGCCACATAAGAACAGTTATGGCTGGAAAGTAAACAGTCCTGTGGTAACTTTATGTTCAAAATCTACTGAAGAGAGACTTAAACAAAGTAACATGCTGCCGATGACAGATTGCCCAAGTTGCAAGTTGTGGTTGCATTGCATTCTGGGCTGTTGAGGCTGATGTGTAAGAAGAAATTCGTCGATCTGTCCTTTGTATGATGGATTTTCTTGTTGAAGGGAAATAGTGGCTCAAGAAAGAAACCATCATTTAACTTTTCTCTCCTTCTCTTCTCATTAATCTTTCCCTCTCTGACTTACAAATACATTTTTCGTTTTTTCTCTCCGTAGTTGTTGTGGAGCAGGTACAGCAGCAGATACAGAGAAGACCACAGATCTTCTCTCCTCCAACCTTACCATCTTCTCTCTGAACAGCGGGAGGAACCCTCGTGTCGTCATGGCCGTCAACATACTACAGGATATGTTGTACAGGTTTGTGTTGCACACGCACATGTACCTGTATCTAGAGGTGTGAATTAATGAAACATGTAACTCACAGTCCATTAAAATAACTGTGGTGTTAATCAGGCTTCCCCTGTTTTGATCTTTGCACCCCCTCAGGTATCGTGGCCAAATTGGTGCCAATCTTATACTGGGAGGAGTAGATTGCACTGGGAACCACCTGTACACTGTGGGGCCTTATGGGAGTGTAAATAAGGTGCCTTACCTTTCAATGGGTATGTGACTTAACTCTATTTTGTAAGTGTTGGCAGCACTGTTACTGTGACATATATTTTTTAGATTCTTTGTTGTTGAAGTTTCTGTGATGCATCATGTTGGCTATTACCACCTGAGCCTCGTTCGTAATGTTAAAATGTGTTATTTTGTGTATAAAATACATAAAATACTTTATATAGATGAACTATCAATGCCAGATCATATCAAAACATGTTCTGTGTTATATGAAAGAGGTTATGACTTTATTATTCTACATTTTACCAGTATAAATTATACATTTTAATTAGCTGCAGTTATGCATTTTATTCACTCAGACTACATCCAGTGTGTTTTGCTTGACTTCACTTTGTGTCCATGCAGGATCTGGTGATCTGGCTGCTCTCGGGATTCTAGAGGATGGGTTCAAAGCCGACATGGAGGTACGCCACATAATAATAATGAACATTAGTCGTGATCATTTAGACATAATCAAAAAATTATTCCATGTACTTTTTGGCATCTTTAATTGAATGAATGTGGCAGGGCTGTTGGTCAAATAAGCTTCTAGATTATGTAAACAGTTGAGAAAATGTTTTAAAAAATAATTTGTTCTCCTCCATTTGAATTGGATCTATTACCAAATAAAAAACTGACAGATTGTGTAGGCATTGGGAAATCACTGCAGGTGGATTTTAAAAATGATGAGTGCCCCTTCTCCTTCATGTTCTGTATGTCGCTGTTTGTCCCTCTCTCCTTCATTTCCCTGATTCCTCTTAACTGTCTCAGCTGGAGGAGGCGAAGGAGCTGGTGCGTCTTGCCATCCACGCGGGCATCATGAGTGACCTCGGCTCAGGCAACAACATCGACATCTGCGTCATCACCAGACAAGGAGTGGACTACATCAGACCCTACCAGGTTTCAGAGTACAAAGACAACAGGTAGGCCAGCATGAGTAGGACTTTAGGATGTAGGATGTCAAAACATGTCTGCAAATCAAATGTCCTTCTCAGTGAGTAGTAAATATCTTTAGTCTGTCCCTGGCAGTGGGACTATGCATTAACTTTGTATGTGCTGAATTGTGACCTAATTTTTAAACAAGTAACCACTTTAAACACAACTGAATGTCAAGATTGAAACCTCCATTAATATATACATCTGTCTATAAAACCAAACTTTAATTGATCAAGCTTCACCCATGTAAAGACACAGCAGTATATTTATAGTGCCTAGGTTTTCTGATTCAGTGTCAAACATGGGTTAACTCCACATTTGTCAAATATATCTATCTATCTCTCCCTCTCTCCTAGGAAAACTAAATACAAATACCGTCCAGGCACAACACCGGTTCTGACAGAGAAAGTAGTCCGCTTAAAGCTGGAGGTTGTGCAGGAGTCCATGCAGCGGATGGATACAGCCTGAGCCACGACGCAGAATCACACCATATAACACCACAGCAATTAGCAGCAAAATGAAATTGTCTTTAATTTGATTACATTTTCAATCACCAGTTTTTATATATAAGTAGTGAAACATCTCAGACATGTGATTAACAATGTAATCATGGTTTCTACTCTGCTGCTATGCTTCACTGTGATGTGAAATAGTTTAGAAATACTTAACGGGTTACTACAGTAAGCAGAGACACTGCTAGGCGATACTGACTGTAAAATGTTTTTACAATATGGAATAAAAAAATAAAGGAAGATCATTGAATTAAATTCTATTTGACCCCTGTTGCTTAATTTATTTTCATGTTTTGTAGTCTAATTATTTACTAACTGTAATATGTGATGGCCCCAAACAGCTGATGATAACAGACCCAATAAACAGAAAGGCTTATAAGCGGCTGCATATGTTAATTTATATGTCATAATACGTCGTTAACTTGTCATTAACTGAACTGCATTAGATTGTGTATTTCTATAATGATGAACTATGCAAACCTCTGCTGGCTTTCCCAAACCTGAGTGATGCTTTTCCGCTTAGAAACTGATGACGAGACAAATATAGTGCTCTCCTATTGGTGTATTGGTTTATGCGGGTTTTGAGCCATCTTTTTTTTTATTTACGGAGTCTTGGTTATTTTTTATTTTGATCAATTAACTTTTTAAGTTACTAAACAGCCAGATATATTGAATAATAGTTGCGCACACATTTTGTGTTGCTGACTTATTTTAAATGTTATTTTTTTCAGAGGGCAGGACAATGAACTAGTTTTTAATTGAAACCCTTTCACTTTCGAATTCTTCGCGTCACGTACAAGGAAATTATCCTTGACGCTTTGTTAGTCGCCTTCGTCATTTTGGAAACCTTAACCCTAAAGTATAGAATATATTTAGAATATAGTTAGTACACTTTGATACATAATGGCTCTTTTACAAGTAACAGGTTTTAAGCCTTATTCTGAACTCCGGGGGCAGATTCTTCCGGCAGGACAGACGCATCTCTTCGACCGAACCAACCACTATAGTTTCGGGACCAAAACTCAAGAATTTGCTGTTCCTCTGGGTGTAGACGTGAGTATTATTTCACCAAATTTTGGTAAGCAACTGCACTGAATCTTATCCGGTATACTCGCCACACGCATGACGCGTCCGACGCGGTGGTCCAAGTTCTTTTACGCGTCTGTGGTTCTCAGTGTGGTGCAGGTTTGCGTCTTATGAAACTTTATATCATGCATTTATCTTAACTATCCCGAGTTATTGTCAAAGGATATTAGAATGTGATAGATATTTCACTCGTGTTCTCACTCAAACACGCACGCAAACACACACACACACACACACACACACACACACACACACACACACACACACACACACACACAGTGCTATTACCATGGCTATTACGCATCTTGCGTCCCACTGAGATCCCTTCTTTGATTTCTTTTAGCCTTCCGGGTTTCTCAAATCCTGCAACCGTGAAGGAGGTGTGTCCATAGACCTGAACCACGGTACGACCACCCTGGCCTTCAAGTTCAGACACGGAGTCATCGTGGCTGTGGACTCCAGAGCCTCAGCTGGCCGTTATTTAGGTAAATGCGCATGCCTAAAAGTATGGACATTTTTTTATTTGACCTGGAAAATATTAGAAAAGATGGCACTAAACAGAATATTGGGCGAAATGTGGGAAAAGTTTATTCTGACAGACTATTTGCTTCTGTAAAGAGGAGTTATAGAGTGACATGACTTAGAGTCATATTGACCAACCTGCTGTACATCATATAAAAAACACTCCCATCATCTTTAAGAACAAAGGTCTCAAAGGGGGTGGGGAGCTTTGAAATGTAAAATTTAGGGACCACGAGCTAAATGGGCTCAAAAATGTAAATAAGGCAACAAGTGTAACCAAGTTGCTATTTCATAGTGTTGACACACATAAAACTATAATCTTGGTCACTGAATGTCTCCTTCTCCCAAATGTGTCACGGCTCTGCAGCATCCAACGATGTCAACAAGGTCATAGAGATCAACCCGTACCTGCTGGGCACCATGTCGGGCAGCGCTGCAGACTGCCAGTACTGGGAGAGACTCCTGGCTAAAGAGTGCAGGTCTGTTATTCAGTGTATTGAATATTTGTGCCATTGTCGGCCAATCCCTTTTGTCCTTCAGTTTATTCTTTTTGGGTGACACAAAGAGGTCCAGGGGTCAGGACTGACTGATTTGTCAAGTGATTTGCTTATGAATGTATTGGTACTTTGTTTTAATATTTCATTCAGGCTATACAGGCTGAGGAACAACCAGAGGATCTCTGTGGCTGCAGCCTCCAAGCTGCTGTGTAACATGATGCTGGGTTACAGAGGCATGGGCCTCTCCATGGGAAGCATGATCTGTGGATGGGACAAAGAGGTGAGCTGTGTGTGTGGTTGTGGATGTGTATGTGTATGTGTGCGTGAGTCTTACTGTAAACATTACCATGTTGTGGTTTTCAGTACAAGCCAGGGGAGTGTAGAGGTGGGACTGGATGTTTATGTAATTTGGAGGTTTTATTTTCCCTGTTACTGTAATATGGCTGTATTATAAAAAAGTGATGCTGGTGTTGTCAGGGTTTGTGAGGCTTTGACCCAAAAATGCAGAGTAGTGACGAGGAGGCAGCAAGTAGAGTAAAAGATTTTATTAAGCAAAAAGGTTTACAAACTGAAGGTGTCCTAAGGGCGGGCAGGCAGACAAAACAAAGACCAAAAACAAAATCCAAAATCCACTAGAAAAACAGAAGACACGGAAGGACAAAACGACCAGGAAGGAGCGAAAGCAGGGAATGAACAGGAAGAAAAGATGACGATCTGACAAGAGACAAAGAAAGCACAGAGACTAAATACACAACGTAACGAGGGTAGTAACGAGAGACAGGTGACATGAGGGCTGATGAACAACATCAGGGCAGGACAGGCAATCACAGAGGCGGGAAATCACACAAGGCAGGAAGTAAAGAAACAGACACTACAAAGTAAAACAGGAAACATAAGCATAAAACATACACACATGGTAAAACATAGATAATACAGAAACACATGAGACAGGAAACAACAAGGAAACAGGGAATACATTAACACAATAAAACTACAAAAGAAAACCACAACCATGACAGGCGTGTTATCATTATTTCTAATTACTGTTAATGACGCTCGATGACGATAATTTACATTATTTATATTCACGTGGCTTTCGTCAGTAAAAACTAAAACATAGACACCATTTAGATAACAAACATTTACAACAAAAGCAATTAACAAGTAGCAATTTGCAACTAACAAAAGCAAGTGATTCAAACAGAGAGGGAATGTTTGCATTGTTTACAGTATATCAAATCAAAAACATATTTAAATATGGACTAAATGTCAATATGACACAAACGATACCATATGGTTCTGAAACCACCAGTTGGCCATCTCAAAATGATTACATAATTTAAGTATAAATTTAAGTACAAAGTATAATTTCTTTAAGAGTCAAGTATACAATCCTGAAAAAAATTAGAAGATACAAGCGTACCCTGCAGACATCACTGGAATTTTCCCAGTGTGGGATTAATAAAGTCTATCTTATCTTATCACTGATGAAGCAGTTCATTAAATCTAAAAACATTACCCACTGAAAAAACTCTTAAGTGCTGATGGTGTTGGTTCACTGAACATCTGATGTGGTGTGCACATTTAAACTCAGGATCCAGTGTCGTTCCAAGGTTTTATTGTTGTAAATGTAGGGAAAAGGTTTACACTGGTTGCAAGTGAATAATAGATGGATGGATGGATGGATGGATGGATGGATGGATGGATGGATGGATGGATGGATGGATGGATGGATGGATGGATGATTTTGTCTAAACAAATAAGTATATAAAGAAAATGTCACAGATCTAAATAGCCTTGAACAATCAATCATAACAAATTAGGTTGGATTCAGCTTGACTTCAGTAACGCATCCACAGTCTGCACTGCTTCCACAATCTGTACTTGGTGTTTCTCTTAACTTTAAACAGGATTTCACTCTGCAATCTAATATAAACCAAACAAAATACATCAAACTTTCAGACATAACATTCAATGTGACCAAATATAAGTGTTACACAACGAAAAAGTCTCCTCTCTTTGTTCTGCCTGCTTTGTTTGGCGGGAAAATGAGTGTCACAGGCCTGAAGGGCGGAGTTATATACGTTTGGAAAGGGGCGTGGTTTCAGTGGTGATTGACAGTCCATGAATGAGGCAGGTCAGGTGTAAACTTGATATTTAACACCCACAAAGACTAGTACTGGTATTATTGACACCTCACTATGTAGAAGTACTGCTGTATTCTTATCAGAAACCGTGGCCCATAAATAAAAGTTGTAAATGAAAACATTTAAATGTAAAACTTTCCCCTACAGACCATATAATGACTGTGTGCTCCCCAGGGACCCGGTCTGTACTATGTGGATGATAATGCGACGCGTCTCTCTGGCCAAATGTTCTCTACCGGCTGTGGCAGCAGTTTCGCCTACGGTGTGATGGACAGCGGTTACCGGGAAGACATGACGGTTGAGGAGGCGTATGAACTGGGCCGTCGGGGCATCACTCACGCCACACACAGGGACGCCTATTCTGGAGGCGTGGTCAACAGTGAGTACACTCTGAGAATGTTTTCTTTTAGATTTTGCATTTAAGTCTATTTTGTGTCTCTATTTAAGATATTCTTTTTGGCCACACTAGCGATATACACTTTAAAGTATAAAGTGGGTCAGTCTGTCCTATTTGGTCCAGTCTGAAATCTAAACAACTATACTAGGTTGGTGTTTACCATGAAGTTTTTCCTATAGGATGAATCCTACTGGTTTTATTGATCCTCTGAGTTTCCCTATAGTTCCACCATGAGGTTTACATTTTGTTGAAATATCTTAACAACTTTTGGATGAATTAGCATGAAATTTGGTTCACACATTTACAGTATGTCCCCCTTAGGAGGATGTGTAATCACTTCGGTAATCATCTGACTTGTAATCTATCACCATCATCAAACCTTTAAAACTAATGACATTCCTATCATCCTCAACGGTTTAGTATGTTTATTTATATATTTTATTTTTTTAATATATTTTTTTTTTTTTTTGTTTAATTTTAATTTGAGGATAAACTCCTTGAGATGCATCATGTAGTTCTCAAGAGGGCCCTCAGACACGAAAACATGGAAGACATAAAAAACATTAATAGTTATGATAATACAAAAATAAATAATACAAACGACAAACAAACAAATACACAAATAAGGGCTCTCCTACAATCCTCAACCACACACTTCATCTCTGTTACAAGCGTCATCTGCACAAAACTAACGAGAAATGAAATGAACGAACACTGCCAAATAAAAACATTATGTCAAAGTATTGAGCCTACCTATGAACTAAAATTGCAACCCAGTTCATGTTCAGCCAGGGAGCTTTGTTGCATGTCCTTCCCCATCTCTCTTTTTTTAATTAAGCAAAAACAGAATGTTATGGTCCTTAAATATATAAAGCTGTGGTCTATGAGCACTTGAAAATGGTAAAATTACATATTTGTCTGTGTACATTTGTAGTTATAATGTGTGTTTGTGTGCTCATCTTTGTGTGTGTTTCTCTAGTGTACCACATGCAGGAGGATGGCTGGATAAAGGTGTGTAAGGAAGACGTATCAGAGTTGATCCACCGCTACAGGAAGGGAATGTTCTGAGTTTGACCCTAAACCCAGATCAACCTCAACCCTCTGAATATCGTCTGCTGATGCGTCCCTTTCCAAAATAATGCAACTTTCTTTTGGCAACGATTTCAATATATTTTCTCAAAAATATATTGAAATATTTGATTTTGGAAATGAAAGACCCAACTTTGTCTTACAGCAGTGTGTAGGGGAGTGTGTGGACCATTTCTGATTTTGGATCGATGAAATGCTAGACCATGAAATGCTACTTAAAACCATTTCTTTAGCTACACATAAAGCTAAACTTTACAGGATCAAATTGTCATTACATTTTTAGGACTGTTTGTTTAGTTATTGTTCTTTATATTATGTAATGCAGGTACTGTGTATGTGGATACTTACATGGTTCAGTGGTGGTTTGTGTTAGCCAGACATCCTGTTAAAATAATCTTACATATACAAGACACAGCTCCAAATAAAGACTGTTGTTCAACTCACTGCTCTGTCCTGTAATGATTAACCTGACTGACATCATGTTGCTTTATGATATAAAGTGTCACGTACAAAACTCATGGGAGTAATTCAATATATCACTGAATATGCATTTTTTTTCAAACAGCGGCATTTTCAGCCTTTATAATAATACATGTTGACTCGTGGGTGATGTGTAAAATATGTTTCAGTTCTTCATGTCTCTGGCCTTGTTTACTGTCAGCAACATACAGTAGTTCTTCAATATGATCTTGTCATCACACTTTCAAAGTAGTAAATCCATTTGGTTTCTGTATGAGGCTGTGGCAGAAACATTTCAGATGCATCGTCTGAACATTACAGAACTTGTTTTTAATATCGCTGGGCGTCTGGTGAAATGTGACCACAAACATACAGGATGTGCCAAACCTTTCCAGATCTTGCAACTAAACCTGTTTGGTGAGATTTCTAAAGCTATCATATTACTGATAACTGTTGTTACAGTATCTCACAAATACATTCATCTTAATACTGAAGATACTGTGTATTTTTAAGTTTGGTTTATTATAAAATGTATTGTTTAAGGTATAATATAGGTAAGTAATGCAACAAAATACTTTTTTTTTTGTCATTACAGCTGTGATGTCAACTGTTTCCATGCAGAACTCAGCCACAGGTTTTGCCAGGTTTTTGAGGTATTTTTGGGCTTCATGAAAAAAGGTCAATCAACTTCATCTTTACAGGTGTGTGAGGATGTTTGTTTTCTCTATGAAGCTCACAGGATGCTAGAAGTTAAATATATAACTACATTTATTTTTTTTACAGAAAAACAAAGTTTATTTTTTGGACACACAAATCTTTTTTATCAGGGCTATATTAATGATATATAGCATGTATTTTGGGTATTCTTTACTGTAGGTATAACCTACAGCACATTACATCTATTTAGAAAAATAGAGTTGATTTGGAGGAGCCACAGAACTGGAGAATTTCCTGTCTGCAGATTGTAAATATGAATATAATAATAATATATAATATTTACAGTCTATGGTTTCTACAGGGGAAAACCAAAGCACCACATGTGCAGCCTGAATCATAGCTGAGAGAGTGGTCTTATACACAATCAAATAAAAACACATACAATAAGAAATTGGAAGTAATAGGAATCAATAGTTTGAAATGGTTTTTTTTGGTCTATTTTTCATAAACAAGATTATATGCCTCCTATGAGAAACACATTTTAATATATTATTAGAGAAAGGAGATACGAGAGAGAGAATGCAAAAACGTTTTACGAAAAAGGTCTGAAACAAACAAAGTTATCCCATTTGTGAGAGCCATTTGGGTTTGTTTATTATTTGTTGCTGTTAATCCTCCCGCCACTGGGGGTAGCCAGGGCGCTGTCCATTTGGCTGGGATAGAGGTGATTTAATCAATGGCCAATTGGGCACAGGTGGGGAAGAGAAGGGAGCAAACAGTTTTTTGAACGTGCAGTATGTTACGAGAAGAAGAAAAGTGGAATTAATGTGTTTTTGTATGATGTTTACACATATGAATGGACTCTATGTATGCGAAATGGCCTAAGTTGTAAAATAAATGCTTACTGGCGATGTTTGGCATTGGCTCACATAGTGCACGCGTCTTAAATAGTTAAATTATCCACCCAGCCACGTAGTGGACGTTTTCGAGTAGCAAGGGTCCCTACATCTTAAGTCAAAAAACTGCTCAAAGGAGGAAAACGTGGAGGACGTCGGGGGATTTTGCCATTGTTGCTGTCGCTTCGCTGAGAGGACGTTGGGGGATTTTGCCGTTGTTGCTGTTGCTTCGCTGAGGACAACGTTGGATTGCGCTGCACATTGGCATATTCTATTCATCCCCAACACATAGTTCTTCACCTGGCTCGGAACGGTGCCAGCGGAACGTCAACAGCGGCGAGCCGGCCAACGTTAAGGTATGTGTAGCGCTACAGACAGTGAATGGCCATTATTATAAATGTGTGCACACATAACTTTGCGTTTAAAATCCAATGCATTGGTACTAACTGTTTACGCGCTCCGAGCGCGTTTTTTCTTCTTCACGGAACTGTGCAAAATGCATGATTGACTATGAGTGAAGAGCTCAAACTTGACTCTGAACTCGTAAGTGAGACAGAACCGCAGTGTGGTTCGGACGCTATAGACTCCACTGTTAAAGGTTCGGACCCTTCTGTTAAAAAGCGAAGTATTAAACTGACAGAAAAAGCGTTTCTGGGGAAAATTGATAACCTGCAACAAGAAAGAAAGGTGAAACTAAAAAAGCATGGAATCTGAAAAATACAATTAGTGGTTTGATGAATGAAAAGGGCTTTGTAAAAGAGTTGAAAGGTACTTTTGTAAAGTTTAATGCTCTTTGTGATGAAGCAAAAGAAAAACATGAAGTGTTGATGGGTTTACTACCTAAAGACGAGGTGAAAAAACAGGACATGTGGTTTAAGGTAAAAATGCTCAGTGCCACTGATTTTATTTTTGACGTAAACAAATGGTTGGTTTACAATGAAAGTTGCCATCAAGCTGAAAATCTTGGTGTTGATGTGGATCCTCAGGACAGCATTTCAAACGTCCAATCCAAAGCTTCCAGTAAAGGCTCGGGTCGGAAAAGTACTGTCTCAAACAGCAGCAAATCTTCAACGTCATCCGTAAGGCTTCAAGCAGAGGCAGAAAAGGCTGCACTCTTGGCACGTGCTGCTGCACTTCAAGAAAAACATGCTTTGGAGGAGCAAGCGGAGCAATTAAGAAGGAAAAAAGAACAACTTGAAATTGAAACTGAAATAGCAGCTTCTTCAGCAAAACTTGCAGTGTTGAACACCTCATGTCATGGCAGTACGCATTCAGATGGAATGAGTTCCTATTTTGAAAAGGGAAACGCACTGAATCCTCACGCTGAACAATACAACCCACAGCAAAAGGACAGTTCTCAGGAAAAATATGCATTACTTGCCAGCGCTCATGCAACAGTGGAAAAAACAATGGACAAGGAAAATGCAGCTAAACAGGCAGGCTTTGAGCGGAAAAGGTCTGATCAAACAAAACAGTGGCAAAAACAGTTAAATCCTTCTGGTCATCTAGTACCACATTTTCAAGGTGATCCTCAACTGTCCGGAGACTTCTACAGTCTGTTACAAAGGCAAAACGAAATAACAGCCACCCTCGTACAGACGCAGAACTCACAGCTGCTGCCTCACAGAGAAGTTCCCGTGTTTGATGGAAGTCCCCTAGAATATAGGTCATTCATCAGAGCCTTCGAACAATGTGTGGAGGTCAAGACAAACAACAAAGGAGACTGTCTGTATTACTTGGAGCAATTCACTAGGGGGCAGCCTAAAGATCTAGTGCGCAGTTGCCAGCACATGCTGCCAGAAAGAGGATATGCAGTGGCCAAAGACCTTCTCCACAAACATTTTGGACAAGAAGTAAAGATCGCAGATGCTTACGTTTCCAAAATTGTTGGATGGCCTTCTATTAAGGCAGAAGATGCTAAGGGGCTACAAGCTTATGCATTATTTCTGCGAGAGTGTTGCAACGCTATGGAGGATTTGCAATATTTGGACGAACTCAATATGCCAGCAAACATGAAAACAATAATTCAAAAGCTTCCTTATAAGCTCAGAGAGAAATGGAGAACACTTGTGTGTGAAATATCTGAAAGGCAAGGACGTAGATCTGGCTTTAAGGATATCGTCAAGTTCATCGAGTACCAAGTTAAAATCATCTCTGAACCAATTTTTGGCAATATCCAAGATACTCAAGTTGTAAATAAAGGAGACAACAAGGCAAAGATACAGCAAAGGGCACAACTCAAAAGAAATAGCTTCGCAACTGCTGTCTTTATGCCTAAGGAATCAATTATGAACGTAACCAAGAAAAGTATTCATACTCAAACACAAAGTGTATCATCTACAACATCAAGCTCCGTTTCCTGCTTGTATTGTGCACTAGGTCATGCATTGGAGCATTGTCCACAGTTAAAACAGAGAACGCATCGGGAAAAGTTGGACTTTCTAAAAGAAAAGGGAGTTTGCTTTGGATGCCTGTGCATAGGGCACATGAGCAAGGAATGTAACAACCGCATATCTTGTAAAGTTTGTAAACAAAGGCATCCCAGCATTCTTCACATCGAGAAAATCCAAAAGAGCAAAGATGAAGGCCAGTCTAAGGAACTGTCGGCAGGTAGAAACACTGTCTCTACCTGTGGTCATACAGGGGCCGGAGGCAGTAACGGCATCCTTTCGATTTTACCTGTTAATGTTAAGTGTACAAAGGGAACAAAGGTTGTTCAAACGTATGCATTTCTGGATCCAGGAAGTACAGATACTTTCTGTTCTGAAAGCCTTATGGAACGATTAAACATCAAAGGAAAAAGGACAAAAATTCATCTACGCACAATGGGCCATAACACCACTGTCCCAAGCAACATTATCAAAGGTTTGGAAATCTCTGAACTTACCGGCAAGCAGTTTTTCGAGCTTCCTAATATGTTCACACAAGAGGAAATGCCAGTGACGACAAATAATATCATCACCGAAGAAGAGTTGTCTAAGTGGTCTTACCTAAAGGATATACATATTCCCCGGATCAATGCTGGTGTCGATTTACTGATTGGCACAAACTCCTCAAGGTTAATGGAACCATGGGAGGTGATCAACAGTGAAGGAGAGGGACCATATGCGGTAAGAACCCTATTGGGATGGGTTATTAATGGACCTCTACGTGGAAACAGTGCAGAGCAGTGTGAGAATGGCTACCCTGCTGTCACTGCTAATCGGATTGGTGTTGACAGGTTGGAAGAGCTGCTGATAAGGCAGTACAATCATGACTTTAATGAGGACTTCTTTAATGACAAAGAGGAAATGTCAAGAGAGGAAAAGAAATTTATGGAAATAGTGGAAAGTTCAGTGCAACTTAAAGATGGCCACTACACGATGAAACTGCCTTTCAGGACACCACATATAAACATGCCAAACAACTTTTCTGTCGCTAAGCAGCGCGTCAGTGCTTTGAAAAGGAGACTTCTGAAGGATGAAACATTTCACGAGGAATATACAGATTTCCTTACTGACGTCATCAACAAAGGATATGCTGAGCGGGTACCAGAGAGCCAGTTGGAGCGCTCTGAGGGAAAAATCTGGTATCTCCCTCACCATGGTGTGTACCATCCACAAAAAGGGAATCTGCGCATCGTGTTTGATTGTGGGGCAGAATATAAAGGTGTTTCGCTGAATAAGGAGCTTCTGCAAGGACCAAATCTGACAAGCTCTTTGTTAGGAGTCTTGACAAGGTTCAGGCAGGAACCCGTGTCAATCATGGCGGACGTACAGTCAATGTTCCATCAGGTCAAGGTTGATAATGAACATATGGACTTTTTGAGGTTTTTGTGGTGGCCAGAAGGAAACTTGGAGAAGGAACTTGTGCAGTATCGTATGACTGTTCACTTATTTGGAGCTGTATCTTCTCCTAGCTGTGCATGTTATGCTCTGCGAAAAACCGCTAACGACAATCAAACCCGTTTTTCAGCAGAAGTAATTGACACAGTCACAAGAAATTTCTATGTGGATGACCTTCTGAAGAGTTTACCTTCTAAAGAAGACGCTACGCTCATGGTCAGAAACCTTACTGCTATCTGCAAGTTGGGAGGCTTCAATCTCACGAAATGGAGTAGTAACAATCGTGAAGTGTTGTTGCAAATTCCAGAAGGACAGAAATCCAAGCACTTCAAGGAGTTGGATCTGGACAGAGACAAGTTACCAGTTGAACGAGCTCTTGGACTACTTTGGTGCAGCGAAACTGACACCTTCAAGTTCAAATTTAACAT
Source organism: Sander lucioperca (assembly GCF_008315115.2). NCBI lineage: Eukaryota > Metazoa > Chordata > Actinopteri > Perciformes > Percidae > Sander > Sander lucioperca. The sequence continues at coordinate 22,128,351 of NC_050186.1, read as the reverse complement.
CAGAGATCAACCTCATACAAGGCGTGGAATGTTATCTATGATTAGTTCTGTGTATGATCCTTTGGGTTTCTTAGCCCCATTCACAATCCCAGCTAAGATGATTTTGCAAGACCTATGTCGACTGAAGTACGGTTGGGATGATCCAATACCCCAATCCTTTCGACAAAGGTGGAACAAGTGGTGGAAAGATCTTGAAAATGTTGAAAGATTCAAGATCAGTAGATGTTACAAGCCAGAAGACTTCGGACAGATAACTTCTGCTCAGTTGCATCACTTCTCTGATGCCAGTGAGATTGCACATGGCACAGTTACTTACCTCAGGTTGCAAAACAACAAGAACGAGGTCCATACTACTTTCATACTTGGCAAAGCGAGGGTGTCTCCACTAAAACAAATGACTATTCCTCGCTTAGAACTGACAGGTGCAGTTCTTGCTGTTAAAGTGGATAAGATGCTAAGATCAGAGCTACAGCTTCCTTTGGGGAAATCACAATTCTGGACGGACAGTACAGCAGTATTAAAATACATAAAGAATGAGGATAAAAGGTTCAAAACGTTTGTTGCAAACAGAATAGCAACCATCAGAGACGCCTCAGATATTGCACAGTGGAGATATGTTCCTTCAGCACAAAACCCAGCAGATGACGCCTCTAGGGGACTCAAACTTGAACATCTGATTCAAGGGAGATGGATTGAAAGTCCAAGGTTTCTGTGGAAAGCAGAAAATGAGTGGCCAGCACATACTTTGGATACAGACATTGATGATGACCCAGAAGTTAAAAGGAACTTCACAGTGAATGCAGTGGTCATTGAAGACGTCTCGAATGCCACGCATAAACTGATCACTTACTTTTCCAGTTGGAAAAGGTTGAAACTGGCCGTAGGTTGGATTCTAAAGTTAAGAATGATATTGACTGCTTTAAGTAAGGAAAGGAAGCAGTTACTGTCGTCAAGTGATGATACGAGTCAACTGACTGTCAATGTGGGCATGCAGAAATTTAAAGCCACCTTAGGTGAGCAAAAGTTGTCTGCAGAGGATCTTGTTGAAGCCGAGACCTCGATTGTTCGTTTCAGTCAATGGGAAAGGTTTCACAACGAAATTGATGCATTAGCATCTGGAAGGTCCAAAGTAAAGAAAGAGAGCCCCATCTATAAACTTGACCCAGTTTATGAAGAAGGGTTTTTAAGAGTTGGAGGACGGCTAAGCAAAGCGTGCATGCCTGAAGCTGCAAAGCACCCACTCATTTTAGCCAAAGAACAACATATCTCCACTCTTTTACTCCGCCATATTCATGAGCAACTGGGCCATGGTGGTAGAAATCATGTACTCTCTACTCTAAGAAAAAAATATTGGATTACAAACGCCAACTCAGCGGTGAGGAAAGTAATTGCTGGATGTTACTTCTGTAGACGTTGCAGAGGTAAAGTGGGTGAGCAAAAAATGGCGGATCTACCCACGGAAAGAATTGTGCCTGATCTTCCACCGTTTACAAATGTTGGTGTGGATTATTTTGGGCCAATTGACGTCAAGAGAGGTCGTAATATCCTAAAGCGCTACGGAGTACTTTTCACTTGCATGACAAGTAGAGCAGTCCATTTGGAAGTCGCTTACTCACTTAATACAGATTCTTGTATTAATGCATTGAGAAGATTCATCTGCCGTAGAGGACAAGTTTCTAAGATGCGATCAGATAACGGAACTAATTTCGTAGGAGCTGAAAGAGAGCTCAGGGAAGCTCTAGCTTCAATGGACCAGGACAAAATTCAAAGGACTTTGGCACAGGAAGGAATAAAATGGAGTTTCAACCCCCCTGCTGGATCCCATCATGGTGGTGTATGGGAACGGATCATACGTATGGTCAAAAAGATTCTGAACACCGTTCTTCGTCAGCAGTGTTTGGACGATGAGGGATTTCACACTGTGTTATGTGAAGTGGAAGCCATACTTAATGATCGTCCTATTACAAGATTGTCTGAAGATCCCAATGATCTTGAGCCATTAACACCAAATCACATTTTGTTGATGAAAGGAAAGCCTATTCTTCCACCTGGACTCTTTGAAAAAAGAGATCTGTACATTAAAAGGAGATGGAGACAAGCTCAGTACATAGCTGATCTCTTCTGGAAGCGATGGACGCAAGAATATTTACCATTGATGCAAGAACGACAAAAATGGAATAAAGTGAAAAGAAGTTTCGTACTTGGAGATGTAGTTGTTGTCGTCGATTCAGCAGCACCCCGTGGATCCTGGGTACTTGGACGTATACTGCAGACATTTCCTGATAGGAAAGGACTTGTACGCTCTGTCCGTCTTAAAACCAAGACCAGTGTAATCGAAAGACCGGTGACAAAGATTTGTCTTCTTTGTGAAGCAACAGACTAATGGAAGTTCTACCTGTGGTCAAGGGAAGGCCAAGGAATATTCGTTTATGGACTATGGGGAGTTCTTTTAAGTTGAATGTTTCAATCGGTAGAGTTGTTTCACATATAGGGGCTCCTTGTGTTAAAGTTATGAATTGTTTTGTCTTCTGCCAGAAACAATTAGGGGCCGGTGTGTGAGAGCCATTTGGGTTTGTTTATTATTTGTTGCTGTTAATCCTCCCGCCACTGGGGGTAGCCAGGGCGCTGTCCATTTGGCTGGGACAGAGGTGATTTAATCAATGGCCAATTGGGCACAGGTGGGGAAGAGAAGGGAGCAAACAGTTTTTTGAACGTGCAGTATGTTACGAGAAGAAGAAAAGTGGAATTAATGTGTTTTTGTATGATGTTTACACATATGAATGGACTCTATGTATGCGAAATGGCCTAAGTTGTAAAATAAATGCTTACTGGCGATGTTTGGCATTGGCTCACATAGTGCACGCGTCTTAAATAGTTAAATTATCCACCCAGCCACGTAGTGGACGTTTTCGAGTAGCAAGGGTCCCTACACCATTTGTTTTCTTGCCATGTGAAAAGTCAATTTCCCCCTTTAGTTATTTGTAAAGAATTATTTTGTTCTTCTGGCTCTCTAGTTTAGGTCAGACAAACATTAATTTAGTCTCTGTGACACTAGTGGATACTCAGGCAATATTCATATAATTATAGCTAGAGTCACAGAGGTTTATGTGAAATCACAAAAAGACAGACATTTGGAGTATTGGGCACTTTATTAAAAAGCAAAACACCAATAGAAAATGAAAAAATAGCAAGGCAACTTCATTCAACATTCATCGCTTTTCGGTTTACAAAACTAAGAGAGAAAACGTCCCTCGTCCCAAAATACTAGCACAAGATATTTACAAGAACATTTCAGTGAGCTGAGAAGCTGAAAACATCCCACAACCCTTTTATAATCTCAGCTAAAATTAAAATGTTTCAAAACAGATCAAAAGATAGATATTATGAAATAAAAAAACAACAACACACTAATGATTAATTAAGAAAAACCTGAAAGACATAAATTATTTTTACTTTGTTGGAATCAAAACAAGATCTTCAGTTTTAAGGAAATATACAAACTAACTATTTACACAACTGGAAAATATTTATATTTATTTAACACATATTTATATTTTGTGTGTGTGTTTGTGTGTGTGTTTAGTCCAGTTTATCACCAGGAGGAACACAGACAGAGAACATTTACACCTTCGGGACATTTCTGGGGTCTAATCTGCGCAGCATGTTTCTGGATGTTGCTGACTGACTGATGTTGCTGACTGATGTTGCTGACTGACTGATGTTGCTGACTGATGTTGCTGACTGATGTTGCTGACTGGTGTTGCTGACTGATGTTGCTGACTGATTTGCAGCGTTGCCCCCGGTAATCTAATCCAACCAGAGATTTCAACTCATTTTTCAAACTAGTTAGGGGTCCAAGCCCGAGTCTGTAAGAACGGGCAATAGCAAAGCTATGCCGTTCATACAGCAGGGCTGTAGAACCCTATTGTTTTTCTACTGATTTTTCCTCTTCATTGTTATTCTTCTCCGCCTAAAACTCCGACTACAGCCTAAACCGTACATGGTGGGGGGTTGGCATTTACAGGAATGGTCCAAAACTCCGCAAGGACCTCAGGCGCAAAAATTGACCCACTTCCACCACTAGGTGGCGCTATGGCAGAAAAAACGCGTTTGGCCCTATAACTCCCACACCGTACACCGCACATCTAAAACCCATATATCCACGTGTTCCCTGGATCCAACTGAATCACGTGATATAGGCCACGCCCATTTCCGCCTAGACTTTTATCAAAAACCTACTTTTTCGATCTCCTCCTAGACCGTGCGACCGATCTGCACGAAACTTGGACCGTAGCATCTCCAGATCGACCTGACAAAAAGTTAATAAAAAGATTTTTTATAGGATAAAAATTGCGCATATTACGCACGAACAAATTTGTGTAGCTAACGATTAAAACACCAACTTTGCCATATCTCAGCCAAAATAAACGCTATCAATGCCAAACTTTAGATTCTTGTTTGACATGACCCCTCTGGAGGTCCCCCACGCGCAAAACCAACTTTTTCGAACTCGTCCTAGGCCGTGCGACGGATCAGCTCGAAACCTGGTAGGTAGCATCTCCAGATGGACCTGACCAAAAGTTATTCAAGGAATTTTGCTATGTTAAAGTATGCGCATTTGACGACCAAACAAATTTTCATAGCTAGCTACCACACACGTATCATATCATATCTCGGCCAAATTACAAGTTATCAGCAAGGAACTTGGGATCCTTGTTCAACATGCCACTATGATGCTCTGTACCAAATTTGGCGAAGATCGGCCTTTAGGGGGCGCTATAAGCAACGTTTATTTGTTTTGGCCAATAACTCAATGCATTTAAATGGGAAATTTGCATATGCAATATCTCTGCCACAGTAAAAGCAATCAACACGAAACTTGTGGTGCTCGTTCGGCATGTGGCTCTGAGGCGCTGTACCAAATTTGGCGAAGATCGGCCATTAGGGGGCGCTATAATCAACGTAGACCAGTTTTGGCACTTTTACTCAATGTTAATGGGGTATTTGCAATGGAAATGTACCACAGACCTTGCAGCTCACACTTCTCAATATTTACTGATGTTTGCCTCCTACCATTACATTTTGTTTTTTCCTTTTTTGTGCTCCCCTGGTTTTTTACAATAAACAAACTTCTTAACCCACTTGACAAAGTTGCTAAACCTTCACAATGGACAAATGCAACTCTTTTCTCTCACTTTTTCAATCCAAAATCAACACCATTCATAGGAGCCGATACCGTGCAATTAAACATTGCAGTTGGTGCTAAGTGGAGAGTCTGTCATAGCGTGATTGGTTATGTTAGTGTCATTGATTCTTAATTTCCCACGAAGCACCCACGGAGGAAAACATAAATCGGCGCCTATGACGCCGTTTGCAACGTGACCACCTCCCCTGCTCCTTCAACCACCACACCTGCCTCCCCCCTCCACCCTCTCAGTCACTCTCTCATTTCTCTCTGCTCTCTCCTGCGGTCAGGGGGGTAAGAAGTTTGTTTATTGTAGATAATTCTTAAAGGTGGTCCGTATATGCGTGGAGGTGAACTGGTGACCGCTACGTTTGCAACAGCGACGTACCGCAGACGTCGCGGCTCGCGCCTCTCGATGTTTAGCGACGTTTGCCTCCCCGCCGCCCGGCTTCGGGTTCCGCTTTCGTGCACTCCCCCGGGGCGTCGGGGGCGACTGGCGTGGGTGGCTTGGGCCCCGTCATAACTGCTTGCAGTTCTAGTTTTCTTTGTATTCCATCAATTCTTTTTTCTTTCTTTATTTTATAAAGGACAACACACATTAATCAACATTTCTGTAAATGTGCCAGTGTTAGCCAGCCGGCTAATTTTCAACTATAGTCCTTTGGCCAGATGATTTTAGACCAGAGCATCTCCAACTAGATCCCAGCCCTGATTCTACCAGTTTATGATTTGATGATGAAGAACTGATGAGTTCAGTTTATGGAGGAGAACGTGGCTCCGCTGATTGATCCACTGATAAATGTATCCATAAACCTAAAGACACAAACATAAAATAAATTAGGCCTACATAAAATAATAAACAAAATAATTTAACAAAAATATCTGGAGTTTAATTCCACAAAGACTCATAAATACAGTATCATTTAGACCTAAAATATCAATGATTCAGTCATTTAAGTGTTAACATTTTGTAAGTATTTATATTTTTTAGAAGTACAATTGTTTATTTTAATTTGGTTTGACACCATTTTAATAAATTGGTCTCATTGTTTTTCTAAAGGTTCATATTTAAATTTTTAATATTAGACTTTATCTGCTGATGTGAAGGTTTCTGAAATCATCTGTTCCTTTCTCTTAATAATCTGACTTCACTTCTTATTAAACAGTTTCACCTTTGTTGTGGAGAATCAACAGAAAGTCAGAGATGTTCTTTACAGCTCCAACGTGTCCCAGAGGTTTCCCAGTGGATGAAGAACCAATCCCAGAAGGTTTCACAGAGTTTAAGGCAGCTCTGTTTAACAACAGCTGATAGTAGTTCATGTCCTGTATGAAGCTACTCACTGGGTGCAGGGTGATGGGTTTAGGAGTTAGGTATTTGGATTCAGTTTGTCTGAGAGCTCACGGTTGTCCATATCTGTAAGGTCAGAAACACATTGTTAGCCCACATCCTGCTCTGAACTGACTCTCTGTTTTACAGACAGCTAACACTGTAGGAAACAGTTCTTCAGCACAACATCCAGAAACATTTTAAATCTACAGAGTGATGTAAAGTCAGAGAAAATAGAGGAAAAACAAGTTGTACTTACAGGGTGTTTTTCTGAAATAAAAAGAAAATAAATTATAAATGTTATTACAGTTAAAAATGACTTTTTCACCTTCTTTCCAGTGATGATCCCTCTTCTACTCACTCAAACTCAGAAATAAGTCCTTTCCATCATTTGTTTTAGATTATTTATTTTCCTATCATCTCTCCGTGACATCATCATGCTGTCATCATATTATCACAAAACTGTGTCTGAGTCTTACAGTGATTCAAGATTCCTTTTTAAATTGTGCTTCACTCGTCCACTGGTCAATAAATAAATCTGTGCGTGACAGAGGACTTTAAAATTATAAGCTCACTCATCCCTCTCATGGCATGTTGCACTCATGCAGTCTAGGAAAACAGATTTTGGTGTGTCACTGGGAAATAAAATGTATCTCACTTTTGCAATCTGGATAAAAACATCAAGTCAAAGTCTAAAATTAAAATACTGAGAGAGAAAAAAGAGAGACAATGTTTCTATTAACCCTGGTTCCTCACCATTCTTCTTTTTATAAATGACAACTCCGATCACAGTGATGAGGACGAGAGCGAGAACAACCCCTGCAGCAACCATGGGGATGATCATGTCAACGGGTTTCTCTGTGGAGCAGAAAACAACAATAGAAGGTTAGAAGAGAAGAACATCCTTTCATCAACCAGACCACAATCCTCTATACAGACACTGTCTGGTGGTTTGTCCTGCTGCTGTTGTTGATTTAAATTATCATCTCTGTCTGTATCCCTATCCAGCTTTGTCTTTGTTTAACTGTTTGTTGGTTTCTGTCCCAAATGTTGGTTTTTAGCACAATGAGAGCTTCTGACAATCATGTTCAAACTCCTTTTTAAATGTCAGCATACTTGGCCAATTAACTTTATTCTGACTAATTTACTGATCAATACAGTGCCTATAATCTCTGAACTGTGGTCACACAATAACATAGCTAAGACAAGGTCTGAAAAAAAGCTGACAAACCAGCAATAAAAGATTGTAAAATAACCTTTTACAAGGATTTAAATTAAATAGTGTTTTGTATGTTTCATTATTGAAATTTTTCTTTTTCTTCAAATTTAAAGCTAAAAGCCATTTTATGGTTGTGCGCAAACTCCACGGCGTCGCTCCTACGGCGTCGTGACCCTTTAGGAGTTCTGCGTCGGGGTTGAGCGCGTTTCTTTGCATCGCGGTGCATTTCACCACCAGAACGCTAGAGGGTGTGTGGTTTCTGGAGGGTCAATCGCGAAATTCTTTGTTTACTTGTGCGTTGGTGTGTGCCTCGAGCCGGCGTGTGTGTGTGTGTGTGTGTGTGTGTGTGGGGGGAGTGGGTGATAGAGCGAGGGAGAAAGTGAGAGAGTGACGGCAATTGTCTTCGGAGCAAGTTGTGACTCTAGAGTGATAGTGAGAGAAACAAAGTGTCTCCCCGGTGCTTTCTGACCACGGTGGGAAATCTGTAGCAGAAAAAAGTTAACCCTCTCCTTGATTTCATGTTGTTTATGGAGAAGGAGAACCAGGAAATGAGTCGGGGGAAATGCAACGCTACCAAGCCACGGCCGAGCGACGCGCGTGGCTGCGACTTGTAGTTACATTTTTCGAGAGGTGCACGTCAGGCTACGGCGTAGGGTCCGGTGTAGACGCAGAGGGGTCTGTGGGGGTACGCCGTCGATTCTACGCACGACTATAAAACGGCCTTAAGTAAACGTTGGACAGGCAGAACACAAAAACATCGTAGTGGACAATGATAATTCCTTCAAAGCAGTTTAAAACTTTTACTTTACATTAAAGGTTATGATTAAAAGATTTGCTGATTCCCTTGTCAAGGTCCAGAGGTGGAGTTTAATGATCTAAACCTTAAAGTTATATATAAAAAAAACTAGATGAAAGTTACAACAAAACCATTTAAGGAAACAAAACTTCCAACACATAAAAATACATGAACTACAGGACTGTTACAGTAAACTAAATGTGTGTTTCCCTCCTCACGTCTGATTCCAGTCTCACCTCTGTTGGTCCTGATCTTTGCTTTGTCCAGTTTGGTGACGATGTCGTCCTCCACACCAGAGAGATGAAACACACAGTCGTACCTCCTCCAGTCTTCAGCTGGGACTGATGAAAGGTCCAGGTCAACACTCATCTGGAAGGATCCATCGTGGTTGGGGAGGATCTCTCCGAGGTCCACGTCCTCATGAAGCTCCTCTCCATCTTTCCTCCAGAACATCATGGCTCTGTCAGGGTAGAAACCTGTAGCGTGGCAGCTGACTGGAGAGGAGGGAGACTTCTGGAGGAGAGACACTGAGGGAACCTCTGCACAGTGAAGACAAAGACTTTATTATTATTTACTGGAGATTAATATTATCTTTCCTTTTTGATGTAATGTATTTTAAATCAGGGCTCTAGAGTGCGACCATTTTGGTCGCACATGCGACCAAAATTTGTAAGGGTGCGTTTTTTCCTAGGTCGCACCGGTGCACCTAACGTCCTCGCATCCGCTGCCTCTGCACTAATGAAGCGATGTCGTTTATATCGATATGGTTTAATGTTGCGTTACGTGACCCATTCCTTCTGTAAAGCCGTGCCTGTGTTTGGATCTCTCTCCGCGCAGCCCCGCCCCCATTCACTCACACACGGCACCCCTGCAGCAGTTTTAATTGTTATTAACACAGCTATATATTGTTAAGTATGAGAGGAAAACCTGTATTGGTACCAGTGTTTCCGCTGGTAACTCTCTGTTATTGCGGCCGCCACGGCGAAAAACACATTAGAAGTTATTAAATGCAACTAACTTCAATTCGTTGAGTAATAGCGTGAGATGGAGCCTGCTGGACCTGGGCGAGAGATGTGACCCATGGCCAGAATATCATAGTTCATAAAAATGCAGCGCAGTGACGATACAGACATTTCATAGCCTACACAAGACGTGTAACGCCGCTGACCCGCCAAAGCGCATTCGACCCAGCTGGACCCAGCCAGCCGTCACTCTGTGAGTAGTATACGCTTCAGTCCATCGCACTCCCCTTTCCCTCTGTTTTAAGATTTCGGCCTTTATTTTGATAGGAAAGCTGAAGACATGGAAGGGGAGAGAGAGGGGGGAATGACATGCAGGAGAGGGTCGCAGTCGAACCTCTATATATACCAACTGAGCTATCCGGGCGTCCTCTCTCTCTTTTAATCAGTCTGTTATTGTTGTTGAAAACAAGTGAAGGAGCTTTCTCAGAGATATATATATTTTTTAATATATCCTAAGCTATTTATTTCAGATAACTTTCTGAATGTGTTGCAGCTGTATATTTTCAAACTGGTAAAGGAAACCCTGTCTTTGCATTTTATTTTAATCACAATCTGTTTTAATAAAAGAGCTTGTGAAAAGTGGCTTTGACTTAAAACTCAACATTTAGCCCACTTGGTAAAAAAGTACAGAGCTATATATCGTGTATCCCCATTCAGCGTTAACGGCGACGCAAGGAAAAATTTGGGTGCACCTAAATTTTGTGCTGGTGCACCTGAATAAAAAAGTTAGGCGCACCAGTGCAACCAAGGCAAAAACTTAGTCTGGAGCCCTGTAAATGCATTTTTTATGAAATGCAAATAAACCTCACTGATGTGTAAAAAAGGGAGGTGAGATAGATTAAAAAGGGAGGACAGGGAGTGTGAGAAAGACAGAAAGAGACAGAGAGACAAACAGAAACAAAGCAGAAAGAAAGAGAGAGAAAAAAGTGAGGAAAAGAGTGGTGATAAATGCAAAGAGGAGAGGGAGGCAGAGAGATGAAGAGAAGTGAGAACATGAGAGAAAATGTGTGTAAACTGAGACAAAGTGGGTCTCTGTTGTTTAATATTTATTGTAATGTTACTGTTGGTTAGAAACACAAGAAGAAATGTTAACATTGTTGTGTCCATTAAACTCCATCAGGTCATGTGATTCTACCTGTTCTCAGCAGAGAGCTCCTCCCATAGTTCACATACTTCTTCAGATACTCCGGACAAATTTGAGTCAGGTAGTGTTTGTCCTGGGCTATCCGAGCTTTGTTATTGTCCAACTTGTGTTTGGAGATGACAGCCTGTTGTTTTGGAGCGATCCATGTCTCTGTCTTCAGGTCAAATGATATGAAGTCTTCTCCATCATAACCATACTGCCAAAAACCATTAACCTCTCCAGTCTCATCATCCCACTCACAGCCGTACATCCACTGGAGAATGTGGTCACCTGAGAGAGAGAGAGAGAGAGAGAGAGAGACATCTGTTAACAGTTAACTCAAAATAATAATTATTTTCATTATCAATTATTTTTATTAATCAATTAACCAAACAAATTTAAACAGAAAAGCAGCAACATTCTCACATTTCTTTTTCATAAAAGACTTAAATAAATATTTGATTATCAACATTGATGTCAGTTCATTTTCTGTAATCAACTAATAGATTATTGACTAATAGTTTCATCACTTTATATGTTTATTACGACACAGACACACTGTGGTCAATTAAATCTAATCTACTCTGTAGTTCTGCTAAATATTTAGTGTTTAAAGTAATTATTCTTGTCATTATTGATTATGTAAGGAGTATTTTTGATACATTTAAATAAATGTTTACAATGTGAAATGAAATGTTGAAAACTGTTGATCAGAAGTTGTGAGAGTGTGAGATGAAATCTAATAGTTTCTTCTGTCTGATCAACACTCAACTCTATTTCATATTAAATGATATTAAACAGAGAGAAGAAGAACATTATCATATTTGAGAAACTGGAACTACAAAATATTTTGACTTTTTTCTTAATAAAAGACTAAAATAATGATCTGATTATAATGATCTTGTTGATGATCGATCAATATTCTGTAATCACCAGATGTAGTAACTGACTGATTGTTTCAGCACTATAAATGTGTATTAGACACAGACACACTGTGGTCCAGTAAAGTTCATCTAATCTGTAGTTCTTCTATATTTCTATATATATATATATTATGGGATGTCCAGACTGAGGTCAGTACAGTGAGTGGTGCTGTTGAACCTTTTAAAGCTGAGATGTGAAGGAGACATTCAGCATGCGCTCCTGTCAGCAGCTTCATTAAAACATCCTGCTCCTCCTCTCATATGAGGACCCAGCAGAAGCAGCCTGTGGCCCGTTTACAGGCCCCTGCTCCGTAGTTTAAGAAACCAGGCAGTAATGTTCCTCTATCAGCTGTGTGTTTGTCAAACTGTTTGGGATGAACTGGGTTCCTGCAGGAGAGTTCTTCTGGACCAGCTCACTGTGGCCGCTTCACTCCACTTATTCTGATCTAATCTAGTGGAGATGAAGTGGTAATGGTCTCTGCTGCTTATTATGGGATGGACAGAAACACTGGATCAGTGTAGTATAGCAGCATCCAGTCCACTCAGTCTCAGTAATGTTTCTGTTGAGTCGGAGTGTGTTTCAGCCACGAAAATACATCAAACTGTTTAATCTGTGTGTGTGTGTGTGTGTGTGTGTGTGTGTGTGTGTGTGTGTGTGTGTGTGTGTGTGTGTGTGTGAGAGAGAACCGTTCATCCAATCTACTTCTCGCTTGCTTTCCTGGGTACCCAATGAACTTGGGGTCTGGAATTTGGAGCAGTTTGGACAGCATTTGGATAATAAACTGTGAATAAAACTTAAAGGCCGCGGAAAAAAAAGCCCTGCCATAACGCTGGCTCTTCCGTGTCTAACCTTCACAATAAAGCTCCATGTTAAATTCACCCAGCATTTTGCTAAGAGTAAACTCAATAAAAAACCTAGACGTGTTTACTAAAATAAAAGAATGAAAATATAAACATTTTATCAGTAGAAAGTGAAACATAAACTAACCTCCAGTTTGGTTGAAGCGCTGCTTTGCAACTTCAATGTTGGGTTTGTAGACCTGCTGGGCACCCATACGGAGGTCAGTGTTCCTCTGCCAGTACTGAGGATCATCTTCTGTGACTCTGCTCATCCAGTCCTGTTTGGGTTCGTCTCTCTTGGTGTTACTGTCATAGTGATCTATCGGAATGTCATCAACCAATCCAACAACCACAAACTCTGGGAAGTTTGGGACTCCAGAAGATCCAGTGTGGAAATACTTCAGAGAGTGAGTCACTGTAAGAAAATATGAATGTAATAATGTCAGTTTTTATATAACTAGGGATGTGACGATGCACTAAACTCACGATCCGATTCACGATTTTAACTCCAGGATACGATTTTGTCACGATGTGTTAACAGAAGGAGCTGCAGATAAATGACTGGGAAATATTCCTTTATATAAACTACAAAACAACAGATGTGTCCTCTTATCAAAAATATAACTGAAATTGTATTCTATCTCAAATAACAAAAAAAAATAGAAAATAAATAAAAAAATAAACAATGTAATAATTAGATTTTTAAAACAAATCCCATCTCAAAATAACTAGAAAAAAACTTAAAAACCCGTAGTAACGTCTGAAGTCAAAGAAGTGAAATCTAAAGTAGATCAGGACCTTTAGGACATTTAGAGAAGAATCTCAACCAGTTGTAATCTTGACCCAGTTAGGGAGTGAGGAGTTGCAGCGTAGTAGAGTAGAGGGAGGCAGGAAGTACAAGCCCGTTCCGGCAGGGGAGAGTACGAGCCCGGTCCAGGGCCCCTCTCTTTAGCCTGTCTCTCTTAGTTATGCTATTATAACTCTAGACTGCTGTGGGAAGCTCCTTCCAAGGACACAATGAGCCGCTCCCTCTTCTCTCTTTTCACTTGTCTCCTTTTGTGTGCATCTTAGTCCCAGAAATGCCTGTTACTAACCTAGCTCTGGGGAGTTTTCTCCCCGGAGTCCCTTTGCTTCTTCTTCACCCAGAACATCGCCTTGGAATCGGGTGGCACCTAGACCGGGGTCTTGGGTGCAGCTGACGCTATGGACCTACTACACCCTGCTACGCTCTGCGATTCCACGCAGTGCCCGACTGCGTCCTGCTGCGTCCAACCGCGTCCACCCAGGCTGCTGTGCCACACTACACCCCATAACGCCCTGCTGTGCCCTACTATGACATGAACTACTATGACTACCATTGTGGTCACTGTTCCACTATCTTTATTATGACTATTATTGCCACCATTCATCACACCCCCAACCGGTGCCGTCAGACACCGCCTACCAAGAGTCTGGGTCTGTCCGAGGTTTCTTCCTAACAAAAAAGGGAGTTTTTCCTTGCCACTGTCGCAATAGCTACTGCTAATGCTTGCTCTTGAGGCAACCACTGTAATAGTTGGGGCTTCGTAAACTACAGAGTGTGGTCTAGACCTACTCTATCTGTAAAGTGTCTTGAGATAACTCTTGTTATGATTTGATACTATAAATAAAATTGAATTGAATTGAATATCAAAAAAGAAAAATATACTGTTATTGCACGTTTATAAATAAGTCCACATGAGGCCCACAGGGGATTATTAAGGAGAGAGGTTTTTGAAGGTAAAACTTGCAGAACTTCTCTTTATACGGTTCAGAAATGGGTTTCTTTGCTCTTTTCTTGCTGCTTTCATTTTTCATATTCAAGTAAGAATGGATTATATATTTTGGATGTTGTTGTTGTCAGAGGGTTTGGGAATTTTAAATGTAGGAATAACAATAAATAAATATCTGACTCAGTTTCTTATTTTAATCTTTATGTTTATATATTATATATTCACTTTAGAACTATATTTTAATTTAACTCTAAATATCTCTGATAACCAATTATAAGTAAAAAAAATTCTGAATTTAAAGGCGATCTCATAAAAATGTTTCCTCCACCATCAACTGATGTTTGTTCTCTCTCAGTCCTGACTCTCAAACTTTATTCTACATTATTTTCAGGATCAACAGAGTCAACTTTCTGCAGGTGTCTGGGAGTTTCTGATGGTCTGTTTCAGAATCCTCCACTGTCCTCTGCTCTCTGAATCAACACACATCACATTTCTTTACAATTCTCCTCTAGTCACCAAAACATCTTTTACAAATCTGTCCCAGAATCAATGAATGAATAGATTAATATTTAAACAACAGTAGAGCTCGGTGATGCTGGATCATTGAGGCTGATACTGATATCAATACTTTTAGTTTGGTTTTAAAATCTGATATAACAGTCGATGGTCTTTAAAATATAGATATGGACACATGACATAAATAATGAGTGTGACCCAGATCCACACTGATCAGAACATCTCCCAGTTTAAAGATCAACTTGTGCTCTCTGGTGGACAAACTATGTAATGATGACTGTGTTTCTAAATGAGCTCAGACCTAGTTTACTGTTTCCTGTTATCAGCCAACATATCCACTGATACCAATATATCTGCAATAAGATGATATCAGCTGATAATATGATGGAGGATTTATCTTCAAGCTGTAAACAGCTAAACTCAGTCAACTATATTCATGTTTCAGTTTGTGGAGTCAAACTGTGGAATTATCTGATGAATGGCTTCAAATATTTAGTTTTGTATGAGTTAACTCATAACAAATTACGGATTTGAATTCAAATCTTTATTTTTCAGTGAACAAAACAGTAACAATCTAATGTACAAATACCTATTGTATTTAGTCTATCCTAAAATTGGAGATATTATACCCTACAGTTCTGCCCCTTTCAGAAGGCTATCGGCCTCCTTTAATACCCTGACCCGTATTGCCAAACATCAGTGACTAGCTAACAGTACCTATAGGGATCAATCAGAGAGAGTTGCAGGGACAGGATTTACTAACGTGAACTTTAAGATAATGGATTTGTTTGGGTTTTGTCTTTTTATTTAGGCTATTTCTATAATCTGCAAAGAAGTCCTGCTGGAACTATCAAAGACTATAAAAAGAAGTAGACTAAAGACATACAGCATTTGTTCTTTTACAATCAACCAACTTCAAAAGAAGAAAAAGAAGTCTTAAATGACCTGCTGCGGCGTCCTGTATGACTCCCAGGAGGAGCAGAACAAGACAGGTCTTCATTGTGAGCTGTCGCTTCTGAAGCTTTAATAGATTTTAAAATTAACAATTTCTATGTTTGATAACCAGCAGATAGCATTTTTCCAGCTCGAGGAACCAGCGTCAACTGAGGATAAAACCAAGAGGAGCGCTGTCATCACCTTCATCTGACCAATGGGAATTTAGACTGAGCATCAACGTCACTTGTTACTCGGTGAAACTGACCCAGTGAGGTTATGAACGAAAGAGAAAGTAGAATGATGTTATTTCAGCCTTCAGAGGATGGGGAGACATGCGGGACTTTATTCTGGTTTCTCAGCTGTGTTCACATATGAAAGGAGTATTCTACCTTCTGCTGCTCAGATCTTCTAGAATGATCTGTAATGTAATGTATTGTAATGTAATATAATGTAATGTAATGTAATGTAATGTAATGTAATGTAATATAATGTAATGTGCAGACATGTATTAAATCTTGTGGGAGGTCAGAGGTCACTGTCAGCTACAGATCAGATACTCTACAGTTTGTGGGGGTGCAGTAGTGTCTTATTCTTCTTGTGTTCTGTGTGGCTGATTGAAAACAGTCCTGATCAAAAATATCGACAACAAACAACAAATCCAAGAGTGCTTTCATTGATGTTGTAGTGAGTAAATGTGCTGAGGTGCCCCTGAGAGCTTCTTAAAGCCAAAGATGAGATGAGGTGATCTGTGTGTGACAGGCTGAATGCTCCTGAACTGATCTGGAGCTGTGGACGCTGAAAACTGCTTCAACAAGAGAAATGGAACACCTCTGTTGATGTTTGAACACCTGATGCTGGTTTTCATTTTGCTCTTGCTTTGGTGCTGTTTATTCTCTCTTTCCATCCTCACTTATTGTTGCTGAAGCTCTTTATAAAACATTATAGAGTTTCTGTTTAATAAGAAAACTCAGATCTTTTGTTCCAACTTCTACATCTGAGACATTATTATTCATGGTTATTACACAAACAAATCAATATGTATCACATATTTTATCCAGAAAACGTGGTTTTAAATTGTTTGTGACTTTTGAGGCTTAAACTCTTTCTGCTCTCTGCTGATCAATGTCTGAGTCTTAAGCCTCTCTTTTACAATAGTCTGATCTGCTATCATCTATATGCCTCCTATGAGGATCAAACTCAGAACTTGTGTTAAGACCTTTCTTTTTAGAGGAAGCAGATACAAATGAGAGAATGCAAAACTTTCTCAAAAAAAAGATCTGCAACAAACAAAACCATCCCATTTGTTATCTTGTCATGTGAAAAGTCAATTCCCCCTGCAGTATCTGTAAAGAATTGTAAGTGCCCCAAAATCATTTATTCCCCCTCTTTAGTTTACCATCTACAGGTCAGATAAACATAATATAGTCTCTGTGACAATAGTGAATACTTAGGGAATATCCATATAATTGTAGCTCCAGTCATAGTCAGATGTGTTTGTGGAATCACAAAAAGACCGAAATTGTATGTATTGTTGTATTGGGCACTTTATTGAAAAGCAAAACACAGATAGAAAATGAAACAAAATAGCAAGGCAACATCATTCAACATACGCTATATCACTTTTACATTTCTTTATGTTTACAAAACAAAGAGAGAAAACATTTTTTCTCAAAATACTAGCAGAAAATATTTATAAGAACATTTCTATCAGTGAGGCGAGAAGCCCAAAAACATCCCACAACCCATTTTAGAGTCTCAGCTAAAATTAAAATATCACGTTTCAAAACAGATAAGTAAAACAAATTTCCCTTTGGGGACTTGTATTTTAAGGAAATATATAAACAAACTATTTACACAACTGGAAAATAAATGCTGTAGCCTACTGATGCTTATATTTTGTGTGTGTGTGTGTGTGTGTGTGTGTGTGTGTGTGTGTGTGTGTGTGTGTGTGTGTGTGTGCAGAGGGGTGGGCAAACTGATCCAACCTATCATTGTATCTGTCACTGGGCAAGAGCTGCAGTCACCAGGAGGAACACAGATAGAGAACATTTATTGTTCTGATTTGCAGCGTTGCCCCCGGTGATCTGATCCAACCAGAGAACCAAAGGATGACTTTCTCACTAGAAATAGTAAAGAAAACTCTACTGGCTGACAAATATCTGTTATCTCAAGGTTTATATCATCATATCTCTGCCACACCCTAGGAGTGGATGTATGGAGATGGAAATGCATGTGCGTGTAAATTTGTGTGTCCATATGTGTATATCTACATTTGTGTTACCAATATTGATTAAACATGAAAACCCCAACAGCAGAAGTATCAAACTGTAACTATGGAGGATTATTTTAGATGAACTCACAAATCTTGATCATGTATGTATGAAGAGTGCTGTGATGCTTTCATTGATTTTAATATCGTGTTTTACTTCTCTTTAAAAATGATCATCCTCATTTGATGTTCTGGAATATTTGTGATGTTTTTGTTAACTCATTGTTTTCTCTGTATTCCAATCGATGAGCCTCTACTATTAAATTCCCAACCCTAAATCTATCACTTTGCAAATTTTGAATGTGGTGGCACCGCTCCTTTTTCCGGTTCAGAATTTATCCATAAACATGAACTGATGTTAATTCTCGGTGGGCTTGTCACTACAAGTGTTACCTTTCACATTACACATTGTCATTTGATAAGTTTTTGCCACACTGCACTGCAATTTTTTGACCACATAAAACAAGTGATATTCAATCCATTTCGCTGGTGAGGTGGCCCTTCTGTATGGATTACAGATCGTGTAGAAACTTTGTAGATGTTGCCAATTTCTTACAAAGTGGACTTCATCCTCCTCTTCACACTTTCACTCGCAACTGTCCAGACAATAAAATAGTAAGTTTTCAGAATATGCATTAATACAGGTGATATTTCAGACAGACAGAGCCATTAGTTACCTTTTGATCAATGCTGTGTAGCTGTTTACACTGTCTGTATGAGAAGCACTCGAAGAAGTCTCTGACTCTGAGAAGAACAAAACACAAAATCATTTTAACAATAATCAAGTAGAACAGAAATGGATTTGATAATTACTAGTACAGTGCCCATTCAAAATGTGCCTGTTTGGAACGAGCAGATTGTGGTATTGCTGCTTGAAGCTTTCTCCAGAAACCATTGTACCCCTAAATTACTTACAGCAGGCCCCCAAACCACTTAGCAACCACGCTGTATGTCCTACTACTAACTTACAGTGTACTCCTGCTTTAGAGAAAAACATTGTATTACCACATTTACCTGACAGATGTGGCAGATTCTGAATTTAGGGCAGAGGAAAAGGTGGAAGGCAATGCAAATAAAGAGTTTTTCTTAACTAGATTTTAGTGTTGTCTTTTTCGTCAGCGATATTGCATGTTGATATCGCCAGAGTCAGAGTTTAATGGCGGCGGTGCTGTCTCGTGATATAACCTTTCATCAACGAATTTAACACTTCAGCAGAGGTGTTCATTTCCAAACAGGGCTTAGTGGCTTGAGTGTTAACGTTGAAGTATGGATTTAATTCGCAGGGGTATTTTGCTGGCAGTAATGTTATGTGTAGTAACGTTAGCATTGTTGCAATGACAACTAGCTTATTGCTAGTGAGATAACATTATTCAAACTAAACTAAACACAACTTTTTAAGCAGCAACGTGTGTGACTGGAGTAGAACATTTACCACACAGTTGTGTTAGGCCAGATATAAACTGATAGAAAACGTATATCCACACCAACAACTCATTGTCTGAAAAACGTCTACACGGTCGGCATCATGTTGTGGTGACACAATTCCGCTGATAGTGACCGAGACAGCGGAGTTTTAGTTGAAAAACGCTGCCTGTGGAAACCCAGCTTTAGGGTTAGGTGAAGGTTGGGTTTATGAAGGGTAGAAATAGGTTTTTTATTGAGTTTACTCTTAGCAAAATGCTGGGTGAATTTAACATGGAGCTTTATTGTGAAGGGTAGACAGAATCCTTTCTCTCACTTCAGTCTCACTTCAGAATAAAGGCAGTGACTGACAGCAGTAGCTGAAAAAATAGGCTTACTTGAATGTGTGGTTGGCATAGTTGCTTTAAATTTAGGTGAATTAGGAATCAAAGATAGTTTAATTTTTGCACTCAGTGTATATATATACACAAGCATCTATCCAGAGAACAAACATTTTAATACAATCAAAACAAGTTGTACTTACCTTGTTGATAGGATGTAGCTGAAATATAAAGACATGATTTTTAGATGCCAAAGTTGCAAATGCCAGAACATCTCTTCTCCACTAAATCTAACACTCACTACCACTTACTTACACTGGTTACAAATACCTTTTACAGTTCTGTTAAGGTCTTCATTTCTTTTCCTATACTTCTCTTTAACATCATAAAGCTTGGGTCATATTATCATGATGCGCTTATACTGTTCACTGGTAGCTGCTTCAGATTTTGGTGTGCCTTGAACTAACCCTTGTTTCAATTT
The DNA here is from genome assembly GCF_008315115.2 of Sander lucioperca. Taxonomy (NCBI): domain Eukaryota; kingdom Metazoa; phylum Chordata; class Actinopteri; order Perciformes; family Percidae; genus Sander; species Sander lucioperca. Next base: position 22,108,221 of record NC_050186.1, on the reverse strand, counting down.
TGATGAGAGTATCAACTCTCATCTAATGACAATTTTGATGAATTTAGGCAGCGTATCAACATTTACCCAGACTTTGTAAACTACCGGAGAGAGCTGCTGATGATCAGCAGACATGGCTGGTTAGTGACTAAAACAGCAGGGGGCACTGTGGCTCTGAGCCCAACATCCCATGGCTGGCTGCTTCACATTTTTGTGAATTAGGAATTATTAATCCGTTATCATCTTTAGCACTCAGTGAAAGCCACTTTTGAAAATCAATTCAAAATCTAAAAAAGTCAAATATTATAAAAACAAGTTGTACTGTAAAAAAGAAAAGACATTGTTTCAGTTGTCAAAGTGCAAATGCAAGGATACTGATTTCCTCCTACTCACTCAAGTTGGATCAAATTCCTTCTACATTTCTGTTTAGATTTTATTTTATCACTTTCGTTTCACTTTTTAATCTGGATAAACCATTTACTCAAGACTAACATCAAGGAAGAACTGGAAAAGTCAAATGTGGAAATCTTTGGTTCTCTCACCATTCTCCTTTTTGTAAATGATGAATCCGATCACAGCGATGAGGACGAGAGAGAGAACAACCACTGCCACTGCAGCAGAGATCATTATGACGGTCAAGTCAGCGGGTTTCTCTGTTGAGCAGAATTTTTTTTTTTTAAAGTGTGTCTCTGTAAAAAAATATATTACAGTAAAATCTTTCATTGTTTTATTATTCATAACTGCAGAAATAATCATTTGGAAATACAGAAACAACTTTAGCAAAACCAGCTTTTTAAAAAAAAAAAATTTAACAAAGCTAACGTCCTCTTAAATTTAGCAAAGTATAAACCAAAAAATCATGTTTTGTGTGTTGCATTATTGACCTTGTACTGCATCATTCAGAGGGTTTTGAAGAGTCAAAAAGCAGCAGAAATAAACCAGTCAATGGCCTTCATGTAAGAACATTTTCCTATTTTTATCCTAAATCTCTCTTACTTGTTTTCCAAGAGGTTTGCTCATACAAGTGTTCAAAATCACCAACTCTCTTAACTGGACACATTTCTTGTAAATGGCTTGTTTTAGCCTGACGAACACAAGCTGTTTATGGGGAGGTTTGTGTTCATGAGATTTCATCATTAATTGAAGCATCTAAAATCACCGTACAAGTTGAACTGTTCCGCTCTGCTCGTGAGAACATTTAAGTCACAAAATGTTACCAAAGAGTAAAAAGAAAGTGCTCCAAGTCCTGCTGTTTAAACCAGCATCAACTGTAGCAGTGTCAGTGTAGTGCTGTTAGAAGACCTGAAGCAGTTAGTAAATATTAACAGTACAACTGTGTACAGTGGGACAGAAATAAAGAGGGAATGATCTAAAATGAGATGCTAAATAATGTTTTTCTAAAGCAAAACGGTTCTTAACTAATATGAGAGGTGGTCATGAGACAGTCACAGAGATATTTTAGATTACAGTAGATGATGCTCTGGAAGAGAGAAATATGAGAAGACTGGTGAATGCCACTTTATAGCCTTGTCTCTTGTTTGTCTCAGTTTACATGCAAACGAAGTTTTCCAAAATCTCCACTTTGGCCAGAGTTTTTAGAAATAATCGTTTTCTGTGATGAAAACGGGGTTTTCGTGTAAATGAGAGGCCAAACCGCAGGAAAATATCTGCGTCTTCCCTTCGTGTAAACAGGGCCTTATTCTCATCTGAGCTAGTGGAGATAAAGTGTGGTTGTTATAATGGGATGGAGAGAAACTCTGTATCAGTATAGTATGGCACATTTAGTTGAGTCTATACAAACAAACATATCCATATAAAGGCTTTGAACTTAAGAATTTAAGGATTTAGTATAGTTTAGCCTACCTTTGGTGTTTATGACACATATCACCAGGCAACTTTCCATAAAGCCTCACTGACAGAAAGAAAACATGTTGGTAGTCAGGGACTTTCCAGGGCGGCTCAAACAATAAAAACCAACCCCCACCATAGGAAGCTTTGATGCACTGCATCAACGTGCAGTCAAGTGGCTTAACCAGAATATAATAGACACAACAGACACTGATATGTGATTAGAAAAACTCTAAGGCCTCTCACGTCTAACCAGTTTAACACATTCACAACTAACATGCTCAGTAATACCTGAATAGTTTAATTTTAGTCATTTTTAAGTGATGTCTTTGCATCCCACAGTACTGTATGAATCAACCAGAGCCAACTGGACCGGTATATAAAACTCACACACGCTGAATTCTCGCTATGGAATTACAAGTTAAACTAAACTACATGCACATTCTTGCATAGAACTTAAAAATATTGTTCTTGAATTGCACAATAATCAAAAACATTCAGATATGGTCTGACTGATGATCTAGCAGGGATCAACTGAGGTCACTGACTTTGATCCAAAATGTCTGATGCTGTTGGTCAATCTACTTCAACCATTTCTTTAGCTACATATGAAGCTAACCTTTGAACTAAACAACTTCATCTTTACAGGTGTGAGGATGTTTGTTTTCTCTGTGAAGCTCACAGGATGCTAGCAGTTAATTACATACCCATAAAAAAAAAAAAAACACCCAAAATGTTGCCACGGCAACATTAATGATATATAGTAGTATGTATTTGGGGTATTTTATACTGTAGGTGGCATAACCTACAGCACATTACATCTAAACAGAGTTGATTTGGAGGAGCCACAGACGTTTTTTTTTCAGTTGGCTGTGATGTCATCGGTTGCCGGGCAGATTTCAGTGCAACAGGTTTCTACAGGGGAAACCAAAGCAGCACATGGTGCAGCCTGAAGATAGCTGAGCGGATCTGCCAAGTCTTATACATAAATAATCAACAAATAAAAAAACAATGAAGAATTGCAAATGACAGTATGACATTACAGTTAGATTATTTTACTCTACTTTATAAAACAATTTTTCATAAATAAGCCTATATGCCTTCTATGAGAAACATTTTTAATTTTGTGCCAAGACCTTTCTTATTAGAAAAGGGCGATACGAGAGAGAACGCAGAACAGTTTCACAAAAAAAGGTCTGAAACAAACTAAATCCTCTTTTGTTTGTTTTCTTGTCATGTGAAAAGTCAAATCCCCCTAACGTTATCTGTAGAGATTGATTTTGTTCTTTCGGCTCTTTAGTTGAACTAGTTAATTAGTTGAATCAAAAAAAGACAGAAATGTGGATTATTGGGCACTTTATTGAAACATCAATAGAAAATGAATAAAATAGCAACGCAACTTCATCTACTTAACCCAACACAAGAAGTGATTTTTGGGATCGCTCTTCAATTTATTTATGTTTATAAAACTAAGAGAGAAAACGTCCCTCGTCCCGATATACTAGCACAAGATATTTACACAAATATTATCAGTGAGCTGAGAAACTGAAAACATCCCACAACCCTTTTAGAATCTCAGCTAAAATTAAAATATAATAATGTTTCAAAACAGATCAAAAGATAGATATTATGAAACAAAAACAACAACGCACTCCTGATTAATTAAGAAAAATCTGAAAGACATAAATTATTTCTTACTTCAGCCTAGTTGGAATCAAAACAAGATCTTCAGTTTTAAAGAAATAAACAAACTAAATATTTACACAACTGGAAAATAAATGTTGAATTGAAGCTAACATTGTGTGTGTGTGTGTGTGTGTGTGTGTGTGTGTGTGTGTGTGTGTGTGTGTGTGTGTGTGTGCAGAGGGGCGGGCAACATTGATCCAACCTATCATTGTTATCTGTGATTTCATGTTATGATATAATTCACTAGTGATGCAAAACTCCGTCCAGGAGGAAAACAGATAGAGAACATTTACACCTCTGGGACATTTCTGGTGTCTAATCTCCTCAGCATGTTTCTGGATGTTGCTGACTGATGTTGCTGACTGACTGATGTTGCTGACTGATGTTGCTGACTGACTGATGTTGCTGACTGATGTTGCTGACTGACTGATGTTGCTGACTGGCTGATGTTACTGACTGACTGATGTTGCTGACTGATGTTGCTGACTGACTGATGTTGCTGACTGACTGATGTTGCTGACTGACTGATGTTGCTGACTGATGTTGCTGACTGATGTTGCTGACTGATGTTGCTGACTGGCTGATGTTACTGACTGACTGATGTTGCTGACTGATGTTGCTGACTGGCTGATGTTACTGACTGACTGATGTTGCTGACTGATGTTGCTGACTGACTGATGTTACTGACTGACTGATGTTGCTGACTGATGTTGCTGACTGACTGATGTTACTGACTGACTGATGTTACTGACTGACTGATGTTGCTGACTGATGTTGCTGACTGACTGATGTTGCTGACTGACTGATGTTGCTGACTGACTGATGTTGCTGACTGATGTTGCTGACTGATGTTGCTGACTGATGTTGCTGACTGGCTGATGTTACTGACTGACTGATGTTGCTGACTGATGTTGCTGACTGACTGATGTTGCTGACTGATGTTACTGACTGACTGATGTTGCTGACTGACTGATGTTACTGACTGACTGATGTTGCTGACTGATGTTGCTGACTGACTGATGTTACTGACTGACTGGTGTTGCTGACTGATGTTGCTGACTGATTTGCAGCGTTGCCCCCGGTGATCTGATCCAACCAGAGAACCAAAGGATGACTTTCTCACTAGAAATAGTAAAGAAAACTCTACAGGCTGACAAATATCTGTTATCTCAAGGTTGATATCATCATATCTCTGCCACACCCTAGGAGTGGATGTATGGAGATGAATGTATGTACGTGTGTTTATGTGTAACAATGTGTTAACATGTTATTAATATTGATTTAACCAGAAAAGCCCGACAGCAGAAGTATCAAACTGTAACTATGGAGGATTTCATTTAGATAGACACACAGATCTTTATCATGTATGAAGAGAGCTGGGATGCTTTCACTGATTTGAATCTCGGTTTTTTTTACTTCTCTTCAAAAATAATCATCCTCATTTAAATTAACCAACATTTAAACAAATATGTTATCAGAGGAAACGTCACTTTAAATTAAACTAAATGATCCAAATAATTTAATGTCATCATTTCATTTTGATCATATTTGGAAAATATTTTTCAACTCATTTTTCAAACTAGTTTTCTTTGTATTCCATCAATGAACATCTCCAACTAGATCCCAGCCCTGATTCTACCAGTTTATGATTTGATGATGAAGAACTGATGAGTTCAGTTTATGGAGGAGAACGTGGCTCCGCTGATTGATCCACTGCAACATGTATCCATAAACCTAAAGACACAAAAAAATTACTTATTACTTAAAAATAAATTACATTAAATAGAAAACAAAATAATTTACCAAAAATATCTGGAGTTTAATTCCACAAAGCCACATAAATACAGTATCATTTAGACCCAATATATCCACTATTCAGTCATGTAAGTTATAACATTTTGTACAATTGTTTATTTTAATTTGGTTTGACACCATTTTAAAAAAATAGTGTCACTTTTTTTTAAAGGTTCATATTTAAGGTAATATTAGACTTTATCTGCTGATGTGAAGGTTTCTGAAATCATCTGTTCCTTTCTCTTAATAATCTGACTTCACTTCTTATTAAACAGTTTCCCTTTGTTGTGGAAAATCAACAGAAAGTCAGAGATGTTCTTTACAGCTCCAACGTGTCCCAGAGGTTTCCCAGTGGATGAAGAACCAATCCCAGAAGGTTTCACAGAGTTTAAGGCAGCTCTGTTTAACAACAGCTGATAGTAGTTCATGTCCCGTATGAAGTTACTCACTGTGTTCAGGGTGATGGGTTTAGGATTAAGTCTCTTGATTCAGTTTCTCATTGACCTCAGAGCTGTCAGGAGATGGAGGGCATTTGGCTGAAATAAAAAGCAAAAATAAGTCATTTATTTTTTATTATTATTATTTTTGGCAGTGGATATTATCCCCTCTTCTAGTCACTCAAATCTCTTCTACCTTTCTGTTTTTATCTTACTTCACTTCTTTTCCTATCACTTCTCTCTTCCAGAAGGAGAGGAACATGCAGAGACTGACTGTAGTGTATAATGATGGCATGAAACTGCTTCTGAAACAACCAGGATGGTATAGTGATAGCCAAATCTTTGGTAGTGTTGGTGTGCCTACCTGTTCTGCCTTAATAAGAAACCTTATTTATTAATATATGTGTAGAATGTCAGTCTCAGAAAACAGAATGATACCAGCTTTAGCCCACATTGATTTTAGCTCTGTTAATTACATAACCATAAAAAAACACCCAAAATGTTACCACGGCAATATTAATGATATATAGTATGTATTTGGGGTATTGTATACTGTAGGTGGTATAACCTACAGCACATTACATCTAAACAGAGTTGATTTGGAGGAGCCACAGAACTGTTTTTTTTTTTCCAGTTGGCTGTGATGTCATCGGTTGCCGGGCAGATTTCAGTGCAACAGGTTTCTACCATAGACTGTATACAGTCTATGGTTTCTACAGGGAAAACCAAAGCAGCACATGGTGCAGCCTGAAGAATAGCTGAGTGGATCTGCCAAGTCTTATACATAAATAATCAGGTAAACATCTAGACTGTGGAGACATTGGTGCTCCTGTTTGTATATTACAGCTGAAGGTTGTTGAACTTTTATTAATGTATATGAATTGTACTATATATTGATTGCTATATTTTGGTAAATAGTCCTTTTTTTATTGTACTATGGACCTTCCATTTGTGTCCTGAATTAAGTCATTATTATTATTATTATTATTATTATTACTACATCATCATGCTATTGTCATTGTAGGATCCAAGAGCAGCTCCAGAGTGTAAACCTTTAAGGTGATACGTGTTTATCCTCAGCACACATCTCTCAAAAAGGTTTTTATTAATCCACTCTCCCTAGTACAAAAAAACTTTCCAAACGTCCAAAAATTTATGAATAAATAAATATACAGCTATGGAAATAAATTAACAAATTAATGTGAAAATAAAAGAAAATGCTTATAATTATTCTTTTATATGTAGTTATTTCTCTTTATATTTCCCACTAGAGGCGCAGTGGATCTGTTCTCTTTCTTGTCCCTTGGCTTCAACATCACTCAGAAACCACGGATTTCTTTTGTTTGTCAAATTTATTTTCCTTTATCATTCAGAATTCGTATTGATACGATTTCTTTCTTTTCCATCAGCAAATAATAAACTGTCCTTGGCGTACAGGGATTGACAACGGAGCAAAACATTAAAGATATTTAAAAAAAAACTTAAATTCACAATCCCTTAGCAGTACTGAGCGGTACAGTGGTCAAAAACCGTGTGGCTACAAACAAAGAAGAAAAAGTGAATGAGAGCTCAGCTGTTCTATACCAGCTGATACAATCACTGCCTCAATCAGCTGACTGTCAGAAGGCTGTGACGATACGCCACGTAACAAGATCAATTAACACAACTGACTAGTTCATAATGAGTCTGGTTTACTCTCAATATCAATGAGTTTATGCACAAAAATAAGTTAATATCAAAATCATAATTCTGGCTCCAATAACCACATACACACACTTTTATTTCTTTTTTATATTTCCAATTCTTTTTATTTACTTATTTTGCCCATTACTCTTTATATTTCAACATTTTAGTTTCTCTTTCTTTTACATATTTATTCTTCTTTATGGCACTCCTAAAGTTCCAAAACCAAACCAAACACTATCCACACTCAGCTGTTGGTTGAGGGCCATCAAACTGCCGGTCAGACTTAAAGGGACAGAAATGTCTCTGAGTGGATTATCAGTAACGCTAATAAATAAAATACTACTGGATTATCTAAAAGTAAACGCACATTAAACATTATATATGAAGAATAGAAGCAAATATGAAGAAATATCAACACATAAATATTAATGAACGTTTAACTAAAATATATATTTGTCTCTTCTAGTCATATCATAATGATATGCACTGAGCCTCACACCACTTACTGCTCAAGTTTGGAGTTCGCTTCACTTTTAAAATCAAATGATTCATTTTAAGTCTAAAATCTAAATACTGAGAAAGAAATGAGAAAATCTTTCTGTTTGAGTCTCTCACCTTTCTTCTTTCTGTAAACTAGGACTCCGATCACAGCGAGGAGGACGAGAGCCAGAACAACCACTACAGCAATGATGGGGATGGTCATGTCAGTGTTCACGTCAGGATTCTCTGTTGATCAGAAAACAACAACAATAGTCCCAACCTGAACAGATGAAGCAGTTAGAAGGTTTTTCATTAAATCAAAGCTATATAACCGGTGGGCAGACAGCACAAACATCATGGTGGTGGACAACCATCATTTCTCCAAAGCAGTTTAAAACTTTTAGTTTACATTACTGTAAAAGTAAAGATTGGTTTAATGACCTAATCCTTAAAGTTATATATTTTAAAAAAAAGAAAGAAAAGAAAGTGACAACAAAACCATTTAAGGAAACAAAACTTCCCATCCAACACATAAAATACACGAACTACAGGACTGTTAGAGTAAACTAGATGTTTGTTTCCTTCCTCACTTCTGATTCCAGTCTCACCTCTGTTGGTCCTGATCTCTGCTTTGTCCAGTTTGGTGATGATGTCGTCCTCCACACCAGAGAGATGAAACACACAGTCGTACCTCCTCCAGTCTTCAGCTGGGACTGATGAAAGGTCCAGGTCAACACTCATCTGGAAGGATCCATCGTGGTTGGGGAGGATCTCTCCGAGGTCCACGTCCTCATGAAGCTCCTCTCCATCTTTCCTCCAGAACATCAAGACTCTGTCAGGGTAGAAACCTGTAGCGTGGCAGCTGACTGGAGAGGAGGGAGACTTCTGGAGGAGAGACACTGAGGGAACCTCTGCACAGTGAAGACAAAGACAGTTTAGAGGTTCTTTATTAATATTTACTGTAGCCTATATCAATAGTATCATTCTGTTTGATGTCATGTATATATTAGTAACACATACACTATATATATGTATTCAAAGCAAATAATTCTCATTGAAGTGTAACTGAGATGGATTACAAATGGAGGACAGTGGGTGTGAGAAAGACAGAGAAAGGCAAAGAGAAAAACAGACAGATAGAAACACGGCAGAAAGAAAGAGAGAAAATGAAGAAACAGAGTGGTGATAAGTGTGAAGGAGAAAGTGACAGAGAAAATAGAGTAAAGGAAGGCAGAGAGATGAAGAGAGGTGAGAACATGAGAGAAAGATAAACGTGTGTAAACTGTGACGCAGTGGGTCTCTATATGTTTGATTTGATTTGATTTATTGGGATCTCCATTAGCTGGGGCCATAGGCTATTCTTCCTGGAGTCCACCCAAAGCTTATGCAGCTATACATTGCCGTGCATCATTATTACATTAAAACAACCACTAAAAAACACACTACAACACAGGACAACAAGGACCTAGTTTAAATTATTCACAGAACGTAGAGATGAGATTATGATAGCAATCACTGTTAATATGATCAATATGTTGTTCCATATTTATAGTAATGTTACTGTTGGTTAGAAACAAAAGAATGTTAACATTGTTGTGTCCATTAAACTCCATCAGGTCATGTGATTCTACCTGTTCTCAGCAGAGAGCTCCTCCCATAGTTCACATACTTCTTCAGCCACTCAGGACACTCCTGGGTCAGGTAGTGTTTCTGCTGAGCTATCCAAGCTTTGTTATGATCCAACTTGTGTCTGGTGATGACAGCCTGTTGTTTTGGAGCGATGAATGTCTCTGTCTTCAGGTCAAATGATATGAAGTCTTCTCCATCATAACCATCTTGCATAAAACCATTAACCTCTCCAGTCTCATCGTCCCATTCACAGCCGTACATCCTCTGGTAAATGTGGACACCTGAGAGAGAGAGAGAGAGAATTATTTTTATTAATCAATTAACCAAACAAATTTAAACAAAGAAAAGCAGCAAAATTCTCACATTTCTTTTTAATAAAAGACTTTTCTGTAATCAACTAATAGATTATTGACTAATAGTTTCATCACTTTATATGTTTATTACGACACAGACACACTGTGGTCAATTAAATCTAATCTAATCTGTAGTTCTGCTAAATATTTAGTGTTTAAAATATGTATTCTTGTCATTATTGATTATGTAAGGATTATTTTTGATGGATTAAAAAAATTGTTTACAATGTAAAATGAAATGTTGAAAACTGTTGCTCAGAAGTTGTGAGAGTGTGAGATGAAATCTTCTAATAGTTTCTTCTGTCTGATCAACACTCAACTCTATTTCATATTAAATTATATTAAACAGAGAAAAGCAGAACATTATCATATTTGAGAAACTGGAACTACAAAATATTCTGACTTTTTTCTTAATAAAAGACTAAAATAATGATCTGATTATAATGATCTTGTTGATGATGGATCAATATTCTGTAATCACCAGATGTAGTAACTGACTGATTGTTTCAGCACTATAAATGTTTATTAGACACAGACACACTGTGGTCCAGTAAAGTTCATCTAATCCAGGGGTGGCCAACCAGTTAGGTATAAAGAGCCACAAAAAAAACCGCACCATAGCAAAAAGCCACACAACACATGCACGTCCACACTACAACAGCAACAGTGTCTTCCAGATCTGATGACAGTCATAATACATAGCAGTTTTCATAGTTTTTTTTCTCACTTAGATTGACTCAGTGGGAAACCTGACAGTCTTTGTTATCCACAATCCTTTTCAGGTCTTGCTTGAACTCGATTGTGGCCACTTGAAGCAACTCTCTCACTCATCTGTCACTAAAGGGGCTTTCAAACAATCGGATTCAGCAGTGAAAGGGTTAACGAGGAAGGTGATCTGTGGCCGCTGTTTTTCCTCAGGTTGCAGAATCTGTCCTCAAAACTCTGCTGCATTATTTTCCATTTTAAAATAATTGGTAAATGTATTGGCAGTATTGGCAGATGCATTCAAATGTGCTTTTTTTTTTACTTATCTGAAATACTGTATGTTTCAGAAAAGTTAAAAACAACAATCAACCAATGACACAGCCCCCAGCCACACAGGAAGAGCCTCACAGGAGCAGGCAAAGAGCCGCATACGGCTCAAGAGCCACAGGTTCGCCACCTCTGATCTAATCTGTAGTTCTTCTATATTTCTATATATATATTATGGGATGTCCAGACTGAGGTCAGTACAGTGAGTGGTGCTGTTGAACCTTTTAAACCTGAGATGTGAAGGAGACATTCAGCATGCGCTCCTGTCAGCAGCTTCATTAAAACATCCTGCTCCTCCTCTCATATGAGGACCCAGCAGAAGCAGCCTGTGGCCCGTTTACAGGTCTGCTGTTACTAACCTAGCTCTGGGGAGCTTATTCCCCGGAGTCCTTATGGTTTTTTTCGCCCAGCATGTTTCCTTGGATTAGGGTGACACCAAAATCATGGTTGCAGCTATCACCATGGTCCTGCTGCACGCCCTGCTATGCCCTGCTACATCCTGTAGTGCCCTGCAGTGCCCTGCTATGCCATGAACTACTACAACTACTATTTCTAGTCACTGTTCCATTATCTTTATTGTGACTGTTATTGCCACTGTTCATCACACCACCAACCAGCACCGTCAGACACCACCTACCAAGAGCCTGGTTGTTTCTGAGGTTTCTTCCTAAAAGGGAGTTTTTCCTCGCCCCTGTCGCACTAAATGCTTGCTCTTGGGGGAATTACTGGAATTGTTGGGTCTTTGTAAATTATAGAGTGTGGTCTAGACCTACTCTATCTGTAAAGTGTCTTGAGATAACTCTTGTTATGATTTGATACTATAAATAAAATTTAATTGAATTGCTCCGTAGTTTAAGAAACCAGGCAGTAATGTTCCTCTATCAGCTGTGTGTTTGTCAAACTGTTTGGGATGAACTGGTTTCCTGCAGGAGAGTTCTTCTGGACCAGCTCACTGTGGCCGCTCCACTCCACTTATTCTGATCTAATCTAGTGGAGATGAAGTGGTAATGGTCTCTGCTGCTTATTATGGGATGGACAGAAACACTGGATCAGTGTAGTATAGCAGCATCCAGTCCACTCAGTCTCAGTAATGTTTCTGTTGAGTCAGACTGTGTTTCAGCCAAGAAAATACATCAAACTGTTTAATCTGTGTGTGTGTGTGTGTGTGTGTGTGTGTGTTAGGGATGTAACGATTACTGGTAACGGTAAACCACGGTAAAAATGTTGACGATAACAATTATCGTTTTCATTTAAAATATCATTATTATCACGGTGGATTACCACGGTGTGGAAACCGCGTGTTTAATCCTTCCCAGCTTCATCTGAGGCTCCTGAAGTTGCCGCGCGGGCGCACTGCGTAGCCTACAGTGCGTTTCTTGAAGTTGAAATCATGGCGGAAAGAAGGAGATGACAGCGCTCAGGACATTTATCAGCCTTGTAAAAAAGGCCATAGTAACACTTGCTCTCTCTCTTGAGATGATTGACCAATCAGTGACAAGAGTCTTCGCTTTGATCTCCAGTCAATCACCCGCGCTCAGACAGGAGAAGGGGACAGAATGTAGCAGCTGTAAACAGACTTTTATTCTTTATCATTCCTTTCCCATTTTCGGACTTGTTGAAGTCTTGTGTGTAGCCCAGAACGTAAGTTAAAACTATTCTGTAGCTTGCTAAACTGTCATGGGTTTTACTGCCTCGTTATCTGTGTAAACGTTAAAGCTACGTTTATTCATATTTCAATAAGTGTTCTGCTACGATGTGGATAAGTTTAGCCCGTGGTACGACATGACATTTATTTGGAGAGAGAGAGAGATATATATATATTATCGCCTTGATAATATTGCTGTTGCTGTGTTTCTTATTGCATAGCTGATAGATTTGCAGATTGTTTAATATTACTTGTGCAGCCACGTGTTGATATTCAGGTTGTGTTAGGGCAATTTGCTAGCAATGCAATCACCAGTAAACAGACTAGCGCTGTGGAGCCATGTGCTTAGCTATTAAAGGTGTATTACACTGTTTGCTCCGTTATGGATACGTGTGCTGTAATAGATGTGGCTTATTCTCAGTTTGTGTTACTGAGCAATATGTTACATTTATGTTAATTATTACAGAGAAATGAACGTAATTCTTAGTATGGTTTCTTGTTATATGCTGGTGGGTATAACATTTAGTTTTGGTAAATAATGTTCATAGTAAGTCAGACGCTTATTAATGTGCATTATTATTTGTTTATATTTCAGAACCACATCCAACTTCACATGTAACGTCAAATCCAACTTCATAGTTAACTTCATGTTGGAGTTGTAAATAAATCTTCCTGGATCTCAAAGTCAGACATCTGTGGTTCAAGTTCTTACCGGACCCCCTACAGTGGGCCGGTGTTTCAGCAGCCTATTTTCAATAGTTTTTACAAGCCTATTGCCTATATTTTTGTAATATAATAAACATTGTTACACTTTTTGAAACAATTTCAGCTTGCGTAGGCCTATCAGTGCTTTCTGAACATATTGAACACACTTCTAAAAATACCGCGAAAATACCGAAAACCGTGATAATTTTGGTCACTATAACCGTGAGGTTAAATTTTTATACTGTTACATCCCTAGTGTGTGTGTGTGTGTGTGTGTGTGTTAACATATGTTTACTAAAATAAAAGGATGAAAATATAAACAACATTTTATCAGTAGAAAGTGAAACATAAACAAACCTCCAGTTTGGTTGAAGCGCTGCTTTGCAACTTCAATGTTGGCTTTGAAGGTCTGCTGGTGACCCGCAGCGACCTCAGTCTGCGTCTGCCAGTACTGAGGATCATCTGCTGTGACTCTGCTCATCCAGTCCTGTTTGGGTTCTTGTCTCTTGGTGTTGCTGTCATAGTGAACCATCTCAACTTCATCAACCAATCCAACAGACACATACTCTGGAAAGTTTGGGACTCCAGAAGACGAGGTGTAGAAATACTTCAGAGAGTGAGTCACTGTAAGAAAATATGAATGTAATAATGTCAGTTTTTATATAACTAGGGATGTAACGATGCACTAAACTCACGATCCGATTCACGATTTTAAGTTCAGGATACGATTGAAAATCAACAAATTAAATAACAAATAAATACATTAATCCTGAGCACATATAAAGACTTTTAAGCTTAAAACATATCTTAAATAGCCTATTATATAATTCAAGTCAATATAGAGATCAGACAACAGACGATATGAACTTACTGTTTAAATTCAAAAGGCTGTTATTGATTATGTATTTATGTTATTCTCTGCTCACATTTTGTCAAATTATTCTCTAAATATTTGTTATTTATTTATTATGAGAGGGAGCCAGGTTATATAATATATTATTATTATTATTATTTTCTCCTTGCTCCTTTTCAATCTGGAAACCTGTTTTATTTGGTACCAGATGACAGTTGATATATTTGGTGTGAAGTGACTGAGATCATTAATGAGTCCTGTATCCTGTTACAATGTCACTAATGGAGTTTACATTAGTGAAAGATGGGAACTATTGAATCAACAAAGCAGGAAGTTGTTTGGCTACAGCAGGAAAACAACGACCCCAGCTGACTGGTTGGTTCCAAATAAACATCTAAACCAGGGGTGGCCAACCAGTTAGGTATAAAGAGCCACAAAAAAAACCGCACCATAGCAAAAAGCCACACAACACATGCACGTCCACACTACAACAGCAACAGTGTCTTCCAGATCTGATGACAGTCATAATACATAGCAGTTTTCATAGTTTTTTTTCTCACTTAGATTGACTCAGTGGGAAACCTGACAGTCTTTGTTATCCACAATCCTTTTCAGGTCTTGCTTGAACTCGATTGTGGCCACTTGAAGCAACTCTCTCACTCATCTGTCACTAAAGGGGCTTTCAAACAATCGGATTCAGCAGTGAAAGGGTTAACGAGGAAGGTGATCTGTGGCCGCTGTTTTTCCTCAGGTTGCAGAATCTGTCCTCAAAACTCTGCTGCATTATTTTCCATTTTAAAATAATTGGTAAATGTATTGGCAGTATTGGCAGATGCATTCAAATGTGCTTTTTTTTTTACTTATCTGAAATACTGTATGTTTCAGAAAAGTTAAAAACAACAATCAACCAATGACACAGCCCCCAGCCACACAGGAAGAGCCTCACAGGAGCAGGCAAAGAGCCGCATACGGCTCAAGAGCCACAGGTTCGCCACCTCTGATCTAAACCTACACAGCAGCCTGTCCGGATGTGGAGATCAAATACAGTGGCAGAATAGAATAGGTTCAATATAAAGAAGTAGCCTCATTTGTAAGAAAAACATCATTTTAATAACACTAAATTAACGACAACACACGTTTTACATAAAACAGTTAAAACAATTTAAAGATTGAAATTGGCACGTGCAGTAAATCTAGTTTTGGAGCAGAAACTCTTTGTTTTAACTTGTTATTTGACTTCTCGCAGTGTGTCGGACTGCTGTTCTGCGTAGTCATGCCGCCATTTTAACATTAAGATCGAACAGACAGTTTTGGTCTTAATGCTCCGGATATTATCAAATAATGGTCGAAATAAATAATACACGTCTGCTCTTTTTCAGAAATAGGCAATCGTTCTTGACAAAAAGTCAACTGTGGCTCTAAACAAATAGGCCTAGATAACTTAGGCTAACCAACCAAAGACTTAGCTACAGACAGGATTTACTAACATTAACGTTAAGATAATGGGTTTGTTACTTTCTAACATTTCTATAATCTGCAAAGAAGTCCTAGAACTAACACACCAAAAGAACTGTAAACTCATGAATATGAATGAAGTTTATAAAGACAAGAAGCATTTTTTACAATTAACCATAAAAAGTCTTAACTGACCTGCCGCCGCGTCTTGTACCACGATGCCCAGGAGGAGAAGAACAACCAAGGTCTTCATTGTGAGCTGTATCTTCTAACCTTTGATAGACTTATTAACAACTTCTATGTTTGACTCTCCAGAGGAACATACACCGTGCTTCCAGTTCAAGGATCCAGGGTGAAGTGAGGATAAAACCAGGAAGAGCGCTGTCATCATCTGAGCCAATGGGAATTTAGACTGAGCATCAACGTCACTCGTTACTTGGTGAAACTGACCCACTGAGATATAAACGAAAGAGAAAGTAAAATGTTGTTATTTCAGCCTGTGTGAGAGGAGGGGGAGACATGCGGGACTTTATTCTGGTTTCTCAGCTTTGTTCACATATGAAAGGAGTATTCTACCTTCTGCTGCTCAGATCTTCTAGAATGATCTGTAGGCTAATGTAATATAATATAATATAATGTAATATAATATAATATAATATAATATAATATAATGTAATATAATATAATGTAATATAATGTAATGTAATGTGCAGACATGTGTTAAATCTTGTGGGAGGTCAGAGGTCACTGTCAGCTACAGATCAGATACTCTACAGTTTGTGGGGGTGCAGTAGTGTCTTATTCTTCTTGTGTTCTGTGTGGCTGATTGAAAACAGTCCTGATCAAAAATATCGACAACAAACAACAAATCCAAGAGGGCTTTCATTGATGTTGTAGTGAGTAAATGTGCTGAGGTGTCTCCTCTGAACTCCTGATGATTGGACCTGACTATCTGCTGGTCTGTTAAAACATGCTGATGATCCATGACTCTGGTCATATGTATTCATCAAATTAAGATCAATAAAATGAAATCAAATCCATGTAGAATGTATTTAGTGACAGCCTAATGAACAGCCTCACTGCTCCCTTAAACCGAAAATACCTTTAACAAAGAGGAATTCATGAAAAATCATTTTATGTTATGAAACAATTACGAAACTCCAACAAACTACAAATAAACTCTAAACTCTTTTTTTTCAGAATAAAATAATTATTAATAATAATTCCAGAAATATTCATGAATAAAACTATAATCCGTGCAAATTGTAGTAAAAATGTTAGATGTTTCACTCGATACAGTAATGTCCTCAATAATCTCACCACACACACACACACACACACACACACACACACACACACATACACACACACACACACACACACACACACTAAACCACTTTTAATGACAGAACATCTCAAAGAAAACTGATAAATAAAAATCAGCCATAAATTCAAATAAACAGTTTTCAACTTCAGATTACATAATTATTTTCATCTTTATATTTTATATTTAGGCTACACATGATGTCTGACTGGAATTATTTTTAAGTGAAGAACAAACTCCAGTTCATCACATAAAAACAGCTTCTTGTGAATACAAGCTTCTTCTAAAGACTCAGCCAGCTGCACAGACTGCAGATGATCTCTCCACCATTACAGAGAGTTAAGAACTGTGCTGTGCATGCCATGACTGAAAAAGTAAAGCGTTATGACCCACCATTATGGGAACTGAAATGAATCTATATTATACTATTATACCACACCAATAATACATACATCATCAGTAAAATCATTCTTTGTATACAAAAAGTAAGACAGAAAACCTCACTTGTCGCAAAAAAGTAGCAGGAAATATTCACACAGAAATATTCACACAGAAAATGTCTGTGCTGATAAGCTAGAAACAACTGTTTTTGAATCTCAGCTAAAATGATTTTTTTGTAGAAAATAGATCAAATGTAGATAGATATTATGAAACATAAAACAACCTATTCCTTATTAAGAAAACCCCAAAAAACTAAATATTTTAATGTAATCAGTTTTAAAAGGGAAATTTCTGCAATGTTCAACCTTATCTCTATCTAAATAAGGTATATGGTGTTAAAAGAGATGTTTTTTTCCAATGTTTTCTGTGTCTCTGGGTGCTCAGCTGGACAAAACTGCAAAATCTGCTTTACTGCCAGTGACATCACTCATGTCCAGAAGAACAGCGTGCTACTTCAGCTTTGGGAGCTGGGGGAGCACTGCCGTTTAAAAACTTCCCTGTTCCCTTCTCTTGTATTGCAAACAAGCTACATTTCCATCAGCAAGAAGATGTTATGGACGAGTGTTACAGTGTTTTGAGTGACTCAGATATTCACCTAGCCTGGTTGACACCAGACCCTTCTCAGTTCTAACTGAGAGTGGGTCTGGGGAAGGTTAATTCACAGCTCATTTCCAAAGGGGCGTTACCAACGGTGGTGTTATGGTTTTGGTGTTGTGTCTGTCATTTTTTGTAGCCTGGTTTTCTGTCATGTCTTGTTTCCTTCTGTTTGTGTGATTTTCGGTCTTGTCTTGTTTTATTTTCTGTTTCCTGTTTTATTTTGTAATCTGTCTTGTCTGCCTTGTCTTGTAGTTTACTTCTTGTCTTTGTTTGTTTCCCGCCTTTTTTGATTGTTCTGCCCCACCCTGATTTGTTCCACCTGTTGTATCACCTGCCCCTTGTTAGTCCTCGTTACCTCTTGTATTTAGTCTTTGTGTTCCCCCTCCTCTTCACGCTGTCCAGACAAATAAATAAATAAGCATTCATAAATAAACAGCGTAAAAAGTAATATCTCAATAATGTATCAACAATGAAAAAGTGTGAAACCATCAAAATATAAATGTGCATAAATACAGGTGATATTTCAGACAGACAATCTTATTAGTTACCTTTGATCAACACTGTGAAGCTGTTTACACTGTATCTAGAACAACAACTTGATAAAGTGTCTTGCTGTGAAGCGAGCAAAACTCAAAATAATTTGAAATGGATATGATACATAATGTCAGACAGACAGATATGAACCTAATGTGCTCATCAAAGTTCCTGTAGGAGAAGTGTCTGATGGAAATCTAACACAAAGCAACTACTTTAACTACACCGGCTGAAATGCTCTGGGGTGACTGTCAGAAACTGAAAATCTTTGGTTCATGACTTTCTCTGCACAAATGTTAGGAGTCTGTACTTGTTGATGGTTAGATAATGGTTAGAGGGCATTAGGTAAACAACATTTAGGCTATTTGTAAAATAAGCTCTAAATATATGAGTAGGCTATAATATATTATTACTTACGATTAGTTATAAATGAATGAAGGCCTATCTCAATTATTCTAAATAAACTAACTTGTCCGGAAACACAAGGCCTACAACAACCAAAGAAAGACTCCGTTGTTGATTAGTTCCGCTTTAACGCAACATCAGCCAAACTTAATTTAGCCAGATTCTTTTTTTTTTATTAATTTATCAAAAAACAGGAGACAAACAACACAAGTTTTATGTACATATACTAACATAACCACGATGTGATAATAATCATAATAATCCTAAATGTGACTTCATCAAATAAGTGTAGGTTTTGTAAAGTCAATGTATAATTGTAACACAATTATGTTACAATATGTATGTTATTTAACTTCACCATGGACATGTTTACAGATGTCCTTTGCAGATAATTTGGGCTTTCCTGACCATAATACACTGTACCAAGCTAGCCAGACAGTTAGACAAGACAAAGTTGCATAAACTAGGTTTCATGTTGCAACTTGTTCTGAACAGACCTATTGAGTAATCAAAGCTGAAGAAATGAAACTAAAAGAATTGATCAGTAACAACCTGACAGCAGTGGTGGAAGAAGAACTTAGATGCTATAAAAGAATCAAAACAACAATCTAAAACATACTCCATTACAAGTAACAGTCCTGCATTCAAAATCCTACTCAAATAAAAGCAAAAGTATTTTAAGCAAAACTATTCTTGAAGTATCAAAACTATAGCCTACTCACTATAGCCCTGGTGATTCAAAGCATTATCTGCAATTGCAATGTTTCTCACAGCAGAATAAGGAATCAAAGAGCATTTTCTTTAAAATTCATAATCATAATTGTTCCTTTTTTTTACACTGAAAAAATATAGCAAAGCTCTGCAAGACACAGCGCTGTGTGGTTTTGTACAGTTCCTAAGATGCCTACAGCACGCCACACCCTTCACTCTGAGAACACCAGTGTGGTACCATTTTGTTTCTTCCTTTGTTGTTTTGAAAAGGCAGATGCACAAGTACTCTTTCGCTCTGACCTGGCAGCCACATATTAGGCATCAATATTTGATTTCTAAGACACAGACCTTATTATTTTACTCAATGGAAATGTAAAGAAGATACAAGAATATAGGAAGATAAAGGTTTTGGGGCTATGAATTGTTTTATTAAACTATCCAGATAACTAATTATCTGTAACAGACAGAAGCAGTGAGTCACAAAGAACATTCCCAGAATGCAACTTGATTAACGCCTTCCTTATGTCACCCTGCCAAACCCTGCTGTTTCTATATATATTATACTTTGTAAGGATTCAGGAACAGTGTTAGAGCTCCTCCACTGGGCAGCAACAGCACATCCCTCTGTACCATTTCTGGTAAATCACGTGATGAGTCTGTTAGGTTTCATTTGTGTGTGTGTGTGTGTGTGTGTGTGTGTGTGTGTGTGTGTGTGTGTGTGTGTGTGTGTGTGTGTGTGTGTGTGTGTGTGTGACACAGACCTTGTATGATTTGCATCTTTTGGTTCCTGCACGGCCATCAAAGCTTCTGGTCCTCCTAGTTGCCACATTCCTCTGTTGTCAGAGTAAACACTTTCTGCAAAAAAAATAATCAAAGATGAACATCAGCAAAACTTCAATGATGTTAGACTGAAAAGTCATTAATAAAGTACGTCCAGCTTGCTTTAAATGTACAAGAAACTGCACCATATAAAGGAAAATAGCATATTTGGGGAATATATTGAATGCAAAAGTTGTTCTTATCATAAAAATTTGAATCTAAATATGTTAAAAGCACTAAACACATGCTACCCAACTGGCATAGAACCGGGCCTATACCCAAGTATTGCCCTCTGGGGTCAGGACATTGATGTGTTGTATTAAAGTGAATGGTGGTAGTTTATCATCTTGCTAAGAGGTAGATTAAAACAATGGTTGTGTATGTGTGAGTGATCCATTCAAGTACAGTCAGTTCATTGTTTCTGTTTCTCTTGTCCTCATCTGACCTCTGAAAGTAGGCCTATACTCCTGAAAGTTTGCATCCTCACATGTCCATCTACACGTTGATCTGCATTTTCCATTGTGCACACTCTTTAAACAATCGTAGTTGTGGTAAATCGCAGGACAACTTTAGCAGATTAAAGGATCAAGGAAGCAAAGGAAGGACACATAAAAGTAGTGGCACAAGTTCAGACCTATGGTTCAGACCAAGTTCGGTCCTTTTTGTCAGCAGAGGGCGCCATCTACCATCTACCTGCAGAGTGGAGAACTGCTGTAGGCTACGGTTTAAATATTTCAGGCAGTTTTTGCATTCAAGTTCTGATAAAGAGTTTATCTTTGAGTTTCCAGTCAATTTAATTTCAGATATAGTCTAGCCTAACTTATGTTTTGACGTGGCTCTTATGGCCGACTTATTTTGAAATTGTGACCGGAATTTGTATTTTTTTATGGCTGACTTGACGGACTTGGTGAAAGTGAAACTAAAATCAACCCGGAGTTGAAGGGGAAAACCAGCAATAAGCTCTACTTTGTTCGTGCCATCGCAGCAAAGAGTAGCCTACTACCATAACGTTACAGCAAAGGAAGACATACAATCATGACTAACTTCTCTACAATCTACAAACTGTCCCTGGTTACCGTAATCTGCTTCATTAAAGGTAAGGTTACCGATCTGACGATTGTTGTTATTAAACTATGCTGCTGTCCAAATACACGAAAAAGGCTCAGCTGAGTTTTTCTGCACCTGTAGGATGCGCCTTTTCTCGTGTAGACCTAGGCTATTCAAAACTCTGTGGGGAAAAATGGTCATAGTTAGCTGTAGCCTATATGTGCATATGAAAGCAAATTTTAAGAATATGTAGTGGAGTAAAAAAATAAATGAAGTGATGTTGTAGGCTGTAGTGCACTAGGAGAATATTTATTATTTATTTCATGAAAATCCAAATACATTTTATAATTTGACAATGGAGGATGACAGTGCCATACGAGTCCAACTAACTTAAGATTTCAGGCTGTTCATTATTGTATGTGATAATTCATTAAACATATATCCCGAATTTAGCATAGGATCCAGTCGTGTAATATAATGTCTAAAGTAATTTCCTATACATCGTATACTTTTAACTTAATGTAGCTTATGTTAAACTACATATATTTCTAAAGGGAGTTTGGTGTGAAGTGTCCATTGCAGTAGCGCACTCTCATGGCCAAAACTGTTACACCCAGCATCAACAGTGGAAACAAACTCACGGTGTCTTTACCTCAGTAAATTCATAGAAGTGAGACAACCAAAATACATAAACATAATAATACAGATAAATAAACAAATTGGAAAACATGCCTGAACCTTCTTAGACTTTCTACAGAATAGGCTACTGCCCATTTTGCAGAATTCATGTTCAAAGTCCAAACATTGACATGAAAAAGCAAGAGAATAAAAATGAAAGTAACTACGCTGCAGTCAACCACAACGTATTTGTTGCACCGAAAAGATTCACAGTTTTACTTTTACTATTTTTATTTGTCATAGTTTAATTCCTGCAAGGCCTTACACTCAACGTCAGTCATAATTCCTTGTGTATTTTGTATTTAACTACTGCAACATACCTTATTTTATGCAACTATAGTACATTAATTTCGTTATAAGTTTTTGGAAGAATACTAGATACACAAAATTATGATTAATTGTTAAATATTAGGGGAATGTCGGAGTGTTGCCACTAAAGAATTCGCAATGCTATCTATTCCAATATCACAATATTGTGTAATTGTATTATTATGCTTCTGTTTGAAAGTGTTTTTTTTCCCTAAATACCTTTAATTCCTTGTTTAATCTGTTGTCTAGCCTGCAGCAGTAGCTGTCCAGTGTTGGAGTGCTGGTTTGTGCAGGAGAAAGCTGGTCGAGGAGGAGGTTTAACTGCAGCTACGAGCCAGGAGAAATCCCTGCTTCACATCAGAACAGGCGCACACAGCCACAGTGCAGATTTCAACCAGGCTCCATCCGACATCAACCCCGACAGAGTCTACTTTATTACCGGTTAGTTAAAAATGACACACTGAACCGGATGTGTAACCACACATTGTATCTAGATGTGAATGAGTGTGTGCAATAATGCTTTCTGTATAATGTTGCATGCAAATACAAGTGTTTGTCCACATGCTGTTGTTCATTGTGTGTGTGTATACAGTAAGCGACGCAAATGTTTAACATTTCAGAGCCAGCAGTAGTTAAGGTCAATTATAAGCCTTCACAGATATATAGCCTACTGTAAGTGCTATTGGTCCATAAAATCATTATTATACCTGAGCATTATTGCACTTTTTCATGATGTATCTCTGAATTGCATACATTCACATCTGGTTGAGCCCCAGTATGACTTTTGGGGCTGGTCCCAGTATAAGGATACCCTTACAATAGTTATTAAAACAGAGGTGAATGTGTTAAGAGTTTAAAAAACAGGTCCACACACAGAATCTGAGCTCAACAGACCAGCGCAGCAAAAAACAACAATCTTCTTCTATTTTAATTAGGAAAATAAATTCACATATCATAGCATTGTTATGCATTTTACCCTGCTGATTGTTGACCCAAGAAAAACAGGTCTGCGACCCATTCCTGGTCCGGAACCTAACTTTAGGAAAGACTGTTCTTCACAAATGCAATCTAAAACATCTCTCTTTTAAATTAATAAAATAAATATGGGTTCTGTTTTTAATTTTTTCTTTTTTTCCCAGGCTTAAACTAAACTAATTTGTCAGCATAATTGATTAGGTATTTATCAGAAAAGAAAAAAAAGTATTGTGATTTCAATTCTTCAAATATTTTTTAAATCAGGCCTAATATCTATCTCTTCACCATCTTCCTCTTTAGATCAATCTACCATTCTCTTGTCAAATTCCATTTATTTTACATATAAGAAAAATGTGCATCTGTGATCTACTTATATACCACAACACTGTATCCATGTTACCCTCCTGACTCCTCTTTCCTCAGACCCAGCTGCCACTCTCTGCCAGCGCTCTCTGAACCCTCCCAGAGGATCTGTCCAGAAGCCCCAGTGTGAGATCAACCCCTTCCTGCCGCAGCCCTCCACCCTCAAATGGGTTGCTCCGCTCACAGACTCCGCCTTAAGCCCCACATACCTGCAAGCTGATTGGTTTTCAACTGCCCTTCAGGGCCTCAATGAAGAGCTGGCCATTTCCACTATCATGCGTGCTCCCACAGCAACCAAAGAGCACAATGGTAATATTTTATATTGACACAGAAAAAGTAGAAAAAAAACGTTGATCTCATCTCAGTCATATGTGACAGTTTGACTCTCTCCTCCTCTCTGTCTCCTCAGTAATTCTCAGTGTGACCAGTAAAACGGTCTCGGTGCAGTCCAGACTCAGGGAACCAGTGCTGCTGGATTGCAGCTTCTGGGTTGACCCCTCCTCGCCTTTATCTGGATCGGGTTTTGCCGTAGAGTGGCGCTACCAGTTCAGAGGCGACGGACGATTGGTTCTGGCTTACGACGGCAAGACGGACCGCTTGGCTGATACACAAGAGGAAGGGGCCACACTGGACTTTGAGGGTTTGCACAAGAAGGGGAATGCGTCTCTGATCCTGCAGGAGGCTAAAGTGCATCACTCCGGGATGTATATTTGTACGGTGTACCTGCCGTACATTGTGGCTCAGGTGGCAGTGGAGCTTGAGATTGTAGGTGAGGGAAAAGATTTTACTTTCTGTTGTGTGTTTTAAGACAAGCATGTTTTAAAATAGTAATTGTAAAATTATTTTTCTAACCCTGGTTCTTCTGCTGTCAGAGAATGTTCACTCTCAGAAGCATTACTCGAGTCGGGACTGGAAATGATGCTACGCGGAGGAAATGTGCTCAAGTGCACCATTAATCAGTCTCTGTCCATGTTAGCGTTCATGCACTGTCACATATAGCCTGCCATTGTTTAGTATCTGCTGTCAAACAACACTGAAACAAACTAATTATTGTTAAAAAATTAAGAGCACAAAGTAAAATATAATTGGGAAATTACAGATTATTATATGAACTTGCTCTCATTGTCCTACTCTTTTCTTTGCTCCTTTACCCTTTTTTCCTTTTACCCAGAACCTCCATCCCTCTCCATCCACCCCTCCCCTCTGCCCCTCATTGTTCCTGGCCAGACTTTGACCGTCGAGTGCGAGGCGTCCGGCTTTGCCCCCCTCTCCCTGGAACTGAGTTGGGAGTTAAAAGGCGCAGATGGGAAGTCCAGCCCTCTGGGATCAGGCAGCGTTACGGGCCACAGGCAGGCCTGGGATGGGACCTATAGCCAGAGCAGCCGGTTGGAGCTTGACCCGGCTAAGCTGGACCTGGGCAGAGGAGGGGAGATCACCTGTGTGGCTGTCCATCTCGGAGGCACACGACGGGCCAGCGTGACCCTCAACGCCATTGGTAATGTGGAAGAGATGTGTTGTCGTTTATCAAGATCTTGGTAATGGGGTTTGAATGGGTTGAACTTGTGTCAATGTTTAATGAAAGTCTCTACCTGCTTGGATATCTAATTAAGTTAACATTTCATATTAACTACCCCTGCATTCGATTACATTATGATACTTTGGAAAACTTAAAATACATACATTTATGTCTCTTCTGACATATGCTGTAGAGGGGCTGTTACTCGTTGATTATTGCCATTTTATGCTGTGAGCCAGTAAAAATCATACTCATATGAATGGATATAAGAGATATTTAGCTGATTTAATAAAAAAAAAAAATAAATAAATAAGATGACACAGAGCTGGATTAAAATCGGCAAAGTATTAATGGCTTGAAGGTTAAATTCATTATTTTCATCAAGCTTGTCAACAAAAATGCAAGTCATATAAATGGGAATCAATTATGAATTTTATTCTTTTTTCTTTTCAGGGTTCAGTACTCCCTCCATTGAGGACTCAATGGCAATGGTCGGCGTAGCGCTAGTGCTCTACGGTCTTATCAAGTTTGTCTCTTGGACCTGCACCGGCTCAGGTAACAAATAATCCAGAAGAAATGCCTTGTTTACTGACAGTAAAAATAATAATTTATGAAGTTAATAATTGTCTGCATGCATTTAATCATGTAAAACTGCAAGAAGGATCAATACTATCTCACCATTAGGACTAAATAAGATTTTAAGAACATACAGTACTTGATGAATGCTGTGCCTTAAACACTGACTACGATTTAAAGAAGATACATTAAGATATTTCAATTTAGTTTTCATTTCTGTATATGACTTTTTTGTCTGTTCACTGTACACAGGCTCCGATGGGGCTGGTCAACAAGACAAGGTAATGTTACTATTTCAAATACTACACAATTTATAATTCTGAATCTCTGTACATAAATGTACCACTTCTGCGTCCACTTCTATTTTATAACTCTGAAGCTGCTCTTGTTTTTTTTGCATGTCTCCTCTCAATACTTACTTTCAACTTTTTCCACTTATAGAAAGACAAGTAAAGAATGATGAAGTCAGCTGCTGTGGTGGGACACCGAACCAGCAACCCTGTCTGTTTTGGTATCTTGGTGATGTGGTTTTTGAACCGTTTTTTTTACTCCACAGATCCAGAGAGAAGCTTGCTTGCGTTAGACGTTATTTTCACTATTTAGCTCAAATAGTAATAAAATGTAGGGATAGCCATACTGTTTTGCTAGTCTAACAGTGAAAATTTTTGAAGGGGCTTCTTCTCAGTCTAAACATGTTTGTTGGGATATTTCTTTTACTTTAAAGTGATATAACTTGTTATATCATTTTGGGCTCCCACTGTGTACATACTGTATCTTGTCATGGACACTGGAAAATGTCCTGAAACTTTAAGCAATTCTGAAAGGGTAATGTGAATAAATATCAGCTTCAAGTTGGAAATGCTAATGCTTCCATATGATGCTCCTCTTAGGTGTACAAGCCAAATATTTAAATCTTTGAGGACCAGAGATGAGCCCTTTTGTTTATGCGTGTGTGTGTGTGTGTGTTGAAGAAAGAGAAAGAATCATTTCATTTGTTATGACCCAGGACAGTAAAATTAATATTAGACTAAACTGTCCAAACCCATGAGCTGAATCCTGTTTTTGTAAATACAGAGAATATAATTTATGTATATTCTGACATTCTTTTGTTAAATGTGTGTTTGTGTGTCATGGTTTTACTCTCATTACGTTTTGGTAGTAATGATTCTCTAACGGCCTGTAATGCAAAATTAAACTTAAATAAACGTGTGAAGGAAATGGTACAAACAAAGCATAGTTCTACTGCAGAAAAAAAAACCAAATCTATAATAAGTTCTGATTGCATTTGAAGTGAAATAAAAACATTTTTAGAAACATGCTGCCTCCAGTTTCCGCTTTATTAATGATCGTCAAGCCTGCTAGTTTGCCACATTTTTGGAAAATAACGCTAAAATAATACCAGAATATAATTTTTTAGGATAGGATTATGCGGAAAAGGTGTCTTCTTAGATTGATGTACTGTACATGGAAGTATTTTACCAGACTGTAATGGCTGTGTGTTTTTTTTTTTAACTTGCTGACATGGTTCTAAATACAACTTTTCTTAATGACCATACTGCAAAGTTTGAGAGTAATAAAATACAAAGGGACCACTGGTATACACACACACACACACACACACACACACACAATTACACAAGATATACTGTATACCGGTATATAATTAATATAAATCATCCTGATGCGGTAATTTTCAGGTTAGCTACTGTTATTGTGTACTGTCCGAATAGTTGGACAAATTGTGTTTTGATGCTTTGGCGAAATTGTTATTGAAACTTTCATGGCAGAAAGTTTCTGGAATTGAACTGTACCTCAAGCTAAGCGTGACTTCTGTTTTCATTCACACTTTAAACGACATGGTTAAAATAAAACTATGCACACAATTCTGAAAACTTGAAGCTCGTGTATCAACAACAAGACAGGGGTCACCAACACGGTGCCCGCAGGCACCAGGTAGCCCCTAAGGACCACATGAGTAGCCCTCAGGCCTGTTCTAAAAATGAAAATTGAATATTGATATTATCTGTTTCCCACCTTGTTAAGTCATTGTTGATAATTACTGATAATGAGAAATCATTAACGTGATCAGTGTCTTCACATAGATGAGTATCATTAATCATTAATAATCATATATAACTAAAGGCAAACTGAGCAAATTGGTTATTTCAGAAGAGTGTATCAAACTGGTAGCCCTTCGTATGACTCAGTACCCATGAAGTAGCTCTCAGTTTCAAAAAGGTTGGTGACCCCTGCTCCAGACTATAAAAATATAATGAGATGCATTCTGTTGCTATGCTCCAGACTGCTGAACTCGATCAAATTCAATTCCACTCTTTTCACTCAAACTGAAATTCCAAATCAACATGGACTGAAATCTCAAGACTTGCCACTTTAACGGATATTTGGTCAGGGTACTAAAGTATAATCCGTTTTTCGTTTTAAACCAAAAATGAAAAAACGAAAAAACGGGTCGATGTTTCGTTTTTGGTTTCAAACCAAAAACGGAAAAACAAAACTATGAGCTCCGTTTTCTCGTTTTTCCAATGTCCATACAAATTAAAAATTAACTGGAAAACTGCTCGTTTTTCAACTGTTGTTTTTTTGTTATTCATGTTTCTGTTTTAACCCAAGAGCGAGAATACGGGCTCATTTTTATAATGTGCATAATCATTGAAAATCTGATGGAACACAGGTCTCGTTTATAATGTTATTTTGGTCTTACGTGTTAAGATCAAGGTTGACAAAAACGTGCGCTCTGGACAGGAAGTAACATTAACGTGTCAAAATAAAAGTATGAGAGCTGTAATAACTGCCAGAAGAACAATGTACTTTAGCTTTTGCCTGTAGCTTGTCAGATTAAGCTACAGTTAATTATTTAGAGTTATATAAAGTATTTAATTGAGCAACATTCATTAATAGCCACAAAGGGAGTAAGAATGGATATTGTTTTAAAATATAAATAGGATTATAATAAGTTTTAAATCACATTTTAAATAAAATCTGTATTCCCCTAGCATTATGTGTGGCGTTATTGACTACTTTTACTCTAATCTTACACCAGCCAGTAAAAAAAGGCAAAAAATATAAGGGCTTTTTTAAATTGCTCTGCAGAATATTGTATGTGACATGGTTGACCACATTAGCTGCCAATGAACATGTCAATGTGATGAAGAACATAAATTAACAAGTTAATGTGTACTGGAGAGACTCTCATTCTGGTCTGGTCTCCTCAGGCCCTGCAGACTGGACCAGAGTTCATGGTGAGCATGGTAGACCTCCTCACTGCTGGGCCTGTGCCTGGATCTCCCAGCTCATTAGATGTTCACTGATCATACTAAGGCCTTGAAACAGTAGTTGGCCAATATTGGATAATAAAATATAATACATGGTAGGTATTGTGGGGTTGAATTGCAATAAGGACTGGTCAATGGTAAGCACTGTGGCCTCACAGCAAGAAGGTACTGGGTTGGAACCCTGGTAAGCAATATAAATATGTACTGCCATTGTATTGTTGGAGCAGCAGCAGATGGCACAGAATCATGCAAATGTTTGATGTTACAACCAAGATATATATCTCTCTCTCTCTCTCTCTCTCTCTCTCTCTCAGAACATACACTTCCACAAAGGCTGGTGCATGTTTATTATATATTGTATGGTGCTGTGGACTCAAGTGGCAAATCTGAATCAGAAAAGTGGCCTACTGTAATATTCTAGCAGTAAACCACAAGTGTGGTCCAGTCTGCAGAGCCTGAGGAGACCAGGATGAGAGAAGCAACATGGCAGCTTCCTCACTAATATGATGAGAGGTTTGCAATGTGGCCCAGTTGTATCTGCAAGAGTTCTTCATCACACTCAAAACTAATGGCAGTTAAGTTGGTCAACCATGTCACATGAATATTCTGCAGAGTTGCAATAAAAAGAAGCCTTTTCATTTAAGTGGTCAAGTGGTTTAGCCCTTGTGTTGTCTTATAAATTGGGTCATTATAAATGTTATTGGCATAACAAAATTGACCATTTCATAAAGCATGAAGTAATTAATCACTCAATTCTGGGTTACCCCTTTTATCCAACTTCATTCCACTCATTAGTTTTACACTTATTTTTTGCATTCATGGTCAACAGACGTCATTTACATGAATTATACCTAATTTCTAAATAAAATGAGGATATACGATTAGTTGTTTTGGATTATAACAGACTGGTATATTCAATTCAATTTTATTTATAGTATCAAATCATAACAGGAGTTATCTCAGGACACTTTACAGATA
Organism: Sander lucioperca; assembly: GCF_008315115.2. Classification (NCBI taxonomy): domain Eukaryota; kingdom Metazoa; phylum Chordata; class Actinopteri; order Perciformes; family Percidae; genus Sander; species Sander lucioperca. Next base: position 22,078,073 of record NC_050186.1, on the reverse strand, counting down.
GAGTAGGTCTAGACCACACACCTTTTTTAGGAAGAAACCTTGGACAGACCCAGGCTCTTGGTAGGTCTGTGTGTGTGTGTGTGTGTGTGTGTGTGTGTGTGTGTGTGTGTGTGTGTGTGTGTGTGTGTGTGTGTGTGTGTGTGTGTGTGTGTGTGTGTGCGCACATACTTGTAAATATGCACGTGTGTCCTGTGTGTTTATCTTCTGTAAAGCTCAATAGTGCCCTATTGCACTACCAGGTCAAAATTCGCCCAGAAAGACCATAACTGCTATAACATTGAATAAAACACCCAGAATCTTATGAAAGTTGTGAATATTAATTTACTTGCGAAGAGCATGGAAGGGAACAATGCATGTTATTTTTGGTTAATTTGGTTGAAAGAAACCCATATTTTGGGCGCCTGGTTAGAGGTTTACTCCTCGACGCAGCGGCCGCGGGTTCGACTCCGACTTGTGGCCCTTTGCTGCATGTCATTCCCCCCTCTCTCTCTCTCCCCTTTCAAATCTAAGCTGTCCTATACAAATAAAGGCCTAAAATGCCCCAAAAAAATCTTAAAAAAGAAAGAAACACATATTTCTTATAAGAAACTTTGAAAACACGACACATTTAACCCGAAGACAACACAAGTGTTAGATGCCTTTTTACTGGCTGGTGTAAGATTAGAGTAACTAGTCAATAACTGCCACACATAGGCTAATAATAGATGAATGTAGATTTCATGTGATTTTAAAATTATTATTAAATAATTAACTACTTTATATAACCCTAAATAGCTAACTTTAGCCTAATCTGACAAGCTACAGGCAAACAATGTTTTCATAAAGTTCCTCGATCTTCTGGCAGTTATTACAGCTCTCATACTTTTATTTTGACACGTTAATGTTACTTCCTGTCCAGAGCGCATTGGTTTTAGTCAACCTTGATCTTAACATGTAAGACCAAAATAACATTATAAACGAGACCTGTGTTCCATCAGATTTTCAATGATTATGCACATTATAAAAATGAGCCCGTATTCTCGCTCTTGGGTTAAAACAGAAACATGAATAACAAAAAAACAACAGTTGAAAAACGAGCAGTTTTCCAGTTAATTTTTAATTTGTATGGACATTGGAAAAACGAGAAAACGGAGCTCATAGTTTTGTTTTTCCGTTTTTGGTTTGAAACAAAAAACGAAACATCGACCCGTTTTTTCCTTTTTTCGTTTTTGGTTTAAAACGAAAAACGGATTATACTTTAGTACCCTGACCATATTTCTATGTTCTGGTCTCCAGTGCAGTAGTAGGCGGTAATGCACCTATGAGAGGGTTTGCCAGCCGCCGTTACAACCCAAAGAAAAAGAAGAGCAAGTCACCCAATGGCTAACGACATTACTGACTGTAAACCATCTGTCAACCAATCAGAAGAGGCATTGGTGCTGATATGACTTTAGCGGGTACACTTTCGACAAAGAGGTTTCGATCACCGCTCAATAGCATAGCGAAGTTTACAAGCATCGTTTGGTAGACAGAAAGTCTGCGCGATTGAAAGTACGGGCATAAACGGTACCGCGGATTTGTTCGTCTAGTAAGTTGTGTCATAAAAAACAACATGCGGGCTTTTCTTATGTCTCGTTATTTTCTTACTTCGCTTACTTTTCGGTCACAATGCTAACTAGCCAGCTAACGCTAACGTCAGCTAAGTAGAACATAATTTTAATGGTGCATCGTGGTGGAACATTATCCTCTCTTGTCGTCACGTTAAACAGCTGATAAACAAGAGGTGGGTATGTGTGAGTGAGTGCGGCATAATGTGTGATAGTGCAAAGCTTACTTTCTTAACGATTGCTTTTGTCTAGCTAATTTGCCAACTGTAAGTTAATGTTACCCTATCTGTTAACGTTACCAGAATCAGAAAAAGGGTTTATGGCCACATTAAGTTACACTTACGTGGCCTTTTTTACTTTTTATCAAGCTTCGATCGTGTCGCTATTCCCTTTACCTTATCGATGCCAGACTGTTAGTTTCATTTCTGAAACCACAGACATCATAATAATACTCAATTTCCCTTATTGATGCCTGACTGTTAGTTTCATTTCTGAAACCACAGACATCATAACATGAATTAAGGAGCAGTATTAGCTCATCATGGCTAAATTCCCAAGCATATGGCCGTGTTTCAGAGTGTTAATACCGGGGAGTAACATGGGCGGGAAGTATGGGAACTTTTGGTTTAACGTTAGTGATACTAGAAATAATATCGTTACTTAAGTAACTTTACTGTACTTAAGTACAAGTTGAGGTGCGTGTATTGAGTATTTCCATTATATGCTACTTTACACTTCATCTTGAAATCCAATATTGTTTCTTTTTACTCCACTACATTTATTGACAGCTTTAGTTACTACCAGATTTAGATTATTAAAACAAAATATTAGTGGTTGGTCATCATTGAACCCACAGCATCACTCATGTCTCACTAGAACACTGCCAATTTCATATTGTTAGATTTCCTACTGCTTCTTTGACATCTTGATCTTTCAGTTCAGGCCTGATCGACATTCTCCCCGTTTGTATTTTTCTGAAAGCAGAAAGCACCATCGTTATTGGATGGCAGTTGCCCCTTCCTGGATGGCGGATAAGATCATAGTCCTTGATGATGACGACGAAGAGGAGAGTCCTCAACCCTCCTGTGCTGCCTCCACCTCCGCCTCGTCCTCTAAGCATCAAGCCAAACATGTCTCGCCGATCAAAGCTCCGCAGCCTGCCCCTACCCACATTACCCAGTCCCCTTTTGCCTCAGCGAAGAAGCTGACTCATGTTCTGCAGGCAGAGAATCAAAAGTTGTTCGCTGAGGTGAGCTTATATTAAGGGGCACAAACTGAGTGTTTCATCCAAAGTGGTTGGCCATTTAACAGTGTTTTTGTACTCTTCAAAAAGATTATTATTTAGAAATATGACGAAATTATAGTTGGTTTTCTGCTTAAACACTGGTTAAACACTAGACAAAATATACATGTCCAGTCCAAAGTATATTTTCCTTTGGCTGGTAGCTTTGTTATTTTCTGTATGAAATCAAAATGAATATACACGCTGGAATTAAAAGCTCTGTTTTGAAGAAGTCATGAAACTATTCCAGTGTGCTAATAATTTTTGCTCTCCATTACATTGATCTTTGTTCCCAGCAGCACCTGACCCCATAAAGTATTTGTAGATGTGCACACGTACATGTTAACTATTGACAATGGTCGTAATACCAGAGAGTTGTAATTATATTGACAATACATTGTGACTGGGTGTGACCTGGAAACACCTGAATCACAGTGTGTGTGTGTGTGTGTGTGTGTGTGTGTGTGTGTGTGTGTGTGTGTGTGTGTGTGTGTGTGTGTACTTATTATTTGGTTGTCTCCCTGTGTCCCAGCTCTGTCACCTTGCCTTCTCATCCTCCGTGTTTTCTTTTTCTCCTAGTTTGTGGAACACTGCTCAGCTCTCACCCAGACGTGCCCCGAGGTCTTGGCCTTCCTCCAAACCAAACACACCAAGGCCTCCCCTGACTATCTGACATCCGTGGAGTTCAGGAACACCTTGGGGCGATGTTTGACTCGCGCCCAAGCCAACCATTCCAAAACCTTTGTCTACATCAGTGAACTGTGCACTGCACTCAAGCAGCATGCAGCCAAGCGGAGGCTGACCCTCACCAAGGTTAACCCCGGGCCCTCTACCTCATCATCAAGTTCTGTCTCTGTTGCGCCCAAAAGGGAAGACGAGGCTGAAGTTAAGAGGGATGAGGAAGAGGAAGGAGTGAATACGACAGCGGAGGATAAGCCTTCCACCTCAGGGCTGCAGGATGGCAATAATGAGGAAGCAGAGAAAAAGGCAAAGAGGGCATCCAGGAAACAGGTAAGTGTTGAACACTACTAAATGTGATTAGTATTGTTTTTGGCTGATAATGATCTTTAAATAACGCTGCTGATTCTTATAAGTAAAATTGTTATTTGTATGTCACTTTTCTAAAGTTTCCTCAGTGTTAATTAGTGATGTAACGGTATGAAAATTTAACCTCATGGTTATAGTGACCAAAATTATCCAGTTTTTCGGTATTATCGCTGTATTTTTAAAAGTCGGTTCAATATGTTCAGAAAGCACTGATAGGCCGACACAAGCTGACATAGTTTCAAAAAAGTGTAACAGTGTTTATTATATTACAAAAATATAGGCAAAACCTTATCAAAAGTGCAACTTTTAACATCAAAGGTGTCCTCTCCTCCTTCCGCCATGATTCCAACTTCAGGAAACGCACGTTGTAGGCTACGCCGTGCGCCTGCGCGGTAACTTCAGGAGACTCGGATGAAGCTGGGAAGGATTAAACACGCGGTTTCCACACCGTGGTAATCCACCGCGATAATAATGATATTTTAAAATGAAAACGGCAATTGTTATCGTCAACATTTTTATTGTGGTTTGCCATTCCACCGGTAATCGTTACATCCCTAGTGTTAATTAAGTGTTATTTTATAAAAGTAGAACAGAAAAAAAACACGTTAGATAGCGAAAGAGAATACAAGTATCAATAATAAAAGAGCATTAATAAAGGCAAACAAAAAAACACTTTATGCATCATTATAAATTGAGTCAGTGATTAAAGTTGTAATCGGGTAGATAAATAGGACAAAGGAAAGGTTGTAAGGATTAGTATGCTCCCATTTCAATTCAATTTACTGTGCAGGCTTGATTTTTCTTGAAAAACCCTTAAAGGTTCTCTAAGCAATGTCACGTTTTTTAGGCTACAGCATTTTTTGTCACATACAGCAAACATCTCCTCACTATCTGGTAGCTGCCTGTCCCCTGAACACACCGTAAAAAAATGCGGTCTCTGTAGACAGCCCAGGCTCCACAAACGGCAACAAAAACAAACTGTGCTAACCTCTACCACCAAACATAACAAACAATGTTCCAGCCAATAACTGACAAGAATGATTGGGGGGTGGGGGTTGGGGGGGTTAGTGCACGGAAGGGAGGGGGAGGGGATGGGATGAGGAGGAGGGAGGGACGAGCTAGCCTCCGTTTTGTTTGACAATACTTCGAACGTCAACAAGAAGTGACATCACTCAACATCGCTTAGAGCACCTTTAACCCATTACGACATTCTTGACATACAACTTAAGACTGTAAAGAACAACCAGGGTTATTATACGCCTAAACGTATCTCTCTAGGCAAACACGCCTAACCCTTCATGTCTTTTCTCAACACGTCTCCTCGATTTCTCTCAGATAGCGTACCTGGAGAACCTACTGAAGGTGTACAACGACGAGATCTGTCGCCTGCAGCAGGCTGAGCTGAGTTTGGACGACCTGGGAACTGAGGACTCCCTATACATCCAGGAACACAAGCTCAAACGCAAGGTTAGACTGGAATCTGATGCAGCGTGGGTGTCCACTGGTTATAAACACTGCCCAAAGCTGTAAAAACAACCATTACGCCAGTTTGTGTAAACACCTAGTCACACCTCTTCTTCTGCCCTATCCTTCTCTTCTTCCAGATGATGAAGATTTATGAAAAGCTGTGTGAACTGAAGAACTGCAGCACGCTAACAGGCCGAGTCATTGAGCAGAAGATCCGCTACAGCGGCACTCGTTATCCTGAGATCAACAGGAAGGTGAGCTAGTTGTAGAGTAGTTTAAAACTTTGTTTACTAATCGTGTGACTGGGTGGTTTTATCTACGCCCTGCTCCAAACTCCAGAACTAACTGCACGTCTGACTCTCAACATGAACACAAGATTACAATAATTATACAATTACAATATAATTCCTGTAGGGTTACTGTAACCCCATAGTAGATATAAGTAGTGTCCTCTAACCCTCTCAGGCATATCTTGAGCGCTTCTTGGTGTGGAGTAGTGTTTTGCGATACATACATATTATGAAACGGTTTACATCCTCACTGTCCGCACTATCGTTACTCTCTCTTCTCTCCAACATGAGTTGAGACACACACACACACACACACACACACACACACACACACACACTGCTTCAGTGCCCACATAGCACCGCCACCTCTCACTCACTCACAGTGCTGTCTTCTCGTTACTCGTCTCATATGCTTGAATATAATAAAATGCAGGTTTTGTTATGGTGTTAGCTAATTTATCTTTAATGAAATCAAAGATTTTAAGCTCAATGTTGTGTCAATCTTTCTCCTTGGTATTGAATGTTAATTTTCTAACCTTGATCTCGCATGAACCGGATTATTAGAACTTTTTATTGAGGTTTACAAAAACACCCAGAGCACAGTACAAACTTGTTTATGTGGGGGAATTTGATATGATCCTGATCCTATATCCCACATTCCTTCCTCGTGTCAGATTGAGCGTTTCATCAACAGTCCTGAGGCGCTTAGGAACCCTCCAGATTACCCAGACATCCTCCAGCAGGTGCTGCGTGCCAATGAGCGCCACAATCTGTCCCTGAGCCGAAAACAGCTGAACCAGTACGCCCAGGAGGCTTTCAGGGAGACCGGGAGCAAAATCCAGGAGAGACGTCACCTGGACCTGGTGTACAACTTTGGCTCGCGCCTCACTGACCCCTACAAGCCTGGTAAGGCCGCGTTCAGACTGCCTGAGTCGGCCGTCCGACGGTCCAGTAAAAACACAGGGCTTTCCATTCATTTTAAATTGGGGAAGTGCGTTTAGGCTGCGGCGAAAAGTAGAGACCGACTCAACTTCTGGAGAAACGCAACCCCACATCATCCTGCTGTGACCAATCATATAACCAGAGATCAGACTTGTATTTGTGTTTTAAGCTATGGTTTCAGGTGGTGTGAAAGTCCCGTACAGTAAACAGGAAACATCACTGCCTCTATCGCTGCCACAAGAAAGTTTTAAAACTCTATGATGGTCAAAAATTAAACGCAAGCACTGAACTGCTCTGGAGTTTGTGTAATAGCTAAATGTTTCCTGCAACAACAAAGCACTCGCTATGTCTCACTCGCCTCTTTTCTTTCACTCTCTCCTGTGAAATAAGGCTGCTTTCATGTGTGGTCGGAAAAGTATTTATCTATAAGCGATCTGACAGAAAACAGTAATTGTGAAATATCTACTTGTGCTTTTTTGGTGGGCTTAAATAACACAACAGGACATCACACAAACGGGCCGTTTCATTGACACTCCCCCGCCGCACAACCCGGCGGAAAATCACCAGACCATTTTTTTTTTTGTTGGTTTGAATGCCCCGTAAGGCTTCAGCCAGAGATATTAAGGTTGTCAACACAAATACATAGTTGATACACCAAAAATAAACCTTTAGTTTTTTCTGGTTTGAACATACAAGAACAGACCTTTAAGGTCAGTTCTTTAAGGGTTTGAAAGTGTTTATAGTTGACCCTTTTCTTTGCCTGTCATACATTAAAACTGCAATTATTTCCAACTAATAGAAACAAGAATTTAACACAGAATCATACCAAAAAGATTTTCAACAAAGAGAGATGCTGTAGGCTGAAACTGCAGCTACTCATTTTCAGTTCCTTCCTGTGCCATAAATTACTTTTATATGAAATGCAATGATTAACAACCCTTCTTCACTTTAAGTCATTGGCTCTCTTATTTAAACAACTTTTGGATATTTTCAGGTAGTATACAAAAGGCTGTATACAAAAATGTAAAAAATTATGTAACGTAACTGTTAAAGGTCAAATATGTAATACCGACAACTAGCGTTTAAAATAGTTACTGCAGTCCAAATTCAAAATACTGGACAGAGTCGTCTCCCCCGCCCCCTCCTGCCCAGACTCAAAGTTCACGGAGGTTGCCAGGTTGAGAACACAGCATCAATGTTGCCAGACGCTAGTCTCACATAGCCAGACACAGCACAGCGCAGCGGAGTAGCTAACGTTAGATGCTGGCTATGTTGACAGTCATAAAAGCCCGTGCTCACGCGGAGCTCTGTACCCGACTGACAACCACCCATTCTCGGCTTAAAATTACGGCAACAGCCGCTAAAACATCATCACCTCGCCGTCCTTTCTACCTGACTGACAGCCACACTTCTTCGGCTTAAAATTACGGCAACAGCCGCTAAAAACACAACTACCCCCTGTCCTCTCTACCCAACTGGCAAACACACTTTCTTGGACTAAAATTATGGCAAACGCTACTAAAAACACCCCTACTTCGCTGTCCTCCCTCCCAAATGACAGACACCTTCTTGGCTTAAAATTATGGCAACAGCCGCTAAAAACGGCACTACCTCGCCGTCCTCTCTACCCCACTGACAGACACACTTCCTCGGCTTAAAATTACGGAAACAACCGCTAAAAACAGCAAAACTCCCGGTCCTCTCTACAGATTTACAGCCCCCCTCTCTTGGCTTAAAATTACTCAACGTTTGTCGGCTACGGCCGCTGAACAGGCTACACGTTGTAAACAGCCGTGGCTCGCTTGCCTGGTCCTTCGATAACGTTAGCAGTTAGCAGGGTTAGCTTGGCAGCGTTAGCCAGGATCAGTCAGGATCACTTTACTGGCTGTGTCAAATATTTTGCGAGTAACTAACTCAAGTAACGTTACTCTATAAAATTCAATGCGAGTACACAAATGTTGAAATGACTGAAAACGCCTGTCCCCTGTAGCCGTGATAACCCCGGCAAGCCGGCCCGGCTGTCAGAATGGGCAGTTGATACCAACACACAGGCCAAAACACAGACAGACATTCCCTCGGGAATTTAGTGATATCACTTTTTCTTTTACTCACACTTTGCTCTCCTCTCTTTTCTGCACCACCCTCTAAAGCCACGGACCCGGCTCTGGCGGACCCGTCACTGCTGCGGAAGCTTCGGGCGAACAGAGAAGTGGCTCTGTCCCGTCTGGAAGAGGTCATCACTAAGTTTGCCGTCAAACAAGATGACACGGAGGAGCACGAACGGGCCAAACGACTGGAGAAAGACAGCAAGGAGAAAGAGGTATGAGAGGAAAGCCATCACAGGCATCTTCTGCTTTCAGCACATTTCATGTCTTAAATGACAGATCTTTCACTCTAAACATTCTTACACCGTAGTGGCAGAATAGTTTGATCCATCTGAGCTTTTCAACTGCATTCCCTCTCAACAATATTGTGTAATTTATATATAAATCATACCTCTCAGAAATAAATGTAAACCAGTAGCTGCCTAGAAGAAAAACACGATAGGAAAAAAGAAACAATAATTTTTTGGAAAATGGTCAGCTGTTGGATAAAACTCGTACAACTTTTTTTTTCTCTCCTGGAAAACAGGAAATTGAAGTGCAGCATGATTTAGTTCCACTTAACACCAGAACGTGATGTATGCTATGAATATTAATGTATGACCTGACGATTATTTAGTTTCTTCTTTTTTCGTTCTCGTTCCATTTTTCACCCTCTCTCCCTGGCTATCTGCTCTTGTCCGACCTTCCCGCGCCGTATTTTCCAGGTGCACAAATCAGAAAATGGAGAAGCAAAAAAAGTGGTGAACGGAGTGGCAGAGGAGGAGGAGGAGGGGGAGGAGGAGGAGGAAGAAGAAGAAGAGGAGGATGACGATGAAGAAGATGAATCGTCAGACCCAGACATCGAGGAAGAAATCCAGGCCAGCACGCAGCAGGATGGACCAGGTCAGAGCAGAGTTAATCATTCTTCGGTTTCTTTTTTTAAAATTCTGAAGTTTGATGGTAAATCTAGTGTTGGTTTTCCTGCCACTGGTAAAAAATGTCAGCACGTTTCTAAAACATATTTTGGTTTAGTTTTGAACACGATTCTCTAGATGGTATTGGGTTATATAGAGTCTTATTTAGAACGTCTCCATTGGTGATGATGATGAGTATCTCCTGGGCAGCTCTGTTGCATATTAGGGCTGCACGATATGAGGAAATTATGTAATTGCGATTATTTTGACTGATATTGCAATTGCGATATGATTCACGATATTGGAGGGAATGATCATTTTTGTATCATTATTCTCATTTTCATTGAAAAATATATTTAAAAAATTTTGCGAGGATCTGTACCAAACAAAGATTTTTTTCTTTAGTCTGTAGGAAACGATTTGTAGGCCAGGATGTCTCTGCAGCACCACAATACTTTATTTTAGAATGGTTTGACACATATTTTGCCTTCACCCAATATTGCGCCCCCCTGCGATTTGGATATTGCACTAGTTCATATTGCGATTTCGATAAAATTGCGATTAATTGTTGTAATTGTAATTGCATATGTTCATTATGAGGTAGCAGTTTCTCTCACTTGATCGGTAAAATCATTCGTTTGTTGCATTAATTTCCCCCTTTCTATAGACGATGATGAGAACGATGACGACGACAGCAACGAGGCGGAACCAGCATGTGACGGTACCAACAAGGAGGATCAGACGGATCAGCAGACGAGAAGCGTGTCTCCAGGGGAAGAAGGAAGCGCCAAAGATGAGGACGAGGAGCCAGTCACAAGTGGACTCAGTCCTCTTTCTGATGACAGCGAGTCTCTAATCCCTCCGCTGTCTGCCCTCCCCTCCCCTAGACAGAGCCCCAGCCAATCAGAGCCAGCGCAGACAGACAGCCAGACGCCGTTGTCTAACGGTAAACCTGCAGGATCAGAGGAGCCCGTGGATTCCTCCAATCATGTTCCAGTCGTGCTGGTAAGCACCAGCAACGTTGCTAAGGACTCTGCCGCCGCCGTCTCCGCAGCAGCGGCCAACGGAGTGTCTTTGCCCCTGTCGCCAGCAGTCGTCGTAGAAAACTGCGACACACAAACTATCAATGGAACGTCGTCATCGCCGCCGCCCAGCCCCAAGACCACGAGGAGCAGGAAGAGGAAGAGGGGGGAAGTAACGCCAGGGAACTCCCGAAAGCACACACTCATCCATGACAGGTACTGGAAGGCATTATTGGCTGCATGACATGGACAATACGTGACATACATTTATAAGATATTGTGATGGGAATATGAGTAATGCAAACAGGGTCTAAAATTAACTTTTTGGTCTAGCTACTAATGGCTGGTAAACTGAAAAAAATCGGCCAAAATATTTTTCAACCAGCTTCAAAACTGTAAGATAAAAAATGAATACAAAGAAATGAGCAGGCGCTGTTTAGGTAGTAGCCCAGGCAAACACCGCAGTGTATTGTGTGATGTAGCAGAATGGAGGGAATGAGGAAACAAGGATTTGTTCGGTAATCAGCGACTAGCCAGACAACTACTTACTTACAAGAGCAAAACAATCCCTTCACAACAAAACCAGACATCTGTATTTCTATTTCTTGATTTCCACCAAATTATGGACTTTTAGTTCTCTTTTTAGTTTGGTTTCAGCACCCTCAAACTAGTGCTGTGTGCACGTACTCTAACATGCAAAGACTAAAAGGTTGATTTAAAGTTTGTTTAACTTAGTCTGGGACTCCTTAGTCAAGAAATGGCAAATCCAAATTTGGAATGCCACTTTAAAACAGTTCTAGATCGAGGCTCGTATAAAATGTTAGTTAAAGCCGTAGTACACTTTGATTAATAATGATGTTGCTTTGGATACATTTAAAGTTGTTTGTATCATATTCGGTTTTTGTTGATTTTCTTCTAACTCTTATATTCTCTCCCCATTTCTTTCTCCCTCCACCCCACTCTGCATCCAACCATTGTCCCCCCCCCTCAGTGAGGTGGATATCCCTCTGGAAATGGGCGTTTTCAGCTGCGATTCTCCGCAGCAGGCAGAGTCGACCCGAGCAGACACACCAACCCAGGAAATAGTCAGCAGCTCACAGTCGACACCGCCTCCAAAGAAAAACAAGGTGGGGGCACAGAGAAAAAGGAATTTCGGGTATAAATGGCATATTTCCGCACATAGGGGCAACTTTTTAAAACCTAAATCTGGTCATTTCATGTGTGCAGATCCTGACTTTACAATTGTGTCAATTTGTAAAATCGTACCTCTTAATGAGTTAGATTTGATCTAGTGTACAACCTTGTCTCCTTTTACAATGTATTTAACTGAATAATATTACTAAAATATATAATTCCTCAGGTTGTTGACACAGTATGTTATACAGGTGTTTCTCAGCTGTATCTAGGTCACATCAGCTACATTAGCTAATATGATTTTCCATAAGAATCTTATCTTGCATCACATTGTCACTTGAGGCTCTTTTATTACTGATTTGTCACCCAAAAAAAATACCCCTCCTTTTTTTAAAAGATTATTTTTGTGGCTTTTTTGCCTTTTAATGGACATGACAGGTGAGAAAGGGGAGAGAGAGGGGGAAGGCGTGCAGGAAATCGTCACAGGTCGGAGTCGAACCCTGGACCTCTGCGTCGAGGCATAAACCTCTAAATATATGTGCGCCTGCTCTACCCACTGACCAACCCGGCCACCCCCCCCTTTTTTTTTTTTTTTTTTTTTTAAAGAGAAACAAATCAGTTTAAACTGATGTTCACGCAGATTTGATTTTCCTGTCGACCCAAAACTTGTTTCCTGCTGCAAGTAGACGTTCTCCACCAAAGTTTACAGCAAATAAGGAGCTTTTTCACAGCGAGGACAGCTCGGAATATGCTTCCTTCTGGAAGAAAAAAACAACAGAATTGGAGATAATGTGTTTCAGCCAATGATTGTGCTCCAGACTGCCTCAAATTAAGACTAAAATTAAATAATGGTAGTGATATCTTTTTTTTTTAATAAATATAATTTTCATAAATGTTAAAACAGATTTTTACTTCCGAGAGTTAGTTTAACCAATTTTCACCCGTTTTATTATTCAAATTTAAACGGTGATAAATTCAGATTTTCTTTAAAACTGTGTGTCCGTGTGTGTGTCCGTGTGTGTCCGTGTGTGTCCGTGTGTGTCCGTGTGTGTGTGTGTGTGTGTGTGTGTGTGTGTGTGTGTTTGTTTTCCAGGTCAACGTGGCCACCCAGTGTGACCCTGATGAGATCATCGTCCTATCAGACTCAGAATAACCTTTTTACCTCTGACCTCTCACTGAACTCCGAGACTCTTCCACATCTCGCCTGGATTCTGGGACAGGTCTCCTGAGAGGACGCGTTTCTAAAGGACTGTCTTTGTCTGCTGGCTTTGTAAGAAGAGAAAAAAAAAATGTCATACTTTTTTTTTTTCTCCAAACAACAATTGTGAAATTTCTGTTATAAATATGATCTTAACAGTAAATGATTTTTCCAAACTACAACGCTATTCTTGGCTGTGGAAAACAGGAACAACTATGAATTTAGTACCTCTTGTCACTTGATTACATATTACAATACATATATATATATTATTTTTTTGGGGGGGGGGAAATCAAGGGGTCTTCTTCTTCTGTGTTCCCTAGAGAATACAGCTGTCCTTTAGTCTGACCAGAGAAACGTTGGCTGATGTTGACCTCGGAAGTCTCTCTCTTTTTGCGGTAAAGATGACTATTGGACGATCCAAGCAGGCAAACGCTCTGTCACCGTGTTTTCCTGCCTTCAGTGCAACGTTTCAGTTGGTCGTAGCGTTGAAATGAGTTTTTTTGCTTCTCGGAACGCAGAGCTAAAAACACTTATTTTGGGGTGATTGTCCCTCAACTTGAACTTGTGTTAGTGTGATTTAGGTAAGAACCCAGTGCCTGAAAACATGTACCGTGCAGCCCGACGCGTGGCCCAGACGGGGGAGTTTTGTTTTCACAGACACTCGACTGGCAAGGGCTCCGTTAGCTCACTGCCAGTTTGTTTACATTTCTATATTATAGATGCATTTCTTTTCATAAAGGAGAGAGTGGAGGTAGTGGTTTGTATAAAGGTATTTTGAGAGGACTTTGTTTTACTCGCTATTTATGATGCATTGATGCTGAGCTGTGCGGTGGTTTGTAGTCCGCTGTCAGCAAGATGTGTGGACCGCAGCAGTGACATTGGAGCCTGACGTCTTTTAATGTTTTCTTTTTATGTTTCCCCTCAAAACGTATTTCTATTTTCAGGTTTCTAATAAAGTACGTTTCTATTTTTTATTCAGACTTTTGTCTGCTGCAGGATAGCTGGATAGTTTCCAGATAGCTAAAAAAAAAAAAAAAGAGAGAGAGAACGGAAGTTAGGATTGAAGTAGCTCGTTCACTGCATCTCAAACAGACTTGTGTCCCAGTGACACTGACCTTTGCCTCTGCCCGGCTACAATAACTACTTTTATTTACCCCCCAGTTTAAGCCCAGCCCAAATCACAACTCCCCACAGTAATTATTTGTATAAATCCAAAAAAAAAAAGTCAAACCATAAATGCCATTTTCTTTGTGTAACCAAACCTGACCCAGTTAAGGATCCTGAACACCTGAGTGTAATGACTAGAAGGAAATGTTAGTCTGACCTGCAATGATTCACAAAACATGTTTCAGAGTTGTTGGGGCAGCTATTACATTTCTGTCTCCTCCTGTCGATACACTGCATGTTCAGATAAATTTAGCATTAGTTAAAATTTAGATTTTACATTTAGAATAAAGTTTGTTTATTTTTTGTAGTTAAATATTGTTGCACAGTGCAACTAAGTGCAACTTGCACTTAAGATCTCCAGCATTTGAGAGATTATTTGTGTGACGACCAGTATATAATGCGTCCTTTATTATAACTAGTTGTCTGGCTGGTCCCTCCATAATTGAGCACTGTTACAGTTGATAGAAGTCTTTTGTCGAAGGGTAATTTCTCAACTTTTTTTCCCTCCGGAATCCCATTTTTATTTAATTGTACCACAGGTTAAAATTATATTTTGGGGGTAAAAAGCCATTTCAATTTCACGAAATTGTAGGCTAGTCCTGGAATGTAGCTACGATCTATCGGGCATCATATATGCAGAGGAGTGATCCATCATTCACTGTGAAATTTTTCTTCTTAATTTTTGATAAATAAAAGATATGTTTTTATACAGCCTCTGGGTTGCTGATTTGGATTTTGACTTAGTTCTTAAACTAAATAATCATAGCAATCCTTGGCCTCATGTTACCTAACACGTTACACGATACCTAATGTTCTGATGTGTTACACACAGTGCGGTATACTGATTTTTAAATCTGGATAAAAGAGGGTCTGGTATCATATTGGTACTTGGTATCAGCAGATATCCTGAGTTACATTACATTACATTTAGCTGACGCTTTTATCCAAAGCGACTTACAATTGCTATATATATATGTCAGAGGTTGCACGCCTCTGGAGCAACTATGGGTAAAGTGTCTTGCTCAGGGACACATTGGTTGATGTATCGCAGTGGGAATCGAACCCGGGTCTCCCACACCAAAGGCATGTGTCATATCCACTACGCCATCACCACCCAGAGTTGTGGTATAGAGAAAGGAAAAGTTGGATCGTGGCATCTGTAGTTGTAGTTTCTTTGCCGCATTGCAATATTTATGTATTGCCAATTAATAGCATTAATGTTGCTGTTTTCTTTGAGCATTTAGACCCTGCAAATGCTCTTTAACCTGCACAGTTAAAAATCAGGCTTAAACCTGCGTAACTTCTGTTGGTCTTTAAAAAAAATGTCCAAGATTTAGTCTTTTTTTTTTAGACTTGAACAGAGATTAGAGACAGACAAAATCCATCATTTGCACCAAATAATTTATTAATCCATCATTTTGATACAGGGCAGAGGTGAATAATGATGTACTGTAGTTTATTACATTATTAGTACCACTCAGGATTTACATAAAAACGTATATTGTCATTTTCTGTTCAACAATCATCTGGTCAATCAGAAGATGTGTAAGAAGTTGTGTAACACAGTTTGTGGAATGTACAAAAATAATTGAAATACCTCTGTCTAGTTTTCAGCAGCAGCTTTCGGCTCTCTACACAGATCCTCCCAGCTTTACTTTCTCTTGATTAAGGAATGTTTGGCTCTTCTATCACTCGTTTAAAATAAGAGAAACCATGTGGTTGTAGTTTAGGGTGTTTCAGTTGTTGTTTGTCAGAAACTGTTTAGTGTGTTAGGTGCAGCAGCAGCAGGTGAAGCTGCAGAGCTGCTGGAGACACAGCCATCATGTTAATTTATTTACCAGAAGGCATTGTGAAATAACAGGGTGCTTATAGGGCCCCGCAGCCACCAAGGGGCCTTAAACAATTAGAGAAAATGTGAACTCTCTTTGGTTTTTCTTTCAAAAAAAGACACTTATTCTGCTCATTTCTAAATATAAGGGATGTGAAGGTGATATAAACATCAAATTATAACAGCATATATATATATATATATATATATATATGGTTTTGTATACTTTCCATCAAGTGTTGTTGAGGTTTATTGATTATTTGAGGAATTTTAATTCATAACAGAATCTGACATCAGGGCTGACTAGAGGAGACGTCTTCAACTACTGGGTGTAAAAAGTAGAACTGATTCTGTCTTCCATTGCTTAGAAATCACACTGGTTTCACAAGTAGCGACCAAGAGTTCACATGTTTCCGACTGAGCCTTCTCTGAACACAAAACGCCTCTGTCTCTTCATGTGTTTGGTTTGTTGAGGAATACAAACATAAAAATAAATGTGCTCATCTTGTTCACTTACATCCCCTGCTTTTACATCCAGTGTTTTCTCTCTAGCTGTTCAGCAGAGGAGCAAACTAACGCGACTGAAGCAGTCGTAGAGGAAACACTTGAGGTCACACTTCACAGATCATCGAACACATACAAAAGCTAACAAGTCCTTTCATTTAGTCAGCGCTCCAAAACCTGCATATAAAAATGTCCAAACCCGGCCTTCACAGAAGGTAAAACATTCCGATCCTTTATCTCTTTGCTCTACGTAGGCAGGTAAAAATGTCTAAGAGGTCATGCATGACATGTCATAATAATTCTTCCACCACAAACTGTCCTGTGCTGCAGCTACACTGACACACTGAACTAGTGTAGAGCATTAGTGTTGTTGCTATGGTTACCTCCAGTTTAATATATTCTGCACACATAGATAATGGTGGTTAAACTGTTGAACTATGTTTAGAGTGTCCCAATACTAGGTAACAAGAACTCCGTGGTACAAAGATACTTTACAACACCTGTATACATTTGTTTTAAATCGTGTTACTTCTAGGCTGTTATGTGTTGTTTTCATTGTAACATTAGATTAGCACAAATAGAAATAAGTGTTGAGCAAGTAAGTCAACGTACTGGTAAGGCACCTGAACCTGTTTGACAAAAATGTTGGTATGGCAACAAGTACAACCTCCTATACAAGCAGAACCTAACTGAGTGTACAAATGGAAAAACCAAAGCAGAAAGTATCTACACTGTGTACCAGTAGTTGGTTGATGTTCAGTATGGTCCCAGTATGGATACAGCACAGAACTCAAAATGTATTTTAACAACAGCAGGGCCCAGAAGAGAATATGGTACTTGAAGAGAAACTATGACGCAACATTCCTGTCAGGCTCAAAGTGGACAGATCAACCTGCATTTCAATTTGGCATCTTGAGAGCAAGTTCATTTTTGTTTTATTGTGAGAGAACAACGATGCAATTCCAAGTCCTGAGATCCCACAAGTAACTCATATTATCTGTAGTAGTATATAGTATTAGTATTATCATTATGATTAACACGACTATCAAATGAAATGTTTAAAACATGTCTAAAATAGGGCGCCCGGATAGCTCAGTTGGTAGAGCGGGCGCCCATATATAGAGGTTTACTCCTCGACGCAGCAGGCCTGGGTTTGACTCCGACCTGCAGCCCTTTGCTGCATGTCATTCCTCCTCTCTCTCCTCTTTCATTTCTTCAGCTGTCCTGTCAATAAAGGCCTAAAAATGCCCAAAAAATAATCTTTAAAATAATATATATATATATATATATATATATATATATATATATATATATATATATATATATATACACACACACACACACACACATATATATATATATATATATATATATATATATATATATATATATATATATATATATATATACACACACACACACACACACATATATATATATATATATATATATATATATATATGTGCGTGTGTCTAAAATAATGACTAGTGTCCTTTGCAACTTACTAGAACTAAAAGTAACACTTTATTTAAAAAAAATCAATTGGTAGTTTATGATTACCAAAACTACTACTGATAATACATCTTCAGGATGTTTGACAAGTCAGATATTTACTTAGGCATTTTCCTGGAATCGGACAGTTCCAAAAAGTGAAATCAAAACATTGCTGACCTTAACTCTACCTGAAATCTTCATCTATCGATCTGGACGTCTCAGAAAACTTAGATTTATTTGAACCAAACCAATGTTTAGCCAATGTTTTAAACTTAAGTATTTGCACTATTAACGCATTCACATCTGGGACCAAAACAGGAACAGGTGTGAGGCCAAAACCAAAACCACCGCCGCTGATTAATGTGAACAGAGAGGGAAACGATGCTTTTCTCTAATTTCAATGAAGAAACAACGTCTCTCAACATTTACAAACTTTTGGGAGGTGAGGACCTGCATGACTCAATGATGCTTTGAGAATGATTGCAGAAATAAAAATCCACCGGTGGAAAATATCTGAATCCAAAGACAAATAATTCCACAAAAATAAAGTAAATGAAATATGTGGCATAACAGCTACTGAGAAATTAGGTTTTCTTTTCATTGTGGCCCATAACTTCTATTCTGTCAACCGTTCAGAGGAGGTACACTTGTAAACACACTATACACTGTATAGCTTAGATAAGACCACCTTGTTCCATCATTGTCAAGGAGATACACTGGAGGTTATTATGATGTTTGGGGGAACCCAGTGCAGAACACTTTCAAATACTTTCTCTACAACTGATTAACTCATTCCAAAGTAGATCAAACGGCAGCAAACGCATCAGTATTACAAGTTAGTATTTGTTCTAAGTCTGATGATTAAAGGACATATATTTCTATATATTTACAGTAATAATATACTTCTCAAAGCACGAGAACTCTGTGAATAACAAGAAAGTGAAAGCAGGTAACAGCAGCAAAACTGAAAGCATTCTACTTTCTACTTCTACTGCTGAAAGGATTAATCAATAATCACCTACATGCTTTAAAAGCTCCAGAGGGGAACTTCTGCAGCTTATCAGTTACAGGTCGTGTTTGTGTAGGGTTGAACGATATTGAAAAATAGTTTGACAATTTCATCTTTTGCTACTTCAACAACAAAACATTAAAGGTCCAATATGTAATACTGACAGCTAGCGTTTGAAATAGTTAGTGCACCGGACTCTCCTCTACACTCTTGCCCCAGCGTCGAAGTTCACGGGCTTGCCAGGTGGCAAAAGACCGTGACATTGCGGAGCTTTGTGCCCGACCGACAGCCACCCTTTCTCGGCCAAACGTCAATGCAACAGCCCATGTCTCAGTCACCGCCTGTCGGCTACGGTGGGGAGATTTTCAGTACTACTACTTTCTAGAACCGTTATATACAGCGTGGCTATACACTGTATATTACACATTATGTTTGCATGCCAGTTTGTAACAAAGAGGAAATCATTTTACTGTACAACATCACCTTAAGTCTGGCGATGGTAACGTTAGCTACAATAATATTCCATAAGATAGCATAGTTACATTGCAGAGTGACCTGTAGAGAACATAAATTGTGTCCCAAACCAACAATTCAGGCTACACGGCTGTTTTACCAATTTTTTATTGCATGTTTCCATTATGAGGAAGTTAAACTTGCGGTTTCTGTCATACGTCCGTCCGTCACGGTGGTTGTAAGCAGCCGTGGCTGGCCCGCCTGCCTGGTCCTCCGGTAACGTTAGCGGTTAGCGTGTTAGCATAGCGGCGTTAGCACCAGTCGGGATCACTTCACCGGTGGGGTCTCACTTTTTTGCGAGTAACTACCTCGACTAACGTTACTCTATATAATTTAATGCGAGCACATTAATGTTGAAATAACTGAAAATGCCCATTCCTGCTATGTTAGCCGTGATAGAAATTAATGAAGCTCAATGCTTACCTGTTAAGGAGGAAAATTAGCCAAGTGGGCATCCTTTTGGGCTCTAATCTGTCTCCATCTCTTAAATGCATCTCCAATATTTACTCAGGTTTTTTACCACGTTTCTAGTCATGCAACTGTTTAGAAAATGCCGAGTTTTTTTTAGGTTGGGTAGAATGACTATAACTCTGTTAATCCAGGTAGTTTAGTTGCTGCTGCCTCCGCTGCAGCCCGTTGTTTTTGCGTGTTTGCGTTTCAACATTCCGTTCCACAATGGAAATTTCTAAAGAAGAAAATACTGTCTTTAGCATTGTCATAGAAGATAGTATTTCAACTTAGCATGTTTCCTCAATATCTGATGACATATTTTGGTATTTTTTTGATTAAATACAGTAAATATATTACATAATGGACCTTTACGTTTTGAAAACAGAAGGTAAATAAGCAGCAAAAAGACAAAACTTGTTCCTGTCTGGTAAACATCTGTCTGGGATCTATCAGGGTTCACGTGTGATGAGGATAAATGATTGTGCCTTTACTGTAATAATCCAGCTCGGGCTACAGGCAAAGCAGCACCGTAGTATCATCTAAATCAACATGGCAGTGCTGACAGTAAGTCTGTTACGTGGGACACTGAGGAAAAGTTGTTGCACTACTGCTAGATGCAGTAAGGAAGAAAAAAACACAAATCTGCAACTTTAGATACATTTTTTCTTAGTTGGACTATGAATTATGTGTTGAGTACATTTTATCTTGCAGATTTGTGTTTTTCTAATCACATGACAGTGATACATTACAATTCAATACTGCAGAAAATCACAGCAATTTAGAACAGCCATATAATGTTGTCACAGAAAGCAACAGTTAGTGAAGCACTGTCTCTTCATTTTTGGTTTCCTCTCGACGCGCATAGCAGTCTCCAACAAAACCAAAAACTATAATCTCGACTATAACATCTCGGATACTTTAAAACGATAGCTTACTCACTGAGACAAAAGGTCCATTTTTAATGAGGCCACTTTTAGGAGGCATGTTTCCAAAATATTTATGGATGATTAGAGATGGCATCAGCATGACCTCACGGCTTTAAGAACCCTTTTTTTCTGTTAAATACTTACAGGTTCTTCAGCGTGTGTGTCCAACGGGAGCTTTGCCTTTTTCCCCCCACTCTTGACAAAGTACACACTTCCTGCTTGAAATGCTGAGTGTTGGCAGTTATAGTGTTTCAGAAGAGCTTCTTCCAAGTTTACTTTATTGTAAAAACAGCAGCAGGAACGAGAAGCACGACTGTTTGCTGAGAAAGAGGCACCCGTTGGACATAACACACACTTCTGCATTAAGTCACGCTACTGTCATTGGCACTGACTTCACACACGTCTTCATCACACACACTTCGACCTAAACCTAGACCAGCAAACATCCCAGATCCCTGACCGGGACTCTGGGAGACGACTCCTAGAAGCGACCCTGCGGCGGCCATGCTGTTAATCACACTGTTGTTACTGCTGCTACTTCCCGTGGCTGAGACGCCGGTGTGCTGCGGTGACATGACAGCGCCGGAGAGATGTGGAGAAGAAACTGACACTCCTCCTCTCCCTCCTCCGCCCAGAATACTGCCCTGTCCTCCCTCACCTGCAGACAGGAGGAGGTGAGGGGAGGAAATCAAATCTGGGCCATCCTCACCTCCTCCTCTTCTCCCTCCCTCGCCGCCGCTGCTCCCGCCTTCTCCGCTCTCTCCCAGCCCGCTGCGCCTCTCACAGTGCGAGCGGTGCCTCATGAAGCTGTCGCGCCACATGAACTTCTTGCCGCAGCCCAGGCAGTCGTACGGCTTGAGGCCCGTGTGCGTCTTCATGTGCTCCGTGAGGTGATGCTTCATCTTGAACTTCTTGGCGCAGACGGGGCAGTGGAAAGGCCTCAGGTCTAGGTGCATGTTAATGTGGCGGTCCCTCATGCTCTTGTGGGTAAAGGTCTTACCACAGTGGCACATGAACACTTTCCCAGAACCCCCAGCGCTGTTACCTCCACCACTTCCACCTCCAATCCCCCCACTGTCCATGCCGTCGGCTCCCAAGCCGCCCTGGGCCGAGAGGTGGACCGCACCGTGCTCCAGACCGGGACCTTTGAAAGAGGCTCCTCCCATCATGGCGCCTGCCATCCCCAGGGGAGGGGCGGCGGCGTCCAGAGAGAGTCCGGACGCCTGGCTGTAGAGGAGGATCTGGTTCCCCTGCATGTCCAGGGGGAAGAGCTGGGCCCGGGCCGAGGCTGCAGACTGAACCTGGCCCAGCAGCGCTGAAACAGCACGGTTAGCGCTCTGGCTCTGACCTGCTGCACTGTCATGAAGGTGCTGCACTAAAGTCTGGTCCATTAAACTGCCTTCGAACTTGAGGTAGTCTTCTGAAGAATGGCAGTAGTCCACCTGGCGACAGACAGAGAATCTGGTTTTAGATCTGTGATTAATGCAAAATGCCGGGATTTTGCTGCATCAGGACAATTTGCAAAATTTCAAACTAGTGATTTAGAAATACTTTTCAGGGATTTTACACAGACTTCTCTATAGAACCGCACAGAGTCCTCAAAACCTGCATGTTGGACAGACAATGTGCAGTGCAAGTCTAATATGCTGCTGTTACGGCCACACCAGAAAAACTCAAGTCAACTGTAACCGTCAACATATTAAAGGACACCATTCCCGAAGATTAGTTAAAATAAATTAAATTTATTCACATAAAATAATAATAAATTTAACCAAAACTATGGGAGTCTGGTAGCCTGGGAAAACCCTGACGAACTTCCGGCAAATTTGAGATTTGCTCTGCAAGTCCGTCTGGCCAAGAGCCCATTTCCAATTTTTCCAAATCGAGGCACCAATCACAACCGTTGAGGCGGGCTTTACATGATGACAATAGCGCAACATGCTCGCTGGTTGAGATGTTTTCCGTTTCTCTGCATACGTCATCTCCTTCATCGCTCTGATTGGTTGAAGGACTATCCAATTGCGCCCAGAGGCATTTGAGCAACGTCCGTTGGTGACGCCCCTTTGGAAATGGGCTGTGAATGAACCTTCCCCAGACCCACTCACAGTTACAACTGAGAAGGGTCTGGTGACAACCAGGCTAGGAGTCTGGTGGTCTGGCAAAAAAAAAAAAAAAAAGAAGGGAAAAGGCCCGGGACAACCCACAAAGGGCTGTTGAGACCCAGAACTCCCCCCCCCTAAACTATCAAAATAGTCTCTAAATTAACAAAGAAACAAAGCTGTGAAAACTACACTACCAGACCTTCATCCTCAAAAGAAATAAAAACAACAGAAAGAAAGCAACAGGAACAGACACACTAGTGCAAGGGCTGCTTCAGTCTGACAGGGAGAGATCTCCGTCTCCCAGCCTTCCTTATGTACAGGAGGAGGAGCCACCCACTAATGGCCGAATCAGGAGCACCTGAGATAGGTAGAGAGGGAGAAGAAAAACAAGGGGGAGCACAGCAACAGCAGCACAAATTTAAAAAAATATATATATATATTTCTTTTGCACATCACCCAGGTTCAGACTGCTGTATTTCAGTTTAACCCTTGTGTTGTCTTCCCGTCAACCTTGAAAAAACACACTTTTTTTTCGACGTTTTTGACGCTTTTTTTTCAGTTTGTTTTTGCTTTTTCCAACATTTAAAATTTTTCTTCTACACATTTTCAGCGTTTTTTTTTTTTTTTTTTTTTTTTTTTCAATTGATTCCATTCAGCATTGTCCCATTAGCATTTAACATCTCACATATATGTTTGTTTTTTTTGTGTGTGGCATTTTAGGCCTTTATTTGCAAATGACAGCCTAGACTTGAAAGGGGAGAGAGAGAGGGAACGACACGCAGCAAAGGGCCACAGGTCGGAGCCGAACCCGCGGCGCCGAGAAGTAAACCTCTATATATGGGCGCCCGCTCTACCAGGTGAGCTAACCAGGCGCCCCACATATATGTTTTCCACGTATACAAAACATACAAATATTTCACAGCAGGGATCAAACACACAAATAGACAAAAATTCACAGTTAAACACAAAACTCAGTAAACTCGAAATGAGTACATTTTTCACTTCAGTCCACATTTTCATTCCCCTCTTGTAAAGACCTTTCTCTCCTGGTGAAGGATAATGCCGAACACAATCTTATGAACAATTGAACAGTCTTCAGCACTTATTTCTACGTCACATATTTTCTGATATAAAACAAAAATTTAAAACGGGTCAATGTGACCCGAAGTCAACACAAGGGTTTTAAGAAAGAAACTGTTTCAAACTATTTGTGTACAATTTGAAATTATGCAACATTGGCGCTCCCTGGTGGTGGTAGAAAGCATCAGTTTGCACCGGGTCTGTCTCATTTTTCTACAAACAAAAACTTGCTGCTATCACAATATTTACTGTAGAAAGATGTGATAATCACATGAAAACCCTTTAAAACAGGCTTCAGCTCACCTGTGAGTCCAGGTCGTTCTCAGCTCGGCCTCCCAGATCGCCTGAAAGGCTCCTAACGTTGGAGATGTTGAAGTCGCTTCTCTCCCTCTCTCTGGCCAGCTCCATCTCCCTCTCATCCTCGTCCTCCTCGTCTTCTCCTCCCTCCTCCCCGGACACTACGATGAGGTCGTCGTCCTCCATGCGTTCGGTTTTCACCACCACCCACTGTTTGCGCGGCATGATGCTGGGCTGGCTGTAGGTGGGACGCTTCAGCAGCGGCAACGCCGAGTCCTCCCCGTCCTTTCAAATGAGACATTTCACGTTATAATACAGTAAATGAGGGACATCGAGTCTTTGTTGTCAGTGAAAACTTGCGTACTTTCAGAATCTTCCTCGTGTCAAAACAGAGCTCCTGCTGGCTTAAAATCAAAATAATAATAATACAATAAATAACCTCTGTCTAAATAATACATAATCTCCTTTTACTTTTTACATTGCCAATTGGAAAACAAAAACAAAATACAGTGAGTTTCATCTTTAGGAAGTTGCTTTATGACTTTATGTTCTGCTCATGACAATGCTGATGAAAATACTGTACATCAATTATTGACTGGAAAAAATATTAAATATAAAAACAAAGTTGATCTTTGAAATAACTGCAGGTTCATGAAAATACAACTTTTGTGTTAGTGTGGGTTGCTCACACCTGATAGGAGGACACGCCAAAGCTGTCGCTGACCCCAACTTCCTGCTCTGACGCTGAGCTCATTTTCTTCCTCCTCCCGCTGCCTCCTCCTCCTCTTCCTCTCTTCCTCTGGTGGTGGTACAGCACCACCTCCTCCTCCTCTTCCTCCTCTACTTCCTCCTCCTCTTCCTCAATAAGGAAGGCTTCCTCCCCTCCTGATGGGGTGCAGTAGCTGGGGGTGTTGCTAGCCCCGCCCCCGTCCACCGAAGCCCCCGCTGCGGCCACACCGCTTCCTCCAAAGCTGCTCCCGTCCCTGGGGCTGAAGTAGTTGGTGCTGCTGGGAGACTGGCTCTCACTCACTGAGGGCCGGCTGGGGGGTTGGGGGCCATGCTGGGGCTCGTTGGACCCCACCACCTGGGAATGACCTCCTCCGACAACCCCATCACCATCACTTCCAGCTCCGATACCGCCGCCTGCCACACCGTCACCATTGCTGCTGCTGCATCCGAGGTTAGCTGAGCCTCCACCTCCTCCTCCGACACTGGCTTCACCCTGGACACCGCCGCCGCCTCCTCCTCCTCCTCCTCCTCCTCCTCCACTGCTCCCTCCTCCCGCTGCAGCCCGGCCCTCCCTCAGCAGCTCGGTGCATTTGTCCACGATGTGCCACATCTGCAGGACGCTGCCCACCGTGAGGTAGTTGACGATGTCCTCGCGCAGCATCCGGAGCTGACCGGTGTAGGCGCAGCTCAGCACGCTCTCAAATGCCAGCGGGTCCATTAGCGCCGGGATGGAGACCGTGGACATGTTCTTCAGTAGTACCTGGGGAAGGACACAATGATACATCACAACAGTTTTGTATGAAGTACTCGAAAGCAATACTTGAGTAAAAGTACAAGTATCTTACAAGAAAATGACTTTGGTAGAAAGTCTCCGTTTAGAATATTACTTGAGTAAAAGTCTTAAAGTATCTGATTTTTACAGCAATTTTCTGATATTAAATGTACTTAAGTATTAGAAGTAAAAGTAAAAAAAAAACTTTGATTATGAACTTTATGGCCAAAGGTGTGTAACGTTCTCTTCATCACCACTGTCGTCGGGGTGGTCATTGTCTGTTACCATGGCGGCAGAGCCTGCACCAGGTGCTTCCATGACACTATCAGTCATTATGCTTCCTCCTCTTCGTCTTTAGTTTTGGCCTATGGTTGTTGTTTTTTTGCCGCTTGGCAACAAACAGGCATCACATCACCAACTGGAATGGAGCATGTATTATCTTGGCAATTTAGGAGCAATGATTCGCCAAACTTCTTTTATTTTGTAGTAACGAGTAACTAAGATGCTTAGGGGGAAATGTAGTGGGGTAAAAGTAACGAAGTAAAGTACAGATACGTGAAAATTCTACTTAAGTACAGTAACGAAGTATTTGTAAATTGTAAATCTGTTTGCCAGCCCCTCAGACAGGTAACTGGGGTCTGAAACAACCTCCCACCAAGTGTCAGTAAAACTGGTCTTTGGCAGTTTGAGTAACACCTTCTTGGAACAGAATAATTAAAACATAAAAAAACAAGAAATACAGACACATAATTGAAGTGTCTGTGTGGAGCTGCTGTCACGCTGCAGGCCTTTTTTTTCTCAGTTCTAAATTTGTTCTTTTATCTGATTAATCTGAATGACTCTTCATATCTATTAGACTATGCTCTTTATTCATTTTCTTCCAAAGAAATAATAATAAGCAGATCATTTTACACCCATTATACACAGATTTTATGTCTCTGGCACATCTAAACTTGCGTTTTGCAGCAATAAAGTATTTATGACCATCATTTACAATGTATATTTACTCCTCTTTTAAAGAGACATACAACTTAGATCTTGTAGATCTAGTATAATAAACTTGTGAAAAAAATGAAAATGATGTCACCTATACCTGATAATATAAATTGGCAGCGATGTCAGAAATGTGTTAAATGTAGTTTTAACGACTTCACTCTCCCTGATTTTTCCAACACATTTTTGGTTGCATTAAATACCGAGTGTTGACGAAGTGTGATGCATCCACAAAGACTAATCAAGCCAACTAACTCCCTTTGAATCCCTAGTCATATCCATTATTGTGTCTCAAAATCCTCTATGCTCGGTCTGGCTAAACCAAACTGTCATAGGTCCTAAAATTGAGACAGCTGCTGCACAATTCAATATCATTTCTCATATACAAGCTGCATGTAGTAGAAGCGGTTTGCATGCCTCTAAATCTGATTTTAGGCAGTGGTGTAGTCTACATGATACGCAGGTATACGCAGTAAACCCACTAAGAAAGATCCAGGAGTTCCATATACCCACTTAAAAATTTGCAATGGCATGTAACAACATACTTTCCATTATAATTTTGATATATTTTGAATTGTCATCTGTGTTTTTTTTTCTTCGTATAGGCTAAATAAAGGTATTTCCACCGGAAATTGGTGCATAAAAGTGTATCATTATGCAGGAAAAGAAGTCTGACGCTCAAAATTTTCCTGGGGGAGGACACCAAACCCCCTACTATGATATGCCCCCCCCCCCCAGGCCCATCCTGGCCCATATATATAGGCCCATACATATACAGTATACCCACTACAATACATTAGACTACACCACTGATTTTAGGGTAACATTTTATACATGGTCCAGATCAGAAATTAATGAATATGACTCCATGTAGCTTTTTTTTATGTGCTCATGCTGATTAAAAAACATCAGCAGCATAACACTCCCACCTGGTCATGGAAGTAAGGTGAGGAGGCGGCCAGGACGCAGCGGTGGGCCTTGAACACTTGTCCCTGGACGTGGATGGAGAGGTCGCATAGCCGGCCGTCTTCCCTCTGCCGGTTGAGGCTGTCCAGCACCGAGGCCTGAGCGCTGGGGAAGCACACCTGCACCACCGGGCCAGATGTGTCGCTGGGAGCAGAGCTGCTGCTGCTTCCCACTTCCATGGGCAGGGACTGCATCTAGGTGGTAGAAACACTTTCATGACTCCCAGTTTTGGCAGTTAAATTACTTTTTTTTTTTTGCCATTGTCAACTAATCTTTACTTAGTACGTGCTTTGTGAATTCAGGGTATTTTAAAAATCCTAAAATACAGTAAGCAAGATACTCGCAGTTTGTTAAAGTAGGTCGTTTTTGTTATATGATTTATGATGTTCCTTACCATTACCATTACCATGGGGAAAATGGCGGCGGGCGGGATGGGCGTGTTAGCAGCAATTCTCATTTACGCACTTATCACAGACCTTTATGGTTCTTGGGGATCGTTTAACCCCCATTTTAAACCAGAATGTTGCCTTTATGATAATCCATGTGAACTGAATCTGTTGATCCAACAAAGAAATCAGGAGGATGCAAAAAAAAACAAAAAACACTTTGGACACTTTGGACAGTGTCCTGTGTTTTGATACTGTTGATGTGTAACTGTGCTAATGTCTTGCTGCTTCCTGTAGCGCTGCATGGCTAACTGACAAAGCTTATTTGTTGCTCTAGCGGTCTGTATGGTGTCTTGTTGACTTCTGTCTGTATAGTTTAACCTGTGCTAATGTCTTGCTGCTTCCTGTTGCTCTGGTCTAAAATCATCTGGCCAAAGGACTACAGTTGAAAATTAGCCGGCTGGCTAACACTGGCACATTTACAGAAATGTTGATTAATGTGTGTTGTCTTTTATAAAATAAATAATAATAATAATAATAATAATAATAATAATAATAAAGGTGTTAATTACTGCTGAAACTAATTATTCTTTTTTTTATTTTATTTATTTTTTATTTAACCTTTATTTAACCAGGTAGGCCCTATGAGAACAGGTTCTCATTTGCATAGGCGACCTGGCCAAGACAAGCGTAGGCGTGCAAGACAACAAATAGTTTCACATTCAATACAGTACAAGAATACAGAATACAAAAGTCTACATAAAGTGCAGAATAAGTGGGCATTACAAATGCCGGCACGTAGTGAGGTGCAAGTAAGTCAATGGATGGCCAATATACATGAACAGAGAGTCTATATCAATGCTGAGATGGTGTAAACTACTTATTGATCACTACTGTTGATTATTTTCTTGATCAATCATAATTGTTTATACTATGAAACATCAGAAAATAGAGAAAAATGTTCAACTTCGTTTCCCAGAGTTGAACATCTTTAAATGTCTTGTTTTATCAAACCGACAGTCCAAGACCCTTAAACATTTAGTATACAATTATATAAGAAATCCTCACATTGGAGGATCTGCCATCAGAGAATTTGGGCATTTTTTTTTGTCATAGAGAATGACTCAAAAGAAATCATTAATAAATCTATCAATCCACTGATCGATCAGTCAACTAATTATTGCAGCTTTTGATTAAACTTTATTATCATTTTGGAGGCTATAGTTTGTGGTGCTGTTGTAGTGTTTTAATCTATTTATATTACACTCCAATATAAATAGGATGGACAAAATATTAGAAACGCCTCTCAGTATGTATAATACAACCTAGGGCTGGGCGATATGGAGAAAATCAGATACCACGATATTTTTCACCAAATACCTCAATATCGATATTATTCTAGGGTTGACAATTGGTAGGTAACCCTAACCCAGCAGGTTAGTTTTAGTTCTGGCAAAGAACTGATGGTAGATCAAATCCAACCCCTCAGTAATGCATTCAATTCCAGTTATGTCCAAGTTGGATTTTGTCAGGCTAGACAATTTTGAGCAAACATGAAGCTGTAATTCTGATCTCACCACTCAATAACACATGTACCAGTTCGATTGACTCTTCAAACTATCCAAATTTGGTTTATTAAGCATAACTCAACCTGACTAATTCTCAACCTGTAAAAGGACCCCAAGATTAATATTGCAATTAAGTGTGTAATCACATCTTTATCCAGTATCACATAGTATGTAGCATAAGATGGTAAATGCAAAGGGAACAGTTGCCAATCAAGGAAGCAGTTGATGTCATTGTTAACTAGAACACACTCTTAATTTACCCAGAATACACTGCAAATGAGTCCTACTTGAGAGAGTCAAGAACTAGACAGCCCTGTGCAAGTGTCTGTTTGAAGTCTCTTTGTTAGATCTCAGTCACAGAGTGTCTTTGTGCAGCCAGCCTTTGCTGCAGGTTACCCAAACGCTGCACAGTATATATTTTTTTGCAATTTTAGTTCTATGCATCGAATATGTTTGTATGTCATGCGCCGTGTGGGTTATATCAGGCTACCCCTGCACTCATGACACGTGAGCTGATTTCTCTTTGACAACATAATGATAGTTATGAAAAGCTAATTTCAACAATGTAATTTTGTATTTTACAGTGAACAAAAACACATCACGTCAATAATGAACAGGAAAAAGCCCCCCACCACACCACTTATATTCGCTTGCTGTGTTGTATTAGTGTATGAGAAAAATCAACAGCTGGAGTACAAACACACTTTTAGTTGGCAAGCTACAAGCAAAGCTGTTGATTGAAAATTCAAACTGGCGTTGTTGTGAAAATGTCGCTGGTGGTCGTTTTCTGCTTTCAGACAGCAAACAGTTGCAGTCCATCAGAGCTTCCGACTCTAGTCATACCGTTACAGATGTGACGTTAGCCTGCTAGCTAGCTCAGACGGCTGGCTACAAAAAAAAAACAAAAAAAAAAAAAACATGAGCCGCTGCGGACATTAAACTCACCGCTTTAGTTGACAGTGCAGCCTTCAGAAGTACAGTCTCTGTCCGAGCTGACGGCAGTGTGTCCTGCCAGTTTATGCTGGCCCTTAAGTTTGGGGACCATTTTTAGAGAATGTTCTCCCCATTTGATCTGTTCTGCAGCGGCAGACAGCGACGCGTCGCCTTTAAAAGGATTCCAGACATACGAGCCAGACTTTGGCCGACAAAAATAAATAAAATACACAATGAAATGAACACATTTAAATACAGCATTGTGATATTTAAATATATCGTTGTATCATTTACAATATTAAACAATATGATTTAAAATAAGTTTTTTTTCTTTATCTCAGAACATTAACATACATTGTAAATATGTTGCATAATGCGCAACATTAATTCCCATAATTTTGATATATTTACATGCAGTCTTTAAAAACTACTGTAAAGTAAAACTAGAAAGAAAAAGAATAATCATGACCGTGATGTACATCATGTCCAATGTATACAACCTGCGACTGAAGCAAACAGACCGCCATGCTGGTTAAGCAATGAACATCCATCCTTTGCCACTTTAATATAAAGTCTTAGAAATGTAGCATATAACCAACCTCATTTAATCTTATTTACTGTCTGTCCTCCGGGGTTGACGTGTCATAGCTGTGACAGACTCCTCAAACCAATATCAGAAGTCGTCAGTATAACACACAATCCCAAAAGGTAACACTGTAGTTTGGTTTGGAAAAATGTTTCAGTAGAGTATACAAGATTTGCCATGCGATGCTTTAGGTTAACAAAAGAGTTTGCAATGGTTTAAAATAAACACGCAAAAGGAAATATAAGAAGCTCATTTACAGTCTTTATTTCTACCTCTTGTTGGGCCAGAGAGTAGATAGAAAAAAACCCAATTAAAACAATTACATTGAGCAGAAATAAAAGTATCTTATCTACATTAATGAGCTCATATTATGCCCATTTTCAGGTTCATAATTGTATTTACAGGTTGTACCAGAATAGGTTTACATATATTTTAAAAAAACACCATATTGTAGTTGTACTGCACATTGCTGCAGCTCCTCCTTTCACCCTGTGTGTTGAGCTCTCTGTTGTAGCTACAGAGTGAGGCCTCACACTTCTGTTCCATCTTTGTTGGGAGTCACACATGCAGTAGCTAGGTAAGGACTACTAGCCAGTCAGAAGCAGAGTATGAGGGCGTGCCACGCTAGCAGCTAGGTGAGCTTTATACATGTGTTACAAAGTGACGCACGTTTGTCACAGAAGTAAAGGCTGGACTACAATAGAGCTGTTTGGAGCAGTGTTTTCTGTTGGTAAAACACCAACAGAACAGTCTGAGATGGTAAGTCCCTTTGGACTCTGGGCTTTTTCACTTTATAAACCATAATAAGTACAAAAAGATATATAAGACAATAAAGGAAAGGGAAAGAGCATAATATGAGCACTTTGGTAAATAGTATGGGAAAATTAAAAGTGTTTTTAAGCACTGTCTACTTTCTGTTGGCACTTGCAGTCCCAATTACACAGTCGTTCACCTGTAAAGAGAGAGGAAACACAAAACATCAAATGTCAAAAATCCAAGTTGGTACAGTGAAATGCTACATTCAGATTGTTTAATACTGGGACATATTCAGTGTTAAAAGCATTTTAGTTGTCATTTTGTTCAAACTAGTCAACAGATTTCAATGAAATGGTGGAAAATACATTTGAGGAAAATGGTAATACTGATGAAGACTTGAAGAAAAAATAAAAAATAAAAAAAACTGTTGAACATCGCTAGATGGGGCATTTTTGATCCAGAAGCAGGAAGAATTGAACTGTATCTTAAACAACTTTCTCTTTGCTTTCCTGGCTAATACAGTAACATAAGTTCACTTTATCTCCAATTTCACATCATGTTCTCAATGTACTCTTGTCATCTTATACCAGCCGTCTCATCAAGAAGGAACATTAAAACAAACATGGATGCAACTGACCTTGCTGGCAAACCTCAGGGAGTTGAGGGTTTCCCCAAAGCTGTCCGGCTCTGGGGCAATGTTGACAAACATCAGGCTGGAATGAGGAGAACAGAAATACAATAAGTATTAAAAAGTTAGAAAGCCCTCCTTTCCTAAATAAGTTTCCCTGGGTAAGAAGAACCAGCAAAAAGCTAACAGAGTTATAATTTGTCTGCCCTGATTTGGAAGGTAACCAGCTATATGGTGGTTATATTCTGAATTTTAGATAACACCCCTTACTGTGAAGAAACGATAACACAGCATCTGCTGAAATCTCAAGGCTATGTTGATGAAGAACTCACGTTTTGCTGTTTCCCCCCAAGCAGCCCTGCAGAAGGTAGGTGAGCTTGGAGTTCCTGTATGGAACGTAGCTCTCCTGGAACACACACAAATTCAATTTATGTCACAAACAAAATGAATACTGAAACAAAATGAATGTTTAGCATTTTGTACCATGTAAATAAACCGTATTATCTTCACAGCCTCTCTGAACTCAGCATTGTTGTTTTTCAGTCAGGCTGCTGCTTACAGACCTTGTTGGCCAGAGCGCTGATGACGATGCCCAGGTTGGACAGGGAGCCGTTGATTGCCGTCATCTCTTTAAAACGCTCGCCCTGAGACTGGCTCTTCAGCATTCTCTCACTGCCAGCCAAGTCCACTAGGCACAAAGTGGCTATGCACACAAAAACAAACAAATGACATCTTTAATAAAAGAAAAAAGCAGGTTTAACTACATTAAAAACATATACAATAAAATAACCTTATAAATAGAGCACATATCAGGTATGCACAAATGGCAGCAATTTCAGACAATTGAACAAGATATCCCATCTTAACCACAGATTTTTTGATATTCTAAATACACAAGTGAAACCACATTTCTGATTTAGGCATAATTAGCGAGATTATACTCACACTTGCATTTGACATCCCTGCCAACGTTCACTCCCTCGATATCCAGCTGGAAGACCGAATGGGAGCGAGAGGAGCGGTCATTCTGGGCAGTCTGGGCCGTGGAGCGATTCTGATTGGCCAGCATAATCAGGCCGAGAACCTGGCAGGTGGAGGGGATCATATAGATTATTTACTGTGAAGTAGAATGTATAAACAACATGGCACGTACATCGTTAACTGATATATATTATACTAGAGTATTTCTTTGGTTAAGTAACTCAAGCGACTGATATATATGTGCTTGCTGTACCTGATCCTCGCTGGACACCTTTTGGTAGGTGAGGTTGGTGATCGTCACCTCGTTGTTGGTCGACTTCCTGATCTCGTGCTCGGGCCTCTTGCTGGCCTTGCCGGTGAAGAGGAGGTCTCGCAGGGTCTCATTATAAATTTCAACAAAGCTGGCTGTGAAGGTAAACTGAGATAAAAACAGAAATGGTTACAACCTTTAATAACATTGTTCACTTTCCCTAGTCATACTGGATCTCCTCCACAGATACAAACAAACATGCCACAGTCCCAGAGTGCAAATAAGAGATATACGTTTGTGGAGTTAAACGTACAGACCACCCTTGGTTTGGTGGCTGGCATCAGCAGTGGCACACAGAATAAATCTACAGCGATGTGACGATGTAAACAGCAAACAAACAAAGTATTACCAAGTAACTAATACAGTAAAGACCTGAAATCAAGACAAAAAGCAGATATCGTTTATAATTTTATAACAATGTTTGAAATGACAATGTGGAAACAATGTGAAAGGGTGTGTGTGTGTGTGTGTGTGTGTGTGTGTGTGTGTGTGTGTGTGTGGGGGGGGGGGTCACTCGTAGTGATCAACCTACAGAGAATAATCATCTGTCCGGCCACAACTTTACCGTTTTAGTTTACTCTGACTGCTCTCATAGCGTCGTTTTGAGCCACATTAGAAGGCAGTTTTCAGAGACAAATCTCTAAAAACTTGCTGTACACTACCTTTTCATCACCAAAAAGCAGACCGACACAGTAACCACCTAGCTAGTTAACATACATAGTGGAGCGTTTAGCAGCTAAAGAGACAGATATACCAAAAACAGAGTTAAAAGAAAAATGAATGTTGGTCTTACATTCATCAGGTGGCCACAAACACGCCACAAAATTAAAATGTTGCGCTGTAACAACTTTATATGTATATCAGCCCCTGAACAGTTTCCTGACAAGTCAGCGGCATATCAATATAAAAAGGTGATATGTCAATGTTGTTGCTGTACTGCTGCCCCAAAGTGACAAAGGAGAATACCACGACCTCCATTAGAGACGTCAGACACTAACCTCCCAGCCTTGTGCTCCCAGTTTCTCTGCTGCTCTGAAGATTTGCTTCACAGCTCTGGGAATGACACCCCTGTAGTCGTCGTACTCGCTTCCCTCCATGGTGTACGTCTTTCCACTTCCTGTCTGGCCATAGGCAAAGCAGCAGACATTGTAGCCATCCAATGCTGACTGCACCAGCAGTGAGATCTCTTCGAAGACCTATAACAAGTTCACAAAATCACCATGAACTTGATTTTTAATAACAGCCACAAATTATTCAGGTGCATCTTATTTTAAAAAACAGTTTGTATTTATTTGTTTACCTCATGTTGTGAAGCCTGGGGGCCAAACACCCGGTCGAAATTGAAATTGTAATTCTTCTGAGTATCAGACGTTTTGCCTGTGTGAGACTAAAAAGAAGAAAAGGGCAGAGATTTATGACATTCTCGGGAAAAATCAAAAGCAGCGCAGAGTTAAAAAAAAACAAACAACTAAGATCCAAAAACAACTGCAATTACCACTTATTGCCAAAGGTGCCTCCAAAGAGAACAAACAGGAGATCTTTAAGATTGCAACTTTAACAACATGCCTTTATTTATAGATCTGATACGCCGACAGGATTCTCACCTCCTCTGTTTTGGCCAGTGTAATTGTCTTGTTGTCACTGGCCGGGAGCTGAATGTGCTTACTGAGGCCTCCCTCCACCAGTGGGCGCACTCGACAAAAGACCCTGATATTGCCCTGCATGAAAAGAGAATTTCTGCTGAATTAGTCAGATGGACAAATTAGTCAGTTTGACAAATTATTAGTCAGTGAGAGGAGTAACATTTGTTTGGTTGTTTGACACACAAGGATTTGGCTGTCTAGTGCTAACAACACAACAAAGTACAAAAATAAATCACAAAGAAAAAAAAGGGAAAGAACTTCATGGAATAGCTGAAAGGCCTTTAAAAGGTGCCGTTACTGGGCTGCGTTGAGCTGTTACGCCACATTGTAACTTGCCTTGAGCTCCTGTATGGTGTTATGGAGCCGCCTGCGCTCCATCTCCCCGGCATGAAGTTCATCTTTCTGCTGGACCACGGTGTCTTTGAGACGGGAGACCTCCTCCTCGGTGTTTGTGAGGGTCGTCTGCAGGCGGGCCAGAGCCGACTCCTGCACTGAAAGCTTCATCTGGACAGCAAAGAGACAGAAGACAAAGATACAGCTAAATTGTGTCTGTTCCAAAATATGGCCATCATATTATCTCTTTTTAAATTATCTTAGTATGGCACTAGTTTCACTAAAATTAGCCAAATGGCATATTATGTAATGAATTTCCCCTTGCAGGATTAATAAAAGGTATGTCTTCTTCATCTTCTGACACCACACCCAAAATAACCAGTATTAGTTGCTATTCCAGCAGCAGACTTTATACCTTGAGAGTTTGCAGCTCTGTCTCCTGGCTGTCTCGGAGAGTCTCCATCACCTTGTATTTTCCCTCTAAGTTGGAGAGCTCCTTTTCAAGAAGGCTCTTGTCTCCAGACACTTTCTCCAACTTATCTCTGACTCCCAACAACGCCTGCAGCTCCTTCTCATACTCACTGAAATCACAGAAAAGAAATGGACATTTAATATCGTTCCAACGTCAAATCAGGAACGCTACAATATGATGAATTTTATCCAAATGAAAAGGTCCTTGTACCTGATCTGGTTCCTCTGCCTCGCAAGAGTTTTCTCCATTTCAACCACTTTTGTGTGGCTCTGGACCACTGTATCTTTGAGAACCTCATTCTCCTGGTTTACAGACTTGATCTTGGTCTGGAAGTTACGGACCTTGCCCTCCATGTCGCTGACCTTGCCCTTCAGGTCCCATGGTTGCCGTTTGGTGGCGCCACCCACACCTGTACGCGACAGCATCATTTACAAGTGTAAGTCTTCCCACGTCTTCCTTTCAGGCCACTACAGAACAAGCCTTTTCTACATAATACATCTTGAAATGCCACAACGGGAAAAGCACAGATGTTAAGAATATAAAATGAATGGTGGCTGAGTCTTGGTATTGTGCATGCTGGCTCACCAGGACACTTTAATAGAGCAGAGCCATCGTTTATATTATTTGTAACACCTGTGAAAAGTGTCTGCTGTGAAAAAGGCCTACTCTAAATAAGATCATTCACTTGGAGAACATCTCATCCTACATTCATTAAAAACTCCCCCCCCACAGGTTGGCAAAAAATTAAAATCAGTCATCCACAGTTTTGCCATTCCATAGAGACAGTTACATTACACTCAATCTTCAAATCATGGTTTTTCATTTGTTAGAAAGGACAATTAGCTCTAGTTCTCCTCTTTCATAAATAAAGCCATTAACTACATTATCTACAAACATGAAATCACTTTTAATGTGTGTCATAATTTACTAAGGAACAAGAACCTCGTGGAATTGATCTCTCACCTGCTTTTGGGACAGTGGATGCAACCGTTTGTTTCAGGACACCTGATGGAACAGGAACATAGTTAAGAACAATACATGAGAAATCACGTTAAAATCATTCATGCAACACCAGAATCTATTACCTTGATAAAAACCCCGGCCTTATGATACATCCAAAGCACTTCTGCACTTTCTTACTACCAGTTCGTAAGCTATGCCACATGTGAAATTATGTCTATATTGGCCTGTGTGTAGGGATTTCTAACAAACAGTGTACATTGTAATTTCCCCACAGGGGATCAATAAAAAGTATACAATTACATTACATATAATACCCAAAATAAACTGCTCAATAAATGCACATTCCCTGAAATCCTGACAGAAATGTATGCAGCGTATGCACTTTTGTCCATCACCAAATCAGACAGCTCATCTTACCTCTGGAGGGACCAACAGCCACAGTGGCAGCTCCTCCAGCTCTGACTGGCCTAGCTGTGTGGGGAACAACGTGAGAAAGAGAGGTATAGATTTTGTCTGAAGGGTTGATAATGCGTTTGATTACACTTTTCAAGAATAGATCCTTATTTCATATGTATTGTTACATTCTGACTTTTGTAAATAGAGGTTTTTCGTTTCTAAAAGGTTAGAGCTAGTGACTTACAAATAGGTGCCTTGGTTGGTCCAACAGCGGGTCGCCTACCACCGACGATTGTAGCTGCAGCACGTGGTTTAACAGTCTCTCTGTCCTTACATATCTTCTTCTGCAAACACACACACAAAAAACACCAGCATAAAACTAGAGCAATATTTCAACTTTTGGGGCTGTAACTATAACCTACTTTTTATTTTAGGGACACAGAAATGTTTACCAAGTCTATTACCAAGTCTATTATATAGGCTCTATTGATGACTCCCATTATAGAGTCAACAACATGAATGCTTGACAACTGAATGCAACCTGATAAAACAGCACCAACAAAAATGATACTGTAGTTTAGTTTTAATCAACACCATGTGACACTGTCACAACAACAACTTAACCTTCTTTATTACATTACAGTGTACATGTTTGTGTAATTGTTTAACATGCCTTAACAGTGTACAACATAATTACATTACAATTGGCTTCATGGCCAAGAGAAGAACTCCATTTTACTGTTAAGATTTTATGTGGAAAAGTGATAGGCCAACATCTGTGTGACGGAATTTATGAGCTGTTTAACAGGTTACTTTGCAGTGCTACATGCAGAGCAGCTTGAGGTTCAGCAGCAGAATAAAACTGACAGACCGAGAATTACGGGTAAAGCCAAAAGAATTAAACGATGTAGATGAATTTTAGTACAAACCTGAGCAGGCCCAAAGTCTTGGCCATTCTCTGAGCTGCTGCTGGAAAGAGCCCTCTTACTTGCACTAACTGGCAAGCGGGACATGATCTGTTGAGGGTTAAGAGGTAAATATGATCAAAACAAAAACAAAATATTACAGAAAACATCAACATCTCCATGTCACACGAATCTCAACCAGGAGCATTTATCCCCGGTTTTCTTGTATTACCATTACATTTGAGTTAGAGGTAACGTTAGCATAAGCATCCCTTTCTCTGAGAAATAAATACCCAGCAATGATTAAAAAAAAGGTCCTTTCCAACCTGATTAGACTAGCTAGCTAGGTCAAGCCAAGCTTTACCGGTTATCCTGGATTTATAAATTCTGCTTTTGTGAAACAGCCGCCAGGAAACAGGGAAACACAATGAAGCAGGAAAAACTACAACCATTAGCGTTACTGACTGACAAACCAACGTTCATGTTATTATCACTAACGTTAGCTAGATAGCTAGCTAGTAGTTGCCGTTAGCTTCAGCATAAAATGTCAATAGTTACGTTAAACTACAGGAACTATCGTTTTTGTATCGTTACTGAGCAGAGTTTTACAACCCCCCTTTAAAACGAGATGAACGAAACAATTGGCTAAAAATTATCAAAACATTTACCTTAACTAAAGTTGAGTTTTAGAAAAAGGGTGTCTGTCTCCAATCCTCTGTCTGTCTCCGCTCTCCGGCCGTTTGAATTTAAAATTTTGAAATCAAACTGTTATGGTGGGTTCTTCGGACAAGCTACCGTGATTGGTTGAGCCAGCGTAGACCCCGCCTTCGTCTTTATGTATGCTTGGTACGGCGTACGGAGTGTCCCGCTTGGGCGGGATACACGTAGTTCAGAATCAGAATCAGATTTATTGGCTTACTTACATACACAAGGAATTTGACTTCGGTAGGTGTTAACTCTCTAATACATGGCTGGTTGACGTGACATGGCCTTTTTGTGGTCCTGAGTGTCAAACATAAGTAACGAAATGTCTAATCTGCAAATAAATGTGGTTATATTGTTCATAAAAGCTGTTTTATATTAACATACAGACCATTCATGCCGGTCATATTCCTGTTTTTCACAATTTTCAGCCAAACCAGGAAAAGCTCATATGGTGTGACTGTCCCAAGCCCATTTCATAAAGTTTGATTTTGAATAAAACCAATTAATTAATTAATATATTTTCCCCTTATTTAAGTACATATTAATACCACAGATGTCTACCTGTAAGTCTGCTGTTTTAAAAGTCCAGGCATAATATTTTGAACCAGGGAACCCAAGTGCTATACAATATTTGGTGGCATTCTGTTTTACATAGTTGTGATTTTTAACAGTGAACCTTTACGTGATATTCCTGTCTTAAACTGTCTTTTGTTGTTTGTGAAATACATATAATACACATTTTTGCATTAACAGATTGTTATGTGGTGTGGTTTATCATATGGCGTGACACCATATAATTTGGTGTGACATCAAGAAATTATGAAAATAAAAAGGCTTTTGGGGTCTAAATCATACAAATCTCAATGGAACAGTTATGAAATAGGGTCAGTAAAAGTCACAAGCATTTTCTCTCTTTTATATCAAGGTATGTCAAAATTAATATGAAGCCTATTGAAAGATTGAGGACAAATGCTTTATACTTTGTGTATTGATGAAAAAAATATCCTGTAAAATATAATACATTTGCACAAGGAAATGCTAGATCTTGATGAAGTAATGATAGAAGATTATGATACATTAACTCACATAAAAGTGAGTAAATATGAATTCCAATACAAAATCTAAAATATCATAGATATTTATGGGAATGGGAGAGTCAGTACAACAGGACTAAGTGATTTCCATGCCTAATATCTGATTTTTTTTTCAAAAACTTTTTTCAGCCTAAAACGTCAACCACCCACATAGACAAATAGTAATATAGACACATACTGTACAATAGAGACAACAATATACATATAGGCACATATCAACATAATATACAAATATACAAATAAGACATAATATCAAGACAAGTACACATGGTGTGGGATGTAGAGTGCAAAAAGTAATAGTGCAATGTAGTGTGCAAGATGCATATTGGAATGATAAGTATGTAATATGTAGAGAAGTGGGTGAGTGGCCAAAGTGGGGATGACCACTTGTTCAGTAGAGTGATGGCAGTAGGAAAGAAGCTGTTCTTGTGTCTGGTTGTTTTTGTGCACAGGGATCTGTAGTGCCTGCCAGAGGGGATGAGGTTAAAGAGAGTGTGTGCAGGATGTGTGGGGTATTTTGGTGATGTTAAAAAAAAAACAAAAAAAAAAAACATATAAATATACATATGTACCACACGGTCTTGATTTAAAAAAAAAAAATCTGACAATTGTGTGTTTTTTCATCATAAACTGTTTTCCAACTTTATTCTCCTTAAGGGAAGATGAGCAAAAGGATGTGTGGGGTCTTTGGTGATGTTCTGTGCTCGCTTCCTGGTCCTACCAGTGTACACAAGTCCTGGAGGGAGGGCAGGGGGGCACCAATGATTTTTTTCAGCTGTCCGAATTGTAGGGTAGCCAGGTGAGTGGTGGGGGTTCAGTTCTACTAACTTCTCTCCCCCAAAACCGGTTTATCCATTTGCATTCGCACTGGCCATAGGAACTGGTAGGAGGGGTAAGGGAGTGACCTTTTGTGATGATAACACAAAAATTTCACAAGAATGTCAACAGGTGTGATTAGATGGCTGTTTGAACACAAAAGGCCTACACTGGCAAATTGAATGGGCATCATGAGCAAAGTTGTGCAAGTGCAAGAATAACTATTTACATGTGCATATGAACTATTTACAAGTGCATATGTGCGGCAAAACTATTTAAGTTTACTATTTTAAGTGCAGAAACCACACACACACACACACACACACACACGCACACACACACACACACACACACACACACACACACACACACACACACACACACACACACACACACACACACACACACATCTTTAAAAAAGGGTTGATCACAGGTCCTCCTGCCTGGGTGCCAGCCTGCTGACGCTGCGCAGGAGAAAGGGAAAAGGGAAAAGACCCTGGCCCTGAAGTAGGAGCTGAAAGAGTTACAGGAACTGCAGTCAGAGGAACTTAATAATCCCCAAATTGGTCCAGTCATAACACGAGAAAAAAAGGGTTCTAGGAACGTTATGTTCTAGGAACTGCAAAAATCCCTCCGGTCGGGAAAGGGACTATGAGTTATAATATAACAATAATATAATGTGTTTCTGAGTGTTTTATACAGAGTCCTGTCTCCGTTGCTGTAGGCCTCCTCCTTGGCCTGGCGGAGTTGCCTCAGTCTTGCAGTGAACCATGGTTTATTGTTGTTGAAGTTGCGGAAAGTCTTTGTTGGCAGTGGCACACACACTCCTTCACAAAAACTAATGTAGGATGTCACAGTGTCAGTAAGTTCGTCCAGGTCACCGTCCAAGTGGGAATGAGATGAATCAAGCAATGATCAGAGCAACCAAGAGCTGCGCGGGGAACAGAGTGGTATGTCCCTTTAAGAACTGTGTAGCAGTGATCCAATGTGTTATTGTCTCTGGTGGGACAGTTGATGTGCTGTTCGCACAGCTATTCTAGATTCTAGTCGATGATGCTACACTGTTAGCTACGTCACTAATGAAATTAGATTCACTAGTCATTCTTCTTTTATATAATTTCTATTATTGAATCATTTCATTAATCGGAATGTTTAATCTTCCCTCCTTTACTTACACCATCTTTCTAAAACATTTTTACATAACTATCCTGGCTTTTTATTTTTTCACATTGAATAGGCTTTCTTGATGTAATGGGGTGTGCTTATATATATATATATATATATATATATATATATATATATATATATATTTATTTATTACATTGCCTGCATGCTGTAGTGTTTATGCCAGCTCTTTACTTGCTTTCTAGGCCAGTAAATTATCTGTAGTTCATTTGCTTTTACATAAACCACGACACAAAATATCAAACCTCCAGAGGCTTTGATCAGATATTTGCGTGTTAATGTTATAGCAGATGATGATCTACACTAGAGTAGTGTTGATAATCCCTCAAACCTGTTAAAATGTTTCACAACACCACGTTTCTGCTAAACTGAGACACTGCATCACTTCTTCATAACAAACCTGGTGGTTCACTGTGTTTGGTAGGCCAATAAAAATATATATTTCTTTCTCTTTTACAGCACAATTTCACTTGTCCAAACATTAACTTTAATTGTGGAAGTTATTGTCTTGGACACTCTTCCCTTCTCAGCATGTGGATCCCCTTACATTGTTAACTGCTTTCCAAACAGTTGTTAACCACCATGGAACAACCATACTCCACTGAGCCCCTGGCTGTTGAAATGACCAAATCACAAGGCTGTAACCATAGACTTTATTACCTGTTCAGAAAAAAAAGTGATCTTTCTCATCTTGTGTGTCAATTCAACAGGGCGTTTACAATTCTTACTCAAAAAAAAAAAAAAAAAAAAATCAGACACAACTTGGGCCTCAGATTTGATCAAATCAGTAAAAAAAAAACAAAACATATAAATATACATACGTATTAGTACCACACAGTCTTGATTTAAAAAAAAAAAATCTGACAATTGTGTTTTTTTCATCATAAACTGTTTTCCAACTTTATTCTCCTTAAGGGAAGATGAGCAAAAGGTGTAACTGTGCATACAGTCTGCAAGAGTGTAGCATAAGAGGGCAGTTAATAACTGCACTGTAATTAGGAGTATCAGTAATAACAATAACAAGAATATTGAGAATCTGTTATTTTTCATAAAAAGAC
The DNA here is from genome assembly GCF_008315115.2 of Sander lucioperca. Taxonomy (NCBI): domain Eukaryota; kingdom Metazoa; phylum Chordata; class Actinopteri; order Perciformes; family Percidae; genus Sander; species Sander lucioperca. The sequence continues at coordinate 22,034,556 of NC_050186.1, read as the reverse complement.
AATGGAATACACAGAGTATACATGAAGACAAGCAGCCATTTGTTAGACTGCTTGAACATTTTGATTGGGTAGAGATAGCTTATGCACAAAAACATGGCAGCAGTGTCCCAGGTCACCGTCCCACGTCATGTTTCATGTTTTTTTTTTTAGGTTGCAGTAGTTCACTTTTGCACAGTGCCACAACAATCTTGTCTAATAAGCCTAACAACAGTCCCTGTTAATGATTCCTACAAATTAAACATCATGTTAACTTGACGAAACCATTTCAGGTTACATCATAATTCGAATGAATATCACCACGTGCAACGGGCGAGCGTGGTACAAACTACAGGAAATGTTAAGTCATCGTACATTACAGAAAGAGAACAAATATTTTCTCAGGCCTGGATTTTAATCCAAATTTGCAGACTTTGTTGAACATTGAGGTTATGGTCCATTCAGCACTAAAGGTGACCTGGGACACAGACAGTGATTTGGTACTTGTTAATTTGAGTTCCTTTAGATTTCATATACACTTAACACAGGACGTACTTCCCTTTTACAGATGAAAAAGTCTTTTCTATCTATTTTATGTACAGCATACTGCAATACAATAATGCCTCAGATCGATAATGTGGATAACATTTGCAATAGGTATAATGAAAAGTAGTAATAATATGTATGAAAAGTTCTTTTAAAAAAAGATTGATAACAGTACCTATCAGCCATTTTTATCACACAATCGTTATTTCCAACAAGTTGGGCTGTCTTTACTACTATTGGAGAATAGCAGACTGTCTTTCTTTGAACAATAACAAAACAAAATAGGACAAAAAAAAAACTCTGTTAGGACTTTTTCTCTCTGTTCCCTTCACATTCATGCATCACTTTGCTTTCTCTCTGAGTTTTCACACGTTTCGGTTGGTAGAAAAATACATACATATAATATATTTAAAAAAAAAAAAAAAAAAAAAAAAAAAAAAGTACAATAATGACAAACATAGACATGAAGTACAAGCTTCATCAAGTGCTTTCTTTATGATCCCTCCCACCCCACAAACCCCCCTTTTCTCTCTTATTTTTTTCATCTCACTCTGCTGCAGATTCGTATTTAGTGCATTCTTGAACAGGTCCGTCTCTCTTGATCAATACTTTGGGCTCCGACAAAGTTGGTTCCTCAACGCCTCACTGTCTGAGGGGAGGTGAGCGTAAATAAGGACATTGTGATTTATAAAGTGAACACTTTGAGATTCAGCCCCAGCTTTTAGCCCGATCCAATAATATACCTCATTTTCTTTCTCCTGCCCCTCTTCTCTGTTGTCAGAGATGTCATTCAAAAGCCAAATTCAAACTTATTTACTTAGTTCTTTCCCTACAGTCTTCCCTCATTGATTTCTTGTCTTGTTTCTCCCCCTCGTTTTGGCTTGAACTAAATAATGGAGTATGTTCAGATTAATGTGATCTGACTGTGTTCAAAAATGTCACCATTCTCTGGACCGTAACTGTGCAGAGAGTAGTGTCATTTTTAATTTTACAGATAATTTTACATCTTCATCCTCCAATGGTGCCTATTGCAAACAATGCAATAAAAAAAACAGAGAAGGGTCACCAGTGAGCCTCTTTTATCAAAATACTCCGAGGAGGACTGCTGGTTTTGGATCAGTGTGTTAAGTGTGTTTTACAAAGCAAGTAAGTTGATCACTGATCTATTGACCTATAGTTGAGAAAAAAGGTGAATTAATTCAGGTCTGGATTTAATTACTATCTCATTCATAATGATATAAAAGCCAAAAGTGATCCAGATTATGTTTTGTTTAAGTCTTCACAAACTGGAGGAATGTGGCTCCAGTCTGAGGTATAATAAACTACTTTATCAGTGTGTCCTAGACCAGCATTTCTACTAAGAGATCCTTGGCACAAGTGGGCTCAGGAATCGAGAAGCACATTGTAAAATATCTGTGTTCTAACAAGTAATTTAATGTTGTACTCGGCATTAGAGCTTCTTAGAACGAAGGAAAAGACCTGGCATTGGGTGAATTTTACTTGTATACTGTATTTGAACATCACATTGGTAAAGTTTTCCACCCTATAAGCCATTTTTTCCCTGCTGAAGAAGACTATAATACTGAATACAGTTAAACTTTACTTGTATGGATCTTTTTACACTGCTGATGCAATTAGTAATTCCATGAACAGAGCGGAAAGACGCAGCCTATGAGTTCATGTGCTCCACCTGTATGGCTGATGTGGAGACGGTGAGGCAGAGGTCTTTGTGGGCCACTGGCAGGTCCGCCACAGTGACTGGTTTGTACTGGATCTCGCCGGCTGACACCGTCTTGTACTGGTGCAGGTCAAACGGGCATTGGACCACAGCTTCCGTGGGCTGCTGGTAGCTGCCTGGGGGCCCAGGGTTAGGGTTCTGGGTGTTGTTGTTAGGGTTGGTCTGGCTTTGGAGCTGGCCCGCTCTGCCCACACCTCCTCCACCAGCACCTCTCCCTCGGCCGCGGCCTCGGCCCCTGCCTCCGCCTGGCGTAAGGCCCTGGGCCTGCTGAGCAGCTACTGTCGCTGCCACTGTTAGCGGGTCGGGGTTGTGCTTCCTCATGTGTTTCATTAGATACGTCTCCTAGAGTTGGTGAGAGAGAGAGAAGTAGAAGACAATATGTCAGAACTACATTCATTCTCTAATCCTGTATATTCTGTCAACTCTGTCCGTATGCGTCTTCTTTTGTCAGAGTAAGACCAGAGTCAGCACATTGTGTGAATATTAGGTCTGATGTGTGATTGACAAGTCTGCGAGCTTACTGAGGTATAGGAACGGTTACAGAGGCCACAGGAGAACAGCTTGGCATGTTTGACGGTGTGTGTGGACAGGTGCACCTCCAGGCTGGCAGCGTCTGTGTAACCACGGTTACAGTTGTGGCATTTGTACGGCTTGTCTTTGTTGTGCTGCCGACGGTGAGACTGTGGGGAGAAGAATTACTGACATTAGCCCAATCAATCAATCAATAAATAATGTTTTCCAAACACACAGTGCTTCAAAATCTGATGTTGACAGTACCACAAAAATATCTTTAAGAGCCATTTGATGTTATATTTTTTAACAAACTTTTATTCTTCAAACAGTGGAAAAAATAATTTGATGGGCCAATAAGAACATAGCTTGATCTTGACTTCACTGGAAACATTTTAAACTCTTTTAAGACAGATTTTTTTCCGAAGCTTTCATGGAACCTAAATATAAAGTTCACGTTTTTGCCAACAAAGAGAAAGAACAGGTAGGCAAATCAAAGTCTTACTATGCCATCAGGTCAGTAGCAAGAATCAAACCTGTGAATGTGTTTACCTGTAGGTTGGACAACTGAGTGAAAGCTTTTTCACAGCCAGGATGGTTACACTTATACGGTCGGTCACCGGTATGAATCCTGAAAAATCACAGTTAGGCACACCATTAGTTCATTACAATATACATTATACTATACTGCTGCACTTGGAGAAAGAAAATGAAAACGAGTGAGGTGCATTCATGTTTTCAACATATTGTACATACAGCAGTGTTATGCCAATTCAAATGCAGTGTGCTTATTCCTTCTTAGACATCTATCACATCAACTAAAGTAAACATATTAAGGGTATTTTAATTGCATTATTTAATTGAATAAGATCATAGCTTAGTAGCTCAATCCCTTGCTTTCCCCTACTTAACCTTTCCCCAAAAGGCAATTCCTTTTGGTAGGTTGTTTTATTTTTACGTGTATAGATTGGAGTTGCGAAAACATCCGTGGTCACTTGTACCCCTTAAAAGGTTTTAGACACACTTTACCCATGATTAGGCAAGAAGATGTGGAACACGGCTCTGGACTGGCAAATGTGGCATCATTAAAAAATGCACAGCATTAAGCCAGCCAAGGCAGGAAATTACTATAAACCAGGTTTTGGCTGTGGTTGATAGGTAACCTGTTTTCGATATGAAGCCACTTTAATGTCTTAGTTTGGCAACTCAGATTTGATTTATTAAAAAAAAGATACTGTGACAAACCTCTCGACTACACAGCATGCCCCCCAAATTTGAGAGATGTTAGACACACACACACACACACACACACACACACACACACACACACACCAACTAAAGTGCAAAACGATGTAAACAACCACAATGTCAACTCTCTACACACCTGCCCCCATACATGCACACATAAACACACAACCGGCCATTCAGACCCACCCAGCCCAGCCCGGACCAGTACCGTGTGTGCTGCTGTAGGTGACTGAGCTGCCTGAATGTTTTCTGGCAGTAGGAGCAGGCGTAGGGCTTGGCCCCGGTGTGGATGCGGATGTGCTGGGACAGGTAGCTGGAGTTGGCAAACGACTTGGAGCAGTGGGGGCACTTGTGGGGCTTGGCCTCAGTGTGGTTTCTAACACGGGCAACCAGGATTGGAGGGGTGAGGAGGTGGAGGGAGAGAAACAGAGAGAGAAACAGCGAGAGATTTTTAAACTACAGCATGACCAAACTTCACAATAAACTGAAGACCAAATCATGCGTTAAAGTTAACAGGATCTGGGATCCGTTGATCATAAATCACTAGGTTTGAAAGTGTGCTCTTTGTGCTGTGTCTGAGTTGTGAAAACACAGAACAAAAACATACAGCAGGCACAGTCATGCTTTTCTCTTTCTCTCTCTCTTTCGCTCTCTCTCTCTCTCTCTCTCTCTCTCGCAGTCTCTCTCTCCATTGCTGTGCCCTGCTTTGAGTGCAGTGTGAGTGTGTCTATGAATGTCTGGCTTTGCTGTAGCCAAATTGAAATGTAAATTCAAGATGAGTGGCAGGCCAGTGGAGCGCATCTTCCTGTTTAAAATGAATGGCCTGAATCCCCAAGAAGCCCCAGGGCATGGCAATAAGGGAAATGAAAACATATGGGAGCTGAATGACAAGGTCAAATGTAAAATTAAAACATTTATCAGAGTCTTGACGGCATCGTCACCATACTTACGTGTAATACAAGCTTTATCTGTTTTGGAAATATGATCATGAGGGTGTATAAAACATGTGGGCTGACTCAGGGCAGTAAAAGAATGGCAAAGGCAAAGACGAGCTTGTATTGTCTTAAAAAAGGAAATTATCATACACAGTTAGTACACAATGTGTATACTCACACTTGTATGATTAAAATAACAGACCTAGGGCCCTATTTTAATGATCTAAGTGCACGGCGTGAAGCGCCTGGGGCAGGTGCCTTTAGGGCGTGTCCAAATCCACTTTTGCTAGTTTGACGGCGGAAAAAAGGGGTCCGTGCGCCGGGCGCATGGTTCAAAAGAGTTGTACTTAGTGTCTTCATCAATCAGAGTCATCTCCCATTCCCTTTAAAAGCCAGGCGCGTTTGTACCTTGGCGCATTGCTATTATGATGACGGATCTGCACCGTACTATTTTTATTTGTAATCTTTTGCATGTTTGTGTGCTGCTGCGCTTCCCTGTGTGTGTAACAAGCATAGTGTGTGTGCGCTGTGCATAAGCCTAGGCGCATTTTACTAATGCGCTGTTAAAATAACAATGAAATGCTGCGCTGTTGACTTTAGACCAGGTTTTTGTTGGTCAATGGCGCGATCACTTCCCGCTGCCTCAAGATAGCAACACGCCAAGAATGCATCTGAACACACCTCACTGTAAGACCAGCACACCCATGGGCGTAGGTGCATTTGCTATTTAAACGACGTGGGCGATGGGCGTGAAATTGACAACTGCGCCTGGTGCAAAATAGGGCCTCGACTCTCCAGATGACAACATTTTCACGATTTATCAGGTTTGTCATTTGTAAACAGTGCCATTATCTCCTCAATGTTATTTTAGCCAAAATTCTATTTTCACTGCTTTTTTAATGGAGATGGTTTAACATCAGAAATGGTTAAAAAAAAAAAAAAAGTGAAAGGTCTCCAGAAGGTGCCTCAAACAAAAGAGGGGATCTTTGAAGGAGTTGTGTGAAAGCAGAGGTGGATCCAGAGAAAATAGAATAAATATGATAAGCCAAGCTTGCGATAGTATCACCATCAGGATGAGAAAGTTAACGCCACCACCTGCTAAACGGAGGTAGATTTCGGTGGTAACTGGAACTGTAAGTTGACCTCCTCTACCAAACGCTGTAGCATGCATCAACCCGGGCTCTTTTGTATTCCGCAAAGGCTTGTAAGTGATCAAAGCAACTGTTAAATTGAATGATTAAGCTGCCGTCCTGTCCTGATCATTAATCACCAGAAAGGAACCAATCTTCATTGATAAATACATTAAGTTTCCTACAATTGTTGTACCTTCAAAGGTGACATTTAGACTGTGTAACCAGATATTTCTGAACTGTCAACACTCTCCCAAAAGACTCTGACACATCCCCAACTCACCACCCCTTCCTCCCTTCATCAGTCACCATACACAGGCCAACACACGTGCTTTAACAACAAGCACAAGCAGGCGCGCAAACAAACACACCAACACCCACACACCACTCAGTCCAGTACCGTGTGTGCTGCTGTAGGTGACTGAGCTGCCTGAATGTTTTCTGGCAGTAGGTGCAGGTGTAGGGCTTGGCCCCGCTGTGAATGCGGATGTGCTGGGCCAGGTAGCTGGAGTTGGCAAATGACTTGGAGCAATGGGGGCACTTGTGGGGCTTGGCCTCTGTGTGGGACTTGGCGTGGATCTGCATGTCTGACTTGCTGAAGAACGTCACTGCACACATTCGACACCTTGGCAAGTGAGGAGTAAGAGAGAGAAGAGAACCTTCATTGGGATTTAATGTAGGCTTATAGCACTTCCCAGCACTGCACACTAGTGGGCTTGCCACCAGTTTCTCTTTAATGACCACTGACAAGCAAAGAAAACCCCCTCCTACAACCGCGATGGCTGCAGCTGATTGGACGAACGCGACAGGTGGGGCTGGCTGCTTCCTGATTTCAAAACCGACCATAATGGCGGCTCGTTCGGAATACAATCTCTTATTTCACGGAAATAGTTCACCAAAACGTGTTTCTGAAAACATTTTAATCCAGAAATAGGCTATGCAGTAGCTGAATCTGTTTTATTTCAGATTGACAAAGGTCAGTTTAAAAGATTTTCGTCAGCTTTTTAGAGGCATCGAGCTGAGCCGGCCTCTCCTCATTTGCATAAAGTTGCCTGGATTCAACTTTATGCAAATGAGGAGCCGGTGACTCAAAGCCCCGCTTCTCCAAAGTCCCTGCGACGCTACCAGAATGCATTGCATGGCTGCTCCCATAGAAAAGAATGGGAAGCGTTGAAATGATGCTGACAACGGAGTCTATAGTGTCTGTTTCAGCAGGTGACCTGTTCTAAATGTTCAATAAAAATCTATGATGCCAAAAACAACAATGCTTTTCTCTGAATAGGTTTCAACTACCTGTAGGATTTGGGTCCATCTTTGTTGGTATGCTCATCCTCATCATTTGACAGGTCGTATGGGTCAGCGTTGTGGTGCTAAAACAACAACAACATATTAGTTATGATTAAAGGCACAAACATCGACAATCCATGTTGTGTAGACAGCTAAAGTCAAACGACTATAATCAAAGAATACATCAGACCCTCACCTGTCCACCAGCAGCGAGGTGTGCCAATATTAGTGCATCACTTCCTGGAGGGAGGACCCCACCCACTCTGCCCAACATCTGTTTGCTCTTCCTGCCTCGCTTTGATGGAGTGGGCATGACAACTGCAGGAGGGATAGCAATGTCCTGCTTCTTCTCTGGAAACAAGAGAGAAGTAAAAAGAAAGGAAGGGAAAGGAGGTGAGTGCCGTGTGAAGACAGCATCCATTACATGGAAAAATCTGACAAAATCGGTCCCACACGTCACATACATGAGTTGTTATGATGGGGGTGCTGCCTTGGTCAGGAGCAATACCAAATCTTACAAAAGAGCATGCACGTGTGTGTACGCTTGCATTCTGTATGAATGTCACAACACAGAAAAAGTCAGAAATAAATAAATGGTGGGTGGAAAACAAGAATTCAAATGAAATGAGATTTGTGTGTCTGTCCTTTGATTCATTTTGGAATCACCTCAGGAGAGGAAATGTGTTGTGAATTCAAAATACTGCAGAAAAACAGGTTCTTATTACATCAAACTAATAATAATTCTATCAATTCTCTTCTATCAGTTTGTGTCATGGTGCCCTTGAGTGATGTGCTTAGTCCCACCTAATCCACTAGAGCGGCTTGATGGCCAGCGATGTGTACAGTGGGCAGGTTTTAGCTGTGAATTTTACTGTGCGAATTGCAAAGCAAGGCACTGCTGAAAAAGCTAATATATTCCTCAAACAAAAAGGTGTGTAAAAAAGAACTCTGACATAATTATACCATGTTTTTAACTAACTGCTGTTTGACATAACACGTTGAAATGACTGAAGTGACGGTGAACTGCGCCTGTGTTTTACCTGTATGTGAGGGGTGCACTGCAGATACTATCATGGTAGTGGCAGTGGGGTGTCCAGCTACAAATGACTGCGTGGAGGCAGTGGGGACCAGTGTGCCTTGAGGGGTGGTGATCACTAACCCGGCTAAGAGGAAAAGAGAAACTGTGATCTGGCTGTTGGTCAAAACAAACATTTTACATTAGGATACCATTCCTACTAAAAGCAGCTAGCAATAGGTACACTGTCCAAATAACCTTCATTACCAATATTTAAAGCCTATATATATATATATATATATATATATATATATATATATATATATATAAATACTTATACCTTAGGTATAAGGGTCGAAACCACAGCACTAACAGACTTGTCATGATGCTTAATTGTAAACAAATGATTCAGATCAATATTCTTTAACAACCTATATACCTTAGACTGCCCCTTAGACACTGAGACCTATTTTAACGATCTAAGCGCCTGGCGCAGGTGCGTTTAGGACGTGTCCAAATCCACTTTTGCTAGTTTAGTTTAGTAGTTAGTTTTAGTTTCGGAAAAAAAGGGCGCATGGTTCAAAAGAGTTGTACTTAGTGTCTTCATTAATTCATAGGTGTGTTTTGGGTGTAACATGCAATAAACCAATCAGAGTGTCATCTCCCATTCCCTTTAAAAGCCAGGCGCGTTTGTACCTTGGCGCATTGCTAGTATGATGGCCGATTTGCACCTTAATATTTTTATTTGTAATCTTTTGCATGTTTGTGTGCTGCTGCACTTCCCCGTGTGTGTGTAACAAGCATAGTGTGTGCGTGCTATGCATAAGCCTAGGCGCATTTTACTAATTCGCTGTTAAAATAACAATGAAATGCTGCGCTGTTGACTTTAGACCAAGTTTTTGATGGTCAATGGCGCGATCACTTCTCGCTGCCTCAAGATAGCAACACGCCAAGAATGCATCTGAACACACCTCCCTGTAAGACCAGCACGCCTACGGGCGCAAAAATGGCCTCAGGTGCATTTGCTGTTTAAACGACGCGGGTGCTGGACGGGGAACTGACAACTGTGTCGGTCTTAAACTAGCAAAGACACTTGCGTCGGGCTTTGCGCTGCGCCGGGTGCAAGATAGGGCCCTAAGACTTTTATTAATAGAAGGAAAACTGTTTAGATCAAGATTTGTAGCAGCTGCAGTTCAATATTTATGGTGTTCCTCCTGACTCACATGCACCCATCTTATAGTGATTCCAACAAACAAATATGATATGATGATACAGAAATGTAAAATGGAGTGGTGGATGCCATGATTAGGCAGGAAAAAAAAGACTCACCTGCAGTCATGATACCTGTCGAGGGAACAGGCACAACGGTGATGTTCTGGGTCGCGTGCGACTGGTGCAGGTGTCCCCCGAGCGCACTCATGCCGCCAGCCCCACCTAGTCCTGCTGTGCTCCCACCTCCTTCCTGTTTGGGGACCAACCGCAACCCGGACCCTGCGTCCACTGAGCCAGGGAGGGCGAGCACAGCCGTGGGGTAGTGGGGGGAGGAGGTGGTAGACGCAGAGGAGTGAGAGTAGGAGGGCACGTTGGTCTTCTCTGGACCCAGCTGCTCCTTTGCCTTGTTCAGGAACATGGCGTTCTCGATCTAGATAGGGATGAGTAGAGGGGCGGGCCGGTGGTAAGAGGAATGAAAGGAGGAAGGGTGAAGTAATAAAGAGAAAAAGAGTGCGAGATGGGTGAGGATAAAACATTGGGAGATGTAGGGTAAGAGGAAGTGAGAACAGGGAAGGAAGATGAAGGTTGAAATGCACGGGGAAGGAGGCCATGAGAGATGAGGAAGACAGGTGAGGTGTAAAGAAAGAAAGAGAGAAAGAAAGGAGAAGAAAAGTGAAGTGGTACGACGGTAAACAAGGTGAGCCATGTGTATGAAGTAGGAAGGCCAGGCAGATTGGAAGAAGATGAAAAGGAAGAGAAAGGAAATAAGAGGAGGAAAGAGAATAAAGAGGCAAGGATGGAAAGGTAGGTAGATACAAGGGTGGAGAACAGGAATCAAGGGCAAAAAAACAGGAGCAGACGGAGGTGATGGAGGCGACAAGGAAGATGGGTGAGGCAATAAAAGGTAACACAGAAAATGTGTGATAAAGAGCCAAAGAAAGTAAGAAGAGAAAGGGGAAGAAGACAAAGCAGGGGGATAACGGGGGGAAGACGGTGGTAGAAAAAGTTTAAGTTAGCAGCAGGATGGGGAGGGCGAAGGGTGGGAGTTGATAATGAGTTACATCCATGTAGGGAGAAGACAGCGGATGAGAAGGAAATGGGAGAGAAGAGAGAACGAAGGCAATGTGAGATGCAAAAAGGAACCGAAGAAAAGGGACCAAAGAGGGGTTGAAGAGATGAGAGGGACAGGAGTGATCATGTGATCGAGTGAACCCTCCCCATGTCAAGAACTCATGTTCAAATAACTTTTATGTGAGATTAAGCCAACTTCACTGACTAAGCGAGCATTGTTCGGTTGTGTTATTACATGTTCAGGGTCAAACGATTGTCTGGTGTTATGTCATGTTTGAAGTACTTCCATAAACAGTCAGTATGATAATCTCCTCCTGGGTATCTTTTGACAGCACATACCACTATACCATGTGTATTTCAAGACAATTCCAACAATAAGGTTGTCTCTACCTGTCCTTGTACAGTGGGGACGGGAGACCAAAAGTATGATGAGTTGAAATGGGAATCGTCCATTATTTCTGTAATTAAAAAGCAACACACTTAGAAAACACCTGTCCTCCTCCTCTTCCTCCTTCTTATTTTTTTTTAATTTTATTACTTTCATGTGAAACGAGACCATGCGTGGCTGCATTTCAATCATCTTAGTTTGTTTCCATCTACGATCCTCTCCTCTGTTTGCTGAGACACTGAACAGGTTTCAGGATCAGTGTTGAGTACGAGCCCTATCAGCCTACAGTATGCTTCTACATTTTAATTGTGGCTGGTAAACTGTGGTGTCTACTATATCAGCCACTTTGCTAGGCAAGTAACCATTGTTTTAAGGGATTCCAGTCCAGAAGTTAAAGATGGCTGTCACACAACTGACTGTTTGAAGGCAAATGCTTTTAGGTTTATGATGTTCAGTTCTTTTTTTTAAATCATATTTGACCATATTTACAGAGAAGAGGATGTGAAAGGAATCAGTCAAAGATGTTCAATCCCTGGGGGGGGAATGAATATTTAAAAAACAAAAATCTACAGGAGGATAGAAGAGACAAGAGTTGAGAAATGATGATAATCAGTCTTTGAGGCTTTTGATAATGTTTTGTAACACAGCCCATGCACTTCCTCACTAGTCTCCTACACAGTTTGCATTGCGATTAACAAATTACACAATCTTTGAGTGGTTACTTCATCAGCGTTGAGTCTAGTTTTGGAGTGCAACCCAATGCTGTGTCAAAATGTAACTATTTATCGCCTGGAAAATTTAACACAGAGGCATGTCCTTCCAAACTCGATGCTAGTACAGTAGGGGTTGAAAATAATTCTCTCTGAGAATGCATATGGTTTGTTGAAGACAACACTCACTGTTTAAAAGACTACTGTTTATCTTTTCATTATCAAACCTCTGATCTTCTGTTTCCCGATCATCTCCCACTGACACATAGGCAACATGTTTTCTGTAGCACAAAGAGGGAAGTTTCATAGTTTCATTGTTCTATTTTGGCATGCATTTGCAGTTTATTTCCACATACTCTACTACTGTTACAGACCAAGCGTGAAATACGCTTTGAGGTTTGGTTTTCTGTATGCATGTGAAGATTGTGAATGCCATGCATAGCCACATTGCTCACATACCAAGAAAAGCAAGCATGTTATTATTAGTAATGCTGAACTGATATTTAGTATAACTAATAACTGTTAAATTCTTTAGGGGAGTATATGCCCATGGAAAATTAACTTCAACATAACAACATAATACACTTATAAAATAACGTTAAACTCTGAAACAACTGAGGTAACGATATATTTCATGCAAAACATTCAGTGCATAACTCAAGGCATGTTTTATGTTGTTTTCGTGAGCCTCCTCTCCCCCCTCCACTATCTACAAATACATGATTGGACAAGCTTCTAAGGCAAATTAATTAATTTTCCACAGGCTGCAGCTATCTGACAATTTAGAGCCATTATTAGTGTAATACAAAGTCAATGTTTTAGTGCTCTGAGAGCCATGTTTGACGAAGGACACTAGCTGGCTCCAAAACTGTTGTACTGCTAGCTGCGGGCTGACGTTAGCAGTGATAGATTATAATTCTTGTTAAAACGAATTTGTCATAAATCATTTAAAACAGGAAGCCCCTTGCAAAGCACTCAGCATAGAGGTGTTACACTGCACCTAACCAGCTGCCAAGAGCTTAATGAGATATCTGGGTTGTAAACAAACATGGCTAGCGTTAGCTGGTTAACGCAACAAGACTAGGGGGAGCTAGCTAACTTGCCTCCATTAATTTTCTCCTTTTGTTCGCTGGCTTGCTTTAGCTAGATACAAGGAGGCCTGTATATTGATATGCTTAACTAGCTTGCCGCTAAGTAAATACAAACAGCCTTGCTCGCTACGCCTCCATTCCTCACTCCCTGCTCATCTCGCTGAGAGAAAATAAAAAAAGAGAAAAAAAAAAGTCTCGAATAAAAAAAAAAACGAAGACAGAAAAAAAACGTCGACGCCGTCGCTACTGTAGGAGACGCAGCTTCATGCAGACTTCCGGCGGTTGGGACGACGGTGCTCTCAGACACACTGAACAAAACAGTTAATTAACAACGGACTAATAACTCCTGTGTTCATTACCGGTGAAATCGATTCCCAGTCAACCCCCCCGGAGCCTCCTCGGGTCGGGACAGTTGGGAAACTTTGTGCAAATCCTCCCCTCAAACCCCTCAGATATGGCTTTTTTTTCTTCGTTTTTTTTTCCTTTTTTTCCCTCCAGCTCTCCTCAGCAGAGTCAAGTCAGTCAGAGGTAAACAGTTGCGTTTCCGGTTGTGTCTTTTAAAAATAAAACCCATATTGATAACTGCCATTGCTTTTAAGTAAAAAAAAAAAAAAGTACCAATGTTAAATTCTAAAATGTATTCGCGACACAAGTGGACATTGTAATAAAATACAACAATTGTCAGTTATCTTTAACCTGAGAACATTTATGCAAATAATATATTGATTATCTACTTGTCAGCAGGTGCTGCTCTCCATTTGTAATGAAGGCTGTTGTTCAACAAAGTGTTTTGAATTTTGTTCTATACACATACCGGTAAATGCCTGTATTTCTCAGGCGGTTTATGCCTTAATTTTGAAGACAAAATCCTCCTACTTCCTGCACTAGTTCGGCTATCTCTAGCTAACTTGACACAGCTTCCAACGTCCGTACAGTGATTTCCGGTGTATTAATGATCCTGCAGTGTGTGGTTACTAGATACATCACTAAGATGAACAATTAATATGTCAATTTTGGTCTTAGATTGGACACTATATGGATATATAATTCAGCATATGCAGTTCTCAAATTCATTTAAATAGCCACCATTTAAAAATACCCCTTTGCTGCAGTGTTCTTGCATCCTTATATAGTATTAATTACCATTTGCATTTAGCTTAAATGTCCGCATCAGCTGATATAGAGTTTATGTCACAGAAAATGACCCACTTTGGCTATCATGGCTTTAGCATTAGGGTGAGAACAAGGGCTGTGTTTACATGGTTACTAGTTTGAATCCCTAGACAAAAATAAATAAATTGAGATTCAACAACAGGAACAACTGCGCCAGCAACTTACTCTTGGGCAAGGCACTGTGTTCCAATAGAGCTGCCCAGTGCAAACAGTAGAACACTGCAGCTCCCAGGGAAGTGCAAGTGTGAACTAGACAACTAAAATCAACATTCAGTGACAGATCAATGAAAGGAAAACCTTAAAAATGTGTAGGAAAAAAAGTTTATTAGGCCATGCATGTGACAGCTTCTCCATATAAACATTATGCTGTTACAATTCAACACAACGTGCCCACTGATGAAAACAAATAAAAAACTGGCACAGATAAGCTTAAACTAAGCACAAGTCAAATGTATAAACAGAAGTACATGAGTTAAACAGGAATACATAAAGACTAATAAGTAACATGTATCAGTTAAATATAGGATATAATTATTCTGTTTTTAGAAATAGTAAAGGACATATATGGTTTCCCTTTGGCAATTTAATGACAGCTTTAATTTGTAGAGCTTTGTAGAATAACAATTTCCATAAAAAACAAATCTGAAGCTGAAGTTCACAGACAGTAATTAAAAAGCAACAAAGTGCCATTATCCTTGGCCGAACTTACTGCTGAGTTGAAATAACACAAAACTCTTCAAAATGGATTATAGTGTAAATACATTTATAGTGAAACACTGCTGTTAGTAAAAGTTAGTTGTTAATGGTGACCTGTGAAGCTAACAGTGCTACACTGATACTGCATTAAATATCAAATATATATATATATATATATATATATATATATATATATATATATATATATATATATATATATATATATATATACTGTATAAATACATCTATATCCACGCGTAGTGCCACTTCAGAGTATGATTACACTTAAAACAGAATTTCAGAGGAACAAAGATCACATTTCCTTTTCTAAAGCTAATGAAAAAAATCTCCTCCTACTTTGGTAATTCCACAGTAAAGTACAGCGTCCTGACTTAAAACATATGCAAGAATAAATTACAGTTAAAGTGGGACTGACAGGTATGGATATGCATGCAAAATAACCTTCAAATAAATTAAAGTTACCTTCAGAAAAACTATTTCAATACATTTGATTTGGCTGTGCTGTAATCAGCAGGGCAGAAAACACAGTGACTGACGGACAAACAGTTAGGTGTTTAGGTGTATCATGGAGGAGAAATAAAAGGACCATTATGGTTACATTTATACATCATACAGCTCAGTCAAACTAAATCAGACATGCAATTCTATGTCTAAATCTAAAGATTCCTAAATGTTTAAATACCTTTTGACGTCTTGCTGATACAAATCAACATTTTGCCCCAGAGCTTGTGATGGAGGTTGACAGTGTAATTAGGGTTATGATATAAGGCAAGTTGCAACACGTTTTAGGAACACTAACACTTCAGAGCTAAACCCTCACTAGCGTATCATTCTGCGTGACAGATGCATTGACTCTTAAGATGATAAATCACAAATATACACTGCAAGAGATTTTACCTTCCTTACAATGGATTGTTTGATATTAACTTTGTATCATAAAGTAATAACAACACATAAGCACAGTACACAATACAGTAAGATTGACTAGAGAAAAATGAAGAAAAGAAAAATGATCTCTATTTCTGACCACCAAATCTCAATACATCCTTTTCCCTGAAGTACAAGCTGACATCATCTGACAATCAGTAACCTAACTGATTCTTTAGCATCACATTTGAAAAACAACAATAATGATACATAGTTCAGCATTTCAATACAGTTATCTCACAGTTAGACTGTTGTATTCCCATTGCTACCATAATAAAGTTATACTTTGCACCACATTTACCTTTAGTTCTACAAGCTACACCTATTATTAGATTATTATTAGAGCTGCTACATAACTTGCTATAATAACATAAATGGTGCCACTTTACTTACTGTATACATTTAGTACAGTGTATGCATCACTGGGCTACAGGGTGACAAAGTCTCAAAGGAACCTGAACCATAAGATCCAGGTTCAAGCTCCTGTTTTGGCCTAGATCCTTTTTTTTTGTTTAAGTGTCCTTGGGAAAAGACAGAATCCCTGACCTGTGACCCCACTGTTAATGATGGACAGGGAGAGGGGGCTTTACCTATGATGGGCATTACAGCATTAGATTATGACAAAAAAAACTGCTTTTGATCCATTGAAAATGTCATCATAAGTCATAGACTTTCATCATAAATAACATAATTCATATCATTATGATTTATAAATTAAGAGCTTTAAAGGTTAACAGTAAATTGAGCTGAATTTCCTGAATTGCCAACATTGTAAGCATCCAGTAGAAAGTGACCATTGCAGTGCTCTGATGATATATATAAAAATATCAGTTAGATAAATATTTATTTAATTTTTTTTTTAATTGTTTAATACGGAAGTGCTTAGTATAGAACCTGAAGTTATATGTAGTCTGGCTTTGCCAGACCCTCCTCCAAAGCACGCTGAAGGAAGGTCTGGCTACTCCACACAGCATTCGGGGATGGGAGGAACACATGGTCTGGATTAATGGCATTTCTTTAAACCAATCACAATCGTCATGGGCGGTGCTAAACTCCGCACAGAGCAGCTGCAAGATAGTCGTGAGAGAGAAAACTCAGATTGGACAGATAGTCTAGCTAGCTTTATCCTGATTTACCCTGCAGAGATCTGAGGAGCAGTTAACCATAGTCCTCAGAAATCCACCATATTTAAAATTCCAACACAAAGAAAGCGGAAGGAAACGGAAAAGACATGCATCCGGCGGAATTTCCTGCAGCACCGGAGCAATCCCGGAAGTGGAACGTCGTGGATATAGACTAGGGTAGATAGAACTAAAGGTGGGTTCGGGTTAGTGAACATGGACAACATTTGTTAATATTTTTGCATGACATCACAGAAAAGTGGGGTAAGGGGCTGCTGCACAGGGTTTTAATGTTTGATATACTATATTATACTGGTATGCCTTATGCAAGGGTCCTTAAAAAATAATCTTCCAAAAATTCCCAAAGTATTAACACTGATTCAGCAGGAAAAGACTAGAAGACATTATTGTGGATGGAAAACACACAAATAGAAAATAGAAAACAATGACAGATGTAAAAAATATACAGTATATAAGACATAGTAATGACATACCGATTTACAGATGGCATCACAATTTTGATTACCATAATTTGCAACCATCCATGACAACTTTAAAGATTAAAAAGTCAAAATGATTGACAAATCCCTCTTGATAAATTAAATATGAATTCCATCAGAATCCCATGATGAGAAATGAGTGATAGCTCAAACCAAAGGCAGTGGTTTTGGTCTAGACTATGCAATGATAGTAGCATTAGTAAATCAAGGTTTTGAATGCGTGTTGGTGTTAAACATTCATGTTAAGATGCACTTACGGTTTGGCAGCGAGGCAGTGGACAGGCAGTAATGGAGGTAAAAGTGAACACAGACAGCAGGGAGAGACTCAGACAAAAGGAGACGAATAAAGACTCTCATTAGCGTGCAGTGCAGAGAGAAGAAAGTGAAAATGTAAAAAGTACTGGACACACAGAGGCTACAGTTACTTGTTGCTTGTTTTGATGCATTTAAAAATCGGGTCAAGCCAATGTAAACTAAGTCACAGGCCTGAATTTCTTTTAAAGAAAATATGTGGAAAGTATTGTAATTTCAGTGCTTTGTGTTGAGGCTGAATGTAATACAGTACCAGGGGAATATATAAAAACAAATAACTGAAATAAAAACTGTAACTGTAGCCGGATGAGTACAATACTTTAGCCCAGATAGACCTGGGTATCAGTGACCAAAGGAAGTGTACGTGTTTTCACAACACAGAAACATCACAGCAAGATGTCTACAGAGCTACATGGGGGGGAAACAGCTGACCGGATGCTGCGAGACAGAAATGGGAATAGAAGAGAGAGGCTGATAAGGCTAGGGGAGGGGGAAGGGGGGGGAGTGGATCTGTCCGGTCATCAGACTGGTTGATTCTCTTCAGCCTGTACGAGAGATCACCTGCAGAATGGAGACAACCAAGAGGGAAAGAGAGGGACGTCTTTTCTTAAAGTTCAGTTCTTCCATTTTTTTATATTAATAAATGGCGTCAACGCTCAGAGCATTATAGCTTAACTTAAAGCTTTTAAGCCTATTCACGGTCTGGTTCAGTCTCTCACTGCTCTCATCATCCCCATTTCCCACTCTGATAAAACCCACTGTATGCTACCGGGCCAACACCAAATGTCGGAGTTAGCAACTAGCTGACAGAAAAGCTGCTAGATGTTCAATCTATGAAACTGTTAATGCTGACACATTATCCATATGAATTTAATAAGGTGATAAAATGCCAGGATGCTTTGGAGTTCTTCTGCCTTCAATTGGCAACAAAAATAATCAATGAATGCAGCTGTGATATGCATTCTTCATGCATCGTCCATGATGCATTTGACATGACATGTATCAGCAGACCAGAGTCAGCGAGTCTAGTGAAATACAGGATTATATAGTGTTTGTGTTACCTGGGAGATGTTGACTCCAGTCAGTTTCTCCACAGCCTCAGGGAGGCGGACCATGATGTCCAGCACCTCTCCTGACAGTTTGGCTGCGCCCACCTCCCCGCCTCCACTGGATACCATGGTAACCTTGTTGGCTGCACACAGAGGCCTGCTGATCTCTTCTGCCATCTGGTGAAAGACGGATATTGCCAAATGTTATGACCGATGACAATTTCAATTTCTTCTTAAATTCTAAAATGTGAAATTAAAAAAGCAGTACTTGAATTTCTCAAGTTTCTAAAAAAAAAAACGTTGTGCTGTCATTCCAAAGAAAACAAATTACCATTGATACTTTTGTTTTTGTTTTCTGATACTATTTATATCCTCAATATGTTTTTGTTCATGGCTTTGAAAAAGGTGCAGTAAATAGAGCAAATTATTAGCTGTAATTAGGACAGTAAGTGGAACCCAGGGATGGATTTGTAACCAAATCAAACAACCCACATACAAATGTTAAAACATTTACAAACTTAAATATAATTGTATATTTTCTCTGACGCTTTCTTCTTCAAATTCTAAAATGTGAAATTAAAATAGCAGTGCTTGAATTTCCCACGTTTCAAAAAAAAGTTGTACTGTCACTCCAAAGAAAATAAATGAAGAATGATACTTTACTGATACAATTTATATCCTTAATATGTTTTTGTTCATGTGTTTGAAAAAGAAATAGATAAATAGAGTGAATTATGAGCCGTAATTAGGACAGTATGTAAGGTATAAATGGCTGTTATAGACTGCACACTATGTTGTCTCTCACCAGAGGTAGTTGCTGCAGCAGCATGTCCACCATGGCTCCGTCCTTGTACTGCTGGAAGGCCTCTGCCTTCTTCGCCATCTGCTCTGCCTCAGCTCGACCCTTGGCCTCCACTGCAAACGCCTCGGCCTCACCTTTCATCTGAAGGAGACAAGAGGACGGCCGGGGTACTTTTCCAGAAAACACTAAGGAGAAACTACTCCCAACTGAGATACTTTGCGACTCATACACACAAGAACGTTTGTGGGCATAAGACCAATATTTCAAAAAATTCTTAACTTGATTTTCATTTTTTAAACTGTTTTGAAAAACTAAAGACAGCTGAGTTTGGAATCAGTTGTTGTGATGATCTGTGACTCACCTTGATGGACTCGGCTTCGGCCTCCGCCTCCATGATCAACTTAAGACTGGACAGCGAGAGAGAAAGAAAAAGCGGACTCAGACAGAAAACCACAGATGGTTCAGCCAAGAGTGAATGATACTACTATATCACGATCAATACTACAAGAGGCGGCAGAGTTGAGTCTGATCTCTTTTTTCACTTAAAGGTCCTATGGCATGAAAAATTCACTTTATGAGGGTTTTCAACATTAATATGAGTTCCCCCAGCCTGCCTATGGTCCCCCAGTGGCTAGAAATGGTGATAGATGTAAACCGAGCCCTGGGTATCCTGCTCTGCCTTTGAGAAAATGAAAGCTCAGATGGGCCGATCTGGAATCTCCTCCTTATGAGGTCATAAGGAGCAAGGTTACCTCCCCTTTCTCTGCTTTGCCCGCCCAGAGCATTTGGCCCACCCATGAGAAAGAGAAAGACATCATGTCTTGCAAACAAGCGAAGTATGGCAGTTGGTCAAGGCCACACCCCCACCCTCCACCTTGCCCCCCCCTCTCTCCTCCTCAATAGCTACAGACACAGAAATGGCACATCCTAAGGAAAGCTCATTGTGGGACTGGCTCTAGTGGCTGTAATTCTGTACCAAGGCTGAATTCCGGGAAAGAGACTTCAGATACAGTATTAGGAGACCACTAAGGCCTATATAAAAGAGACTTCAGATACAGTATTAGGGGATTACTAAGGCCTATATAAAAGAGACTTCAGATACAGTATTAGGGGATTACTAAGGTCTATATAAAAGAGACTTCAGATACAGTATTAGGGGATTACTAAGGCCTATATAAAAGAGACTTCAGATACAGTATTAGGGGACCACTGAGGCCTATATAAAAGAGACTTCAGATACAGTATTAGGGGACCACTAAGGCCTATATAAAAGAGACTTCAGATACAGTATTAGGGGACCACTAAGGCCTATATAAAAGCATCCAAAAAGCCAAATGTCATAGGACCTTTAATCATCAAAAGAAGCACAGTATCATGTTTAATGGATTTTCACACTCTGTCACTATGATACGTTGGGATTGTTTTCTTAAAAAAACAATTTGTCAGTGGCTGTAAAAAGTTGCATACAGTTCCACCTGTCTTGTTTTAATCATCGTTGGAAAATAACCAAGTACATTTACTCAAGTACTGTATTTGAGAACAATTGAGATACTTGCACTTTACATAAGTATTTCCATTTTCTGCTACCATATACTTCTAATCCACTCCATTCAGAGGCAAGTATTGTTTTACTTCACTACATTCATTTGATAACTTTAGTAAGTAGTTACTTTCCAGATTCAGATCAATATTACAAAATGTAATCAACAAATAAATGATGATGATGATGATGATGATGATGATGATGATGATGATGATGCTGCTGATGATGTATTTATTGTAGGTTAAGAAAAGGTAAAGCTCTAGCTGGAATAAAATAAAGTAATTCAAATCAGTACTACCTTAACCAGCTACATCATTAAAGTGATGTGGAACATTTATACATCAATAATTATATTGCAATAATATATACGGTAATATACTGTATATTATTCTGACATGGGCCATTCTGCATCGTGAGTACTTTTACATTTGGTAATTTAGATATATTTTGATGCTAATACTTTTGTACTTTTACGCAAGTAAGATTTTGAATGCAGGACTTTTACTTTACTGTAACATGGTATTTCTCCACTCTGTTGTTGATACCTTTACTTAAGCAAAAGATTAGTGTACTTCTTCCACTACTTGTTTTAATTTACCTAACCATACCATGACATACCTTATCTATCTGTGTGAATAGGAGTTGTAGAAAGCCTACTTGCTTACATAAAAAGGAGGGTAAGCAGTTGACAGATAAAAGCTCGATACAAAATAAAAGTTTCTGCAATCCACCAAACAACAGGAAATTCAGCATCTTTCCTCGGGACACATCAACAAGAGCAAACGTACTGCAAAGACAGGGGCCTTAAACTTTGGTACTAAAAACTGAAAGCCTGCTTCCCCACCTGCCTTCTCACAACACCGCCCTGTTGTTTTGGAAGCGCAGCAAGCCCTTGCAACTCACCGCTGAGCCTCGGCCAGTTTCTCCAGACGGTACCTCTCAGCCTCTGCCGGTTTCTTCACCTTGGCCTCCAGCTCCTTCTCCCTGCGGCTGATCTCCTGCTCCTGCAGCATGATTTGCTGCGTCCGCTCCACCACCTGGACCTGCATCTTCTCCTCCTCGATGAGCTGCTTCGTCTTCGCTACCTGGAAGATACAGTAGGTGCATATTATATTTTGTCAGTCAATATTATAAAATAAAATAAAATATTAGCTCCAGGTCAGGTCATGCAGTTCGTATTCACCCGTGTGTACCTGCAGCTGGTAGGCCATCTCTGACTCAGCCTTCTTTGTGTTGACCTCGATGTCATAGGCAGCCTTCTTCAGCTCATAGTCCCTCTGGGCCTTTGCCATTTCGATCTCATTCTTGTACTGAGCCGAGACTTTCTCCTGCATCGCATGAGCCTCCTGCAGGAACAGGAACAGATAAAGGAGGGAGAAAATAAGGATCAGTGGGAATAAGTCTTGAAAATAGAATAAACAGGATGAAGATGCTTAAGATACGAGCAATCATAAATACCACTGGGGACTGAGTAGAACAAACTATGTGACTGACTTACTCTAAAAACAGACTTCTAAAAACAAGTTGATCGTCATTTCCAATGCACCCTGTCGCTGCCCGATGGTTATGTTGAAATGAGACACCTTCATAGGAATAACAACATCCTGGGGGGAGGGAGACAACGTGATATATCTCACCCTGATCACAGCATCTCTCTTGTTCTTGGCCTCTCCAATGCGAGCGTCTTTCTGAACCTGGGCAGTTCGAGCCTTCCCCAGTGAATGCAGATAATCCTGAGTACCAGAAAGAGATGAGAGAAAACAGAATGAATCAAAGATACAGAAAATCCCTTTTATTTTTGAGCTAACATGATGTAGCTATCGCAGCTTTTTCTATAGTCAACAGAAAATAAAAAACAGAAGTGAGAAATGTGCATCTCGATGGCATGCGTCGTTCTTTTGTGTACAGTTTCAATATAATTTTTTTTTATCTTGAATTAGAAGGTCATCAATTTGTTAAAAAAGAATTTAGAGACCCTAGCAAACTCACTAAATACGCATCAAATTATAAATGTTAAAGTTTTGTTCCATTTTTGAAAAATGACTAGTCTCGCATTGCCAGACCTTCCTCCACAGCGTGGCGGAGGAGGGTCTGGCTAGTCCACACAGGATGGGAAAAGAACGTGCTGTGGTTTGTCACCATCACAATCGTCATGGGCGGTGCTAAACGCCGGACGGAGCCACGGTGCCGCTGCTAAATAGTCTCGGGAAGAAACTTGTTTTGGTGGAACGAGTGTAGGTTCAAAAGTTGTTTTAGTCGTGCAACAGAAAACTCAGATTGGACAGATAGTCTAGCTAGCTGTCTGAGTTTACCCTGCAGAGATCTGAGGAGCAGTTAACCATAGTCCTCATAAATCCACCGGAGTTTAAAATTACAACACAAAGAAAGATGAAGGTAATGGACAAAAAAAACGTCGTGGATATAGACTAGAAAATGAATAATTGAAAAATACTTGTTTGAAGATATGCGGTTACCTGGTCGTCGTGAACATCTTTGAGCGTGTAGCTGACCACGCTGATGCCCATGTTGACCAGGTCAGAGGACGCCACCTTAAAAACCTGCTCCGAGAACTTCTTTCGGTCCTTGTAGATCTCCTGTAAGAGGTATGTGGTATTTACTGTCTCTCTAGGTCAAAATAGAATCAAAACAATACAAGTTAGATATGTTTTACATGCTCAGCCCTGTTATTAGCATCTGTGCCTTTACAGTCAGGAAGGCAATGTGACATAAACAAACCGTTAAGGGTACACTGTGTAGGAATTTGTGAAATTGTATTTTGCATTCAAATGAATAGTGCTCTCTAGCACCTCGCTTTTTCATATGCATGTTGCAACTACGGTAGCTGTTATGTACCCAGAAGCTATGACAACAGGTCTTCCAATTTTCGCTTTTTTGGCGACGGGGATTCCTTCTCCTGTGGCTCGGCATTAAGTATGATCCTCCATTATGATCTAAAGTGCAGTGCAGGCTTTCAAATTTGCCAGGGCAGTGACAAGCGCCTCTCACTGATCTCCTTCTCCGTTTCAGCTGGTTTCAGTCACGTGACGGTCAGTGTAACACTTATCAGTTCAATTTTCTAAGCACAAATGGACATTTGGAAAAAAAGAAAAATGGGTTCAAATATACAATTTTTCATTTTTTTTCCGCCTTGACAAATTAAAAAATTGGATCTTTAAACTGTTTTTCCAATTTTCTGTTTTTATTCAGAGGATCAGAAATTTAGAAAATTACAAAATTGCGTCTGGGCTCCAATTAATCAATACTGCAATGGTATTCGCTCCCTCGTTCCGCCTAGCTATGTCCCGCCCCCCCACTCGAAATGTCAGTTGCAAGCACCTCTGACCCCATAGTCTATCAGTTTTTTGTTTTTTTTTGGTCCATATGCAGTTAATGACCTGCATATTCTGCAAAGTAGAGGGAGAGATGTAAATACAGATAAGAAAATTCTTTGCTTATGAGGATATAGTCAGATCATTGACAGAGGTAATTTTTCACCAATGAGGACATATTTATGAATGAAGACATTGATTTGACCTAATAAAATACTTCAAACACTACACAGTGTACCTTTAAACATGAACGTTTTCTCTCTTTTTGTCTAAAACTCACTAAATTAATATTTGTCATGTAAATCTGTCACGAACAAGACAAGTTGACACTATTTCAGGGCAACACGGTTTAATTACCGACTTGAACTTAAAACGCCAGAATTTAAAGTTTAGTCAATCCAACGACAAAACGATCAACCACCCCATCCTTACCTCAACAGTCAGGTGGGCGATGATGGCCCGCTGGTGTCCCTCCAGCGTCTCCAAGGCGATCTGAGCGATCTCGGCCTCTGACTTCCCCATGAACATCTGGCAGGCTGCAGCCAGCATCTGTTTGTTCTGACCCTGGATCTTCATCTGTAAGAAACAGCTGCTAGTTGGCTGTTGTGACGACAGTGACAGACTGACAGCATTGCTGGGTTCATTCCCTATGTCCAGTGTTGTAATGTAACAAAGTACAAATACTTTGTTACTGAACTTAAGTAGAATTTTCACCATGGGTGATTTTAAACCCTTTTCAGGGGGGCTTGAACCCCCTTACATTTCATCTCAGCCCCCCTAAAAATTATAATAATAAAAAGCTTTTTTTTTTTTATCAATTTTGGTGCTTCAAGTTAGAGTTGCAAACTTGTTTGTTATTGACAGAGGACAAACAATTACAGGTTCAAAGGGTTTGAAACAGGTTTAATATCCTGTGTGTCTTTCGCCGATGCTATGCACCTGTAACCCAGTCAAGGAAAGGGTTAACAGAAATGTAGTGTTGGCCAATCAGAGGTGGATGTGCCAGACTCCCGCCTTTGGCTGAGTCTCTATCTAATCTGTCAGAGGGAGAGCAGGAGTGCGGTTGTGAAGTTCAACGTTGGTAGTCCCCAGAGAAGAAGTTGGTTATTTCATGGCACACTTTTGCATGCACTATATCCGTGTCACATTCTCATTAGGGGCTGAATAAAGGTCTGATCCTAGAATCGCCTCTGATTTTCACTTATCTGTACTTTACTTTGTTATTTATATTTCTGGAAACTTTTACTTTTACTCCACTACTTTTCCTAAATAAAATGTATAATTTTACTCCGATACATTTCCTTAACAAAATGTATACTTATACCCCACTACATCACCCCTAAGCGTCTTTGTTACTCGTTACTTGCAAGAAATGTTTTTTGTACGTTGGAGTGAAAGATTCTTTCTCACAAAAAAATTAAATTCTATTTCTGTTTTTCTCTCTGTTGATGTCAGACTTAGATATGATGTTTAAGATGGTGTGGAAACCCTGAACATTATGCTTTACTATAAGGAAACCACAATGAAGTTCATGATCAAAGTATTTTTTTTTTTTCTTTTACTTCTAATAGTTCAGTAGCCTACATTTAATATCATGAAATTACTTTTGATACGTAAGTACTGTAAATATCAGATACTTTAAGACTCAAGCTATATTCTAAAAGGTGACTTTAACTTCTACCAAAGTCATTTTCTGGTAAGATACTTTTACTTTTACTCAAGTATTGCTTCCAAGTACTTTATACAAGACTGCCTATGTCCATTAAGAAGAGTCCAGCAAAACAGCAGCTGGTTTTGTAAGCAAATGAATATCTGACACTCTGATATTAAAAAATCAAAACAATCTTCACATGATTAGACATCTGTTTGTCAAATGTGGCTGAAACTATATTTTAATAGGAATAGATTTTTGATATTTTACAACAGACCTGATTGATTCACTTCAGTAAATACATGCATGTAAATGTGAATGGCGGAAATGGCACATTTTTCTATCTATGCCGACTCTGTCTTGTTTGGTAAACGTGACACACTCAGAGATGTGGATTGCATTATGGGCAACCTGCCTGAGTAGATACAGAAACGTTGCAGCTACATCTTTATTATTCAGATTATTTTTTGGAACATTTTTAGGCCTTTATTTCCACAGGACAGATGAAGACATGAAAGGGGAGAGAGCCCGTGGCTGCTGCGTCGAAGAGTAAACCTCTACATATGTGCGCTTGCTCTACCAAATGAGCTAACCCGGCCACAGCCATGTTCAGTTGTGTCCATTAGTCTAGACCTGTCCTCCTGAGCTAAACCTCCTGCTGCTCCCTCTGCAGCGATGCACACTGACCTGAGCTATCCCGGTGACAGAGATGGGCACCCCGTGGCGGGTGTAGACTTTATCACTCTTCACATTCAGAGTCAGAGTGTTCAGGGAAATCCTGGAGGGAGGCAGGGAGAGACGGCAGATATAGTCTTACATTTTGGATGTTGTAATATCCTGATATGCCACAAGTGTTGTCTTTTCCTGGTTTTAAAGGCTGCATTACAGTAGAGCGATGTAATTTTCTGAACTTACCGGACTGTTCTAGCTGTTCTATTATTTGCCTTTACGCACATAGTTATTATATCAACATAACTGATGATTATTTATCAAAAATCTCATTATGTGCATATTTTGTGAAAGCACCAACTGTCAGCCCTTCAATATCAGCACAATATAGATATCGAGGTATTTGGTAAAAAATGTCGGGATATTTGATTTTCTCCATAATGCCCAGCTCTAGGATTTATTACCTTTGTATTAAAATATCCTTTAGTGTAAAGTTACTCTTTTCTTTCCAATTTGTATTTGTAGTTAATGTTGCGGCAGTGCTTTTTGCCACCTTATCACGTTTGCCATCTGCTGTACATCTGATAATAACGTCATTTAAAAAGCAGCAACGTCAGGATGTAAAGATCTGTAGACAACAGTGGACATTCACGTTTGCCAACCTCTGTAACTGCTGGACGCACGGGATGACGAACACTCGGCCTCCGGGTATCATCAGTGGAGGAGAACGACAGAACCCTGGGAGAGATGAGAGACCGAGCACAGCCTCAAATCAGATGACTGAGGTTGTGTGATATGTACAAAACATTGCAACATCAAGTTTTTTTTTTCAAATTTCTGGTTTTGTAGCATGATTCACTTTAGAATTAGATATTCAACCAAAAACTGCTTAAGTAGCATTGAGTAATTCCTATTTTATAAGCCTTGCTTACAAAAATGTGACATTTTCAAATAGGTTATCATGTAGGCTAGATGCTTTTAAATAATTTGTATATTTTGTCCACTTTGGAATGACAGCATTATAAGAGATGGAAATGAATGAAAAACGAGAATGATGAACTTTTGATTATGGTATTGTATTAGTTTTTGTTAAAGTTGAAAAAAAGTTGATGTAGCCAGTAGTCTCCAGCCTAGAGGCCATCATTTTACCTGACACCACCATAGCCTCGTTGGGACCACAGGTGTAGAACATGTTTGCTTATCCTCTTTCACACTAAAAACCAAAGAAAGTAGAGGAATAATAATACATAAAAGCAGTCACTATTAAAGTCCCACCTTACAAACACACCACTAATAAAGGAATTGCATGTAGCCTACTTGTACCACATATATAGGCCTACTTATTTTACTTTATTATGTTATTTTAAATATAACAGGCCTCCAAAAACGAGTAACGTTAACAGTGTATGTTATGTTTACTCCATGACTCCCATGACTAAAGAGGAGGGAGGGTTGTGATGGTAACCAGAGAGCAGACCAGCAGGGATACAATCTAATTATTTACCCAAATGTTGCGCAGTTAAATCCGCAAGAATAACAAACAACATCGCACATTAGAGACACTTATTAAGGAAGAATCGCTTTAAAAATATATATATATGTGTAACGTTACTCTCATCTATCCATTAACTCCATCAATTTAGTACCTACATTTGTGTTTACAATCGAGAATGGATGTAGATAGTGCATAGAGGTTTAATATAGCCACACACTTACCGGTTAGTATATAAACGATGTGGTTTAGATGGAGTAGGGTGGAAATGACCGGATAAATAGCGGTCTGTCTTGGTTAAAAGGGTTCAAATCAATGTATTTTGGCCCAGCGGATGGATATTCCGGTTAGATTCGAGCTGTACCATCAGCTCAGCGGCTGTTATTGAGCATGCCCATCACTCAAACTGTGTGAGTCCGCCATCTAGCGGCGTGGTGGGGAACTGCCATGAATACACCGTCCGATATTTGACTTGAGTAAAAGTAGTAATACCACAGTGTAGAAATACTCTGTTACAAGTATAAATCCTGCATTCAAAATTCTACTTAATCAATAAACAAAAGTATTAGCATCAAAATATACTTTTTTTATCAAAAGTAAATTCACCTATAATCCAGAATATCCTATTTCATAATACATTGAAAGTAATTTCCCCACAGGTCACAGACCATTTATTATAAATGTACTATATTTTCAAATTTTGTTTTACATTAACACAGGACTATCTTGTATCTATATTTACTTAGATTCTTATAACTCATTCTTTAAACTATGCTGATTGATAATAGCTGTATTTAGTCTTCCTGTATTATGGCAACACTAATGTTATTTTCTGTTCTGTTACTCTATTCTATTCCTTAAATGTCCCTATTGTTGGCACATATTGAAGAAGTAGTAGGCCTATTATTGTACGTTAAACAGACATAAGATAATATTGATTGAATTATGCTGTATCTATTCTATTCTATTATATTCTATTCTATTCTGCATTGTTACATTTAGGAGCTCCAACGGGGCAGTGATGACAAAACCCGGCACTCCTTTTTCTCTTCCTGTCCTTGCCTTTGAGACAAGGAAACCCCTTTAGACAAAGAAAATCTTCCCTTTTAGCCAATCAGCACCGGGGCTTTAACACCAGCAGCCAATCATGAGCGTGAACAGACTTTAGCCCCGCCCGTAGGACTCAGAGCAGTGCAGACTGTCTGCAGCCAGTCGACTCTGTCTGTCTGTGTCAGTCAGTAGGTCAGCAGCGCCTCTTGATCTCTGCCAACGCTTTACTTTCACCACCAACCAACCACCATCCATCATGAGGGAAATCGTGCACATCCAGGCCGGCCAGTGCGGGAACCAGATTGGTGCAAAGGTAAGAAGAAGAAGAAGTGACAACAAATTAACTATTTTTTTGTTGTGGTTAATAAGCAAGCAAGTTTTTCTTTCCAGTTATACTAAGCATTTCATTCTCAACTTTTTTTTTTTCTAAAGAGGCCTTTCTTTTGTTGTGTGTTTTGACAGTTTCAAAAAAGAATTGAATTCATTTACAAAGATAAAAATCAATTGCTTAATTTTTTTATCTAACAAAACAAAACACCAAAAATATATATATATTTCTTTTTGTATAAATAAATACATAACGGGACCAGAAACTATGCAGCCCTATTGTTTGCACTCCATCCTCCTGCTTTTATAGACTCAGTCAACCATTCGATGTGGTCATCTTTCTCTGGTTTACTAGTTCTCAAAGCTGAATACTTGTTTAAAATGTCTATTATTATAATATATTTTTTTGTTTCAGACAAAGTAAATGTTCCATGTTGTAGTTCACCACAATGTTGAACAAGAGAACGTCATAGCCTCTGTACTCATAAGATACATTACATAAGTTAGTGTCTTCAAGTTGTAAGTTGGTACTTTTCTTGCCTAACTAGCACCCAATTAATTTGTTCTTAGTGCACGCTACCTCTCATCCAAAGAAAAATGTATACATTTTGTACTTTTATGATACATTTTATAAGGCTACTGCACAAATGTATTACCAGACTACCTTGTCCTATTGTAACAGTGGATGATAAAGATCTGTAAGCACCAGACAGAAACAATGAATCCGTTTAAATATATCAGTGATGTGATTGGGTCATAAAAGTACCACAAAGTACAGTAAGGTCTTCCAAAATGTGTATCACAACAAGAATATAAGCAGGCTTGTTTGTAAGTCTTACATTATAGTTAGAAATACAATATCATTTTTATTGCTGCTAGCTGCTGCCTTGAAAAGAAGATTTTGTAATCTCAATGGGACTTACCTGGTTAAATAAAGGTTTATAAAAATAATAAACAATAACAAAAGGTTAATTACAGCTACACCCATTTCATAAAACCTCCATAACTAATATGTAAAAACAGCCCATAGAAATATTGAAGTGATGCAGTATTTCTGGGATATGAAGTAGTCATATCTTGCCTATGAAAACAGTACCAATTCACACATTTGGAAATGTTGACAGAAAAGTGACACAAGTCATTGATTCATGATTAATGAAGCCGGCCAGACGCACAGGGCCAGCTGATGTCTTGGCTGCCTGGTGAGCCGGACTCTTTGTCACTGAGAAAAAAAGCCAGAGGGTGAAAAGAAAGGAGAATTTGCTGAGGCGGAGCAGAGGAACGCAGCAGGAGGGGGGAGGAGGGGGGAAGATAACAAGTGTCCCAGTGTCTGCTCTGAAAGCACAGATGAGGTCATTTAAAGAGCTGCTTTCCCAGTCAGTGCATCACATGCACATCCAAAAACACATGGAACCAAATTTGTCAAGTGATTATCTGCAAAATAAGTTCTATTTTATCATAATTTTTGCTGTATATTATTTAGCCCTAAATGTCCTGTGGTGTTTCTACACTTAAGTTCCCAGAGATCAACAGTCAGACAAATATAGAGCTACAACAATTAGACAAATAATCAATCAAAAGACAATTCATTCTGCAACTATTTTGATGTTTGATTATAGAGCTGGGCGATGTGGAGAAAATCAAATATCATGATATTTTTTACCAAATACCTCGATATCGATACTGCAACGGTATTGTAGTGTTGACTATCGGTGCTTTCACAAAATATTTACACAATGAGATTTTTGTTAAATAATCATCAGTAATGTGGATATAATGACTAAGTGGGTAAATTAATTGATTATAGTTTCCAATTTTTTTTTCCCGCAAAAAGGCCAAATCTTTGCTTGTTTCAGCTTCTCAAATATGAACATAGATTGAGACTGCTTATTGATAGACTACATATGTGCATATCTATATTTTTTGACAGTAGCTAGCTGCTCAATGTTTTAATCTCTATTTTTATTGAAATGTATTTAATATATTTTCATTATCTTGTTTTGATTCTATACTGTCACTCTTACCTGTCTCTCCTGGGTGTCATTCTCATTGCCATCTTATCTTATGTTATCTGGATTTTGGACTGTTGGTTGGGCAAAATTGGAGGATGTCGCTTTGGGCTCTGGGTATTCATGATGGCCATTTTTCACTATTTTGAATCGATAAATCAAGAAAATAATCTTTGAATATATTGATTATGTAAATGATTATTACTTGCAGCCTAGTTTTTATCCTCGACATTCTACTTCCGGGATTGCTCCAGTGCCGCAGGAAATTCCACCGGATGCATGTCTTTTCGCCAATGTCCGTTTCCTTCTGCTTTCTTTGTGTTGTATTTCTAAACTCCGGTGGATTTCTGAGGACTATAGTTAACTGCTCCTCAGATCTCTACAGGGTAAATCCAGACAGCTAGCTAGACTATCTGTCCTATCTGAGTTTTCTGTCGCACGACTAAAACAACTTTCGAACGTACACATGTTCCACCAAAACAAGTTCCTTCCCGAGGCTATTTTCCATGCGGAGCTTAGCGCCGCCCATGACAACTGTGATTGGTTTAAAGACATGCCAATAAACCAGAGCAGGTTTTGCTCCCATCCCGGAATGCTATGTGGACTAGCCAGACCCTCCTCCACAGCGCTGTGGAGGAAGGTCTTCTATATGGAGTCCAGATGTGTCGTGTTGCCTATCAGATGTACACATCAGAAACAGGACTTTAACATTGAATGATTTGCAACAGAAAAATCAGTCTGAAGGTCTTAGCGAAAACCCCTTTGTTCTTTCACAAATATGTACTCATTCATGTGTAATTACTTCCACCAACTAATCAACGTATTCTCGTAAGCGTAGAATCTGCCATTCAGAATCATTCAGAATACATAGGAGCGACCCGCTCGAATGACGGCAGCCATGTAGCGCCTCCATCTTTAAAATACACTAGCCAAAGAGGGACATACCTCCGCATTTCGCCCTCTCACACCTATTGGCACCGTGACGAATGCAAGGGGGAGATTACTCGCCAGAAAGAGAATTAAAACGACGATAGGCAAAGCAACAAGACCAAAGTTAATATTGGAGTGGCTAGAACAGCTGCGTGTAAACGATGGAGAGTGCTCATTTTGGGTTCGGCCACCGTAGGAGGAAGGGCTAGAAAGTAATATTCAGTTGGTTGTCATATACAATTTCACTGCTAGATGGGAGAAATTCTTACACAGTGTAGCTTTAAGAAATATACATCTTTTTGGGCCATTACGCACTCATCCAGCAGACTTTCCCTGTGTGTGTGTTTGGGGGGGGGGTTCTTGGCGGGGCAACAAGAGGCGTGGCAACCCCATATGGGGTGACTCAAACTCCACTGCCCAATGGCCCTGATAAGGAAAGACGTGTATTTACAGAGGATTTAGTGAGGCTGAGGTCATCCTCATTTCACAATGGATTAACTCTGCTTGAATTCACCCACTTACCCCAATCTACAGTTCCAACCAAAATCTGCTCAGGTCTGTGATGTTGCAGCTGGATAACTTTGACAGGTTTGCATTACAGTGTGTTAACTCTCATCCTTTTTCTGTTCATTATTTGTTACATCCTGCCTTGTGTGTTTTCCCGCCTTTGTGATTGTCTGCCCCGCCCTGATCTGATTCACCTGTTCATCAGCCCTGAGGTCCCCTGTCTCTCGTTTCCATCCTCCTTTCTTTTTATATATTAATCGGTGTTCCCTTGTTTCAGTGTCGGATTGTGTCTGTGTTTGTTCCTGGCTCTCAGTGGCTCTCCTAGTGTAAAGTGTTTCTAGTGTTCTTGTTTTTTTGTTCTGCCAACCTGTCTGGCTGTTCTGCTTTTGGGTCCTCCTTTTGAACTCTCAAACCGTGACACATATAAAGTCTGTGATACAGTGTTTTGTGTGTGCTATTATTTAACCCAGTGTACATCACAATGTATATTTAGCCATATTGTGTAATTGTAAGGGATTAGTCTTCTAAATTATCATTTAAATGAATTCAGGAATAGACAAAGATGGTGAGGGGACAGTAGTGAAGATTAAAAAATGAGATTTTCTTGCCCACCAATCTCTCTCTTTCACACACACACACACACACACACACACACACACACACAGAGACACAGACGTGCCAACCTCCCTCTGCTTATCTCCCCCTTTTCCTCTTAAACACACACTCACAGATTAGGGTCAGTTGACTGAGCTGGTGTGACAGTCTGTGCTCGTATCTTAACTGAGTTTGGCGTTGATGTAGAAACGAAACGAGGCCGACTGAATCCTGAATCCTCTGCTAAAGCTCTGCTCTCACTGACATCTTCCGCCTCTTACTGAAGCTAAACGTGTTCCTTTGCTGTAAGAACCCTCTGGTCTTTGCCTCCTGGGTAGATAATATAACAGGTGTGAACTTAACTGACATGTGTTATCATCAGTTCCTTTTAGATGTACAGTATGTGTTTTAGGCTACAAAAGGTCAAGCCATTTTTTATGTTCCATAAACACTACATTTCAAGATTTTTGCTTTCTGCATGCTAAAAAACAACTAGTCAATTAATTGAAAAGCCGTTCAACAGAAAACTTTTCAGCAATCAGTTTAGTCCGTTATAAGCAAAAATGCCAAATATTTGCTGTTTCCAGCTTCTAAGATAAATAGTTGTTGGTTAACTTAGTCTTCTATCACACGGTAGACTGAATATATATACGGGTTTTTTGACTGTTCATTGGACTAACAAGAGACGTTTTCCTTACTTTCTAAAACGTGTATGCCATTAATCTGTTATTAAGAAATTAATCCATAATGCAAATAATTATCAGTTGTAGCCCTCTTCTTTGCTTCTCTTGTGACATAGTGTCTATTGTTTTGGTCTCAAACCTCTGAAACTCTCTTTTTCTCCTTTATGATCAGGGCTGTGCCATTGCTGTCATTTTAATACAGATATTTCACATGTTTATATGGGTAATTTGGAAATCTAGCCGACGATATACATCAAATGCAGACAGTTGTTTCTGAGCTGTTTTCGGGTGCCTTGTGATCTGGATCAAAGAACACCGTGTCTTTCAAAAAGCTTTTGGGTTAGAAATAACAAATTATACATGAAACAATAAGGGTGTATCCATGAAATGCAGCTTTTAAGCAGCATGACGATCGGAGAATACTGAGAGCCAGATTGCAGTTCAGAGCAAGGTAACTGTAGACCGCAAATAACCTTTTTTAACCAGATTAAAAGAAAGCAACAGTTGTTTTACAGAACATGTTGCTGTTTTTAGGGGATCTTGTGACTGCAAAAGGCAATCAGATGATAGCGTATCCTTGGGAAGCACACAGGACAGAATCCTACAGAGTCCTCTCTTCTTCCCCCTCAGTAAATTGACTTGCACTTATGGCCTTTATCAGTACACAAAGACACCTATTTCTAACCCATGTTTCCAGAACTGTGACTGAATAACTCCACACAGCATTTTATCATAATTAAAGCTGCAAATGGATGTTTTAGGTTCCAAGCCCAGTGACAGATTGATTGTTTTTAAGTGTCAACCCTTGAAGATGGATTAGATGTAGGTCACATAAAGTTTGAGTGTCTTATAAATCAACATTCATCTGTGTGTGACTGCGTTTGATTTTGCATCATTTGAATTAAACACACAGTAGCACACATTTTGTAAATAGCAATACCACCCTGGTTCTCCTCTTATCTTTCAGATGGATGTTTTTCTGTGTATCTTGGTCCCTATTTCTCTCCTCAGGGCTCTGTGTTAGGTCTGATTTTATTTACGTTGTAAATACGTAAAACGTTGCTCCCCTAGGCCACATAAATAGGCAATTTGGAGATAGCTGTTATCATTTCTATGCTGATGACATCCAGCTGTATGTTTCTTTTAATCCGGAAGAGACTAACAAAGTGTCAGTACTGCTCAAATGTTTGTCTTCCATTAAGGACTGGATGGCAAACACTTTCTTGCAGCTTAATGAAGATAAGACTTAAGTCCTTATTGTTGCTCCGGATACTACAGCCTCCAAGGTTGTTCAGCTTTTGGGATCCCTTTATTCAGCTGTACAGTCCAAACTGAGAAATCTTGGTGTTATATTTGATCATAATATGTTTCCTGACCAACATATGAAATCACTAACCCGCACATTTTTCTTTCAACTGAGAAACATTGCTAAACTTAGAGCCGTGGTTTCGCAATGTGAACTTGAGATGATCATTTATGGTTTTATATCATCCCGCTTGATTACTGCAACTCCCTTTTCACCTGTCTCAGCAAGTCTTCCCAGGACCGTCTACAACTGGTCCAGAACTCTTCTGCAAGGCTGTTGACCAGGTCCAGCAGGATGTCGCACATCACTCCTGTTTTATCCTTGTTACATTGGCTTCTGATCAAGTTCAGGATCCAATTTAAAGTTCTTGTTCTTACAAGCGTTGCATGGTCAGGTCCCTGTTTATATCTCTGACCTGCTCCATCCGTACACTACTAACAGGTCCCTCAGGTCTTCTAACCAGGGATTAGGCCTACTGGTGGTCCCACGCACTCGTTTGAAAACTAAAGGTGACCGTTCCTTTGAAGTGGTAGCTCCGACTCTGTGGCGCGCCCTTCCTATTAACTTATGTTCTGCAGTCTCGGTTGACGCTTTTAGAAAGCAGCTGAAGACACACTTGTTTCAACTCGCTTTTGTCTCATGTTTGTAATTTGGGGTTTTTAGTCTTTTCATCTTTTAACTTCATTGGTATTGTATTTGTTTTTGCTTGTTTATTGTCTGTTTTGAATCCTACTGTATTTTAACAAATGTTTATTGTGTGAAGCACTTTGTGACTCTGTCTGTAGAAGGTGCTATATCAAATAAATTATTATTATTATTATTACAGTACAGTGCATCTTAACTGATGCTGTATTGGTCCGTGTGTTTGTGTGTTTAGTTCTGGGAGGTGATCAGCGATGAGCACGGCATCGACCCAACAGGAACCTACCATGGAGACAGCGATCTGCAGCTGGACAGGATCAGTGTGTACTACAACGAGGCCACTGGTAAGTAGATCCTGGCATTCACTGAAGTCTGTGTTTGACAAAGTGAGGGGAGACGTCCCCCCTGTGGTGAAACTGACTCACTACAGCTGCTACAAATAGCATGCAAATACAATACTACCGCTTTAAAACCAGGATACACTGATGTTATTCTAATTGAAAAAAAGCGTTACATTTACAGACCTGATGTGCACATTTGCTATGTGCTGTTCACATGATGAGATTCTTATTATTATTATTATTCTTATTATGATGGACATATACTGCCTCAAAGAGCTACTAACACAGGAAGATTTTCAGACAAAACTACCTTTGTTAAGATATTATAGTTACATTTACTGCGCTACATACACTGTGCTATTAATAATAAAAAAGTTATACATTTTAAATGTCAAATGTAAAACTATGTAACATGACAGTCTGAAGTTTGAGAAGCCTAAATACTACAGGTTTAATCAGCAGCTTAAGAACATAAGAAAAACTGAAGCTGACACCTGAGAGACAATATTGTAAGACAATATTACTCAAAAAAGGAATTGGATGAGCCTCAATAATAGTTCACAGAAGTAGATAGTGTAGCCTTATTGAAGTGCTCATATTATGCTTTTTGGCTTTTTCCCTTTCCTTTATTGTGTTATATATCTTTTTTGTGCATGTAATAGGTTTACAAAGTGAAAAAGCCCAAAGTCCACCCCAAAGGGACT
Source organism: Sander lucioperca (assembly GCF_008315115.2). Classification (NCBI taxonomy): domain Eukaryota; kingdom Metazoa; phylum Chordata; class Actinopteri; order Perciformes; family Percidae; genus Sander; species Sander lucioperca. The sequence goes on along the minus strand of NC_050186.1, from coordinate 21,997,321 downwards.
TACCATCTCCAACAGAAAACACTGTTCACAAACTGCTCCAAACAGCTCTATTGTAGTCCAGCCTTTACTTCTGTGACGAATGTGCGTCACTTTGTAACACGTTATAATGCTCGCCTAGCTGCTAGCGTGGCACGCCTTCATACTCTGCTTCTGACTAGCTTGTAGTGCTGACCTAGGCCTGTGCATATGCGACTCCCAACAAAGATCGAACAGAAGTCAGATGTCTCACTCTGTAGCTAAAACAGAGAGCTCAACACACAGGGTGAAAAGAGGAGCTGCAGCAATGTGTAGTACAACTACAATATGGTGTTTTTTGAAAATTAAACCATGTAAACCTATTCTGATATAACCTCTAAATACAATTATGAACCTGAAAATGAGCATAATATGAGCACTTTAAATGACCTGAAAATGCCATATGGTTGCTTAATTTGGCTGCGATATAGTTCATTTTACCAACACAAACTGTTAAGAGTGTTTTAATTGGACAGCTGCTTTTAATGTTTCTCCACTTAGTGGCCACATACGGTGCTACATCCATACACCAGCTGTTACACTGTGTACAGTGAGAACCTGAGTTTTTGACTCTACTAAACTTTTCCATACACTGTCATCATTTCCAACAGCAACTGAGTGAGACATTCACAGCATTCTTGCCTGTAAATAATTTGATGAAGTGAAAAATAATCGCCAGGATCCACTGTCGAATATGGGTTGATGGACGTGATGTGGACAATGCAGCCTACATTGTAGCATCACAGGGTTAGAAACCCGGCTTACAACAGTTCTTATAACACCCTCTTTTAAATTTGTCTGTACATTTCAACTTTTTTCTAGTTTGATTTTACAGTTCTAATACCTTCTTAAGCACATGGTGTGTGTGTGTGTGTGTGTGTGTGTGTGTGTGTGCGTGTGTGTTCAGGTGGGAAGTATGTGCCCCGAGCCATCCTTGTTGACCTGGAACCAGGCACCATGGACTCAGTCCGCTCTGGACCTTTTGGACAAATCTTCAGGCCTGACAACTTTGTTTTTGGTAAGAATACATGCTACTGGAATACATATTTTAATGCGGCCTTCTTTTGCACAGGAGGTCAGAGGTCATGCTGGGATAAAAAACAGCAGTTATGGAGCATGCCCAAAGACACTTGGAAGCTTGCTGTCACAATGGTTTGGACTTAATTTAAAGGATAAACGCTTGGTGTCCCTTTTGCTCTACTTTATATGGCATACGGCACAAACGAGCCCACTCCTACCATAAACTCACAGTCTAAAAAACCACATTGGCCTTCAGCTCACTCATTGACTTTGACTTGTTTGTAGGGTGCTTCAGAACTATTCATTGTTGACTTTGGTTTATTGTTATTCCATTTCAACATTAATCATCAAAAATGGAATTTCGTTTGGTTGTTGAGAAAAGATACTTCTTTTTTTTTTTAAATGCCCCAGGTCAAAGTGGAGCAGGAAACAACTGGGCCAAAGGTCACTACACGGAGGGGGCCGAGCTGGTGGATTCAGTCCTGGATGTGGTGAGAAAAGAGGCTGAAAGCTGTGAGTGTCTGCAGGGTTTCCAGCTCACGCACTCCCTGGGAGGAGGCACCGGCTCCGGCATGGGCACCCTGCTCATCAGCAAGATCAGGGAGGAGTACCCTGACCGCATCATGAATACCTTCAGTGTGGTTCCCTCTCCAAAGGTAATGCATCAACTATTGTACCATTGTATACAATAAAAACTTTAATGTGTCATCAGAATAAAATATTAATACAGTTATTTATTGCTACTCTGATAGAGACATAATATAAAGTTGAAGTTTTATGTCTCTTGTTCTACTATGAATGGTGAATTATCCTGTGAGTTCTTGCTATCGATTTTGATATTAAAGCATATGCCAACTTGACACTAAGTAATAAGTAGTTTTGTTTACATGTAATGCTCTTTATTGGTAAGTCCAGCAATAGCAAAGGCCCATCAAAATGTAAAAACGAAAAAGTAAAGCAGTCTAACATCATGCCAGTGCCTTATGAGGTTGCAGCACTATTCTCAGTCAGTGAACGGTATAAAATAGATGCGGACAGCCAGAAAACTCTACAAGTAAAACAATGGTTCTCAGTTGCAAAAACAACCCCATGCATCGTATTGTAACCTTGATCTGTGGGGTGAAAAAAAGTTATCTATTGATTGGTAAAGCATGATTTATGCTTCAGCGTTAAATCTACGCCGTGGCTACGTACGTAGGTACGTGGAGACGCAGACCCTATGCTGGACTCTCTGCCGTAGCCTGACGTGCACCTCTCGAAAAATGTAACTATGACGTTTCCCCCAACTCATTTCCCCGTTCTCCTTCTCCATAAACAACATGAAATCAAGGAGAGGGTTAACTTTTTCTGCTACAGATTTCCCACCGTGGTCAGAAAGCACAGAGGAGACACTTTGTTTCTCTCACTATGAGACTCTAGAGTCGGTAATCGCTCCGAAGCTAATCGCCGTCAATCTCTCACTCTATACCACACACTCCCCACACACACACACACACACACACACACACACACACACACACACACACACACACACACACGCCGGCCCTGTTATTCTCTTAAAGACATCGACGCACACACCATCGCACAAGTATAAACTTCAGGCCACTTACGTAGGCTACGGGGAAAGCTCTGCGTGAAGCCTCTGCAAAACCATAAATCATGCCTAAGTCAATATGTGTAGAATATATGTAATCTATATCTTGATGTTCCTCGTCTCTCATCTTTAGGTCTCGGACACAGTGGTTGAGCCGTACAACGCCACGCTGTCCGTCCACCAGCTGGTAGAAAACACAGACGAGACCTACTGCATTGACAACGAAGCCCTTTATGACATCTGCTTCCGCACTCTCAAACTCACTACGCCCACCTACGGCGACCTCAACCACCTGGTCTCGGCCACCATGAGCGGCGTGACCACCTGTCTGCGTTTCCCCGGCCAGCTCAATGCTGATCTGAGGAAACTGGCCGTCAACATGGTGCCCTTCCCCCGTCTCCACTTCTTCATGCCTGGCTTTGCCCCTCTGACCAGCAGGGGGAGCCAGCAGTACCGTGCCCTGACGGTGCCAGAGCTCACCCAGCAGGTGTTTGACGCCAAAAACATGATGGCTGCCTGCGACCCCCGCCACGGACGCTACCTGACGGTGGCCGCCGTGTTCCGCGGCCGCATGTCCATGAAGGAGGTGGATGAGCAGATGCTGAACGTCCAAAACAAGAACAGCAGCTACTTTGTGGAGTGGATCCCCAACAACGTCAAGACGGCCGTCTGCGACATCCCGCCACGCGGCCTCAAGATGGCCGTCACCTTCATCGGCAACAGCACCGCCATCCAGGAGCTGTTCAAACGCATCTCTGAGCAGTTCACCGCCATGTTCCGCCGCAAGGCCTTCCTCCACTGGTACACCGGCGAGGGCATGGACGAGATGGAGTTCACCGAGGCGGAGAGCAACATGAACGACCTGGTCTCCGAGTACCAGCAGTACCAGGACGCCACGGCCGAGGAGGAGGGAGAGTTTGAGGAAGACGTGGAAGAGGATGCCTAAAGAAGTAACAAGAAAATGATGTAACATGAGCTGGAGAATAAGGAGAATATAATAACCAATAAGAAAAAAAAAATCTAGAAAAAAAGAAACAATATTGTGATATGAAATGAAGGAATTTGGCAGATTGGATAAGTAAGGCTGGTTAGAGAAGTATGGGAGTCTGAATTGGTTAATGGAGGATGGAAACTATGTGAAGACAAAATAATAAAAGATGAATGTAGGCAGAGAAGTGAAAGAGTAACAGGATCAAAATGACAAGACCAAACTAATGTGCCATGGTTTACAGTTTATTGTGACGCCATGTTGGGCGGTTTCACCAAGACTAGCCTCACAAAATCTTTTCAATTTTTTTTACACTAAGATCTTGTCTTGCAGCAAATGCACAAAACAGAAGCACTTCTTACACTTCCCTTTCATCACGTAGGGTTATATTTGACTCGAAAACAAACTTCTACGAGGGACAGAATCAATGAAGTAATCATGGCGGCGGCTTTTTATTGTAGCATTAATTCCACCTTGAACAAAAGTGTTAAATGGTTAAAGGACATGCAATATTACACTTACATTCATTCACACCGAAATGCAAACAAGCTTGTCATTTTTTGCCAAATACAGTATTATTGACATTACATCTTGCACGAGAAACAGTATTTTGCAGACAGAAAATGTAATCAATGTGCTTCTTCACTGATAATAGAGTGAGTGATGTAGTAAGTTAGCAGCTATTCCAGGATTAAAGCATTTAAGGTGAAGTCAAAGAAAGTCAAGTGTTAGAATCCCTATAACTGTGGCTGTAGTCATTTTTCAAACCATGCCATTATCAGTGTTTATTGTTTTTTTCAGTGTTTATTGCCATTTTTATCAGCTTTGAAGAGCCTCTCTCATAGATAAATGTGACTTGTTTTGGTAGTAGGTGGGACTGTTTCCATACTCAAAGTAGATTGATCAGAAATACATTCTGACTGACTTTGTCACGTCTTTCTGAAGACTGTGGGTGAGATAAGAGAACACATTCTGGTGCGATTCAGTCTTTTGCTGGCAGAGTAATTTAATTCCAGAGATCAGGGTTTTTCTAAGTCAACATCCAAGTAAAAGACCCTCTTTGCATTTCTGTTAGACACACGGAAATAGTTCATTCATGATATTAACTGTTTATGGAGAAGAAAACGTGTCTCAATCAGCTGAAGGCACCTATCACTTACAACTTCACTTACAACTTCCCATTATCTGTGTTATAGATATAATTAAGACAAGTTTTTTTGTTGCAGAGCCTGCAACCAATTCAACATCACGTAACCGTAATTTCAAATTCTGTAAAGTTTTCAGAGGTGTGTTTCATTGAACTCCTGACAGACAAATCAACTTTACCGAGATTCATTGTCACTGTTTTATCACAACAGCAGCAGTAGAAGGATTATTCTCAGACGCCAGCCAACGTCATGAGGAGGATCGCACACTGCAAATGTCCTGAGCCCAGATCAGGTCTTGATCTGTTGTCCGTTCCCCGATATGTTCGACTCAAAAAGGCCTGATGAGCTCATCTTAACTAGAAGCATCTTTTCTATCGTTGGACCTTGTGGTGTCTGGAAGTCATTTTAAACATTTTAATTATTAAGGCTTTTTGAAACACATTCCAAAATTAAAAATGCTGGGTGCTTTTATTCTTTCCAATTTGCAGTTTTATAAGTGCACAATTTGACAGTCTGAGAAATGTTTACACACACTGAGCCACTACAGTATGTATTCAAATCAAACCGAAGTCATTTGTTTAGTATGTGATCCTCAACCATTTTGTCATTTTGTGTGTGTGCTTTATTGTTGTTAGTGTTAGTACCTTTTTTAATTCCTGTGCGATCCTTGTGACTATGAAACATTTGCAAAAAATAAAATGGCATTTGTCGAAAAAAAATACATGTGTACTGTTGTTATTGATAACAGCTTTAAGTGTGTTTGTGGGGTGTTTGTTTTTTTAGTATGAGCTTCCAAAGAAGTCGTTAAACTTCTTATGATATCAACAAATGGAGTGAGAGGTCTGAAAGCAAGCAGAAGATTTTTCTGACATCTTTACCGTCTCTAAAACTTTAGAGCTGTAACTAAGGATTATTTTCATTACTGATGAATCTGTTTATCATTTTAAACACCAACATTTATTGATATTGAGTCTCTGTCATTTTACGGCAAGTCTAACTATAATGGAAGAAGTATCTGTCTGTCTGTCTTTTGATTTTCTTGGCAACCGTTTATCCAATCGACTTAACACTTGGCGAGTGTATTGCTGAGAACCTGAGGAAGTGCAGCGTCGAGTGTGAAGTTGTTTGGATCAGCAGAATCATCATTCTCTAGAAAGCTGCAAGCAGCAACACCTGAGGCCAAGCAGTCGGCCCGTTCTGAACAGACACATTTCGAACAGGCATTGCACTGCTTGAATTGAATGAGTAATAATAATAATAAGTCTAAGACTCCTTTTTGTGCGAGATAGAGATAACTACCTTTGGCTGCACCTTCGCTGTCTCTCTCAGGAATTGCTTTTGAGAAAGTCCCTCCCCAAAAGTAAGATGAAATATCTGCCCTTGTTTTGGAGAAGGCAGTGGAAAGAAGAAAAGAGTTTTCTCTTCAACAGGGGGCACTATAAAGACATTTGAAGAAGGTGACCGATTTTCTTCCATGTTTTTTCCAAATGTTCACTTCCAATTCGTTTAATTAATCTCGCAAGGATAATACCAGTGTATACTTGTATGATATAAGTAGGAAAACTACCTGCTGATATTGCCATCATACACTGCGAATGTAATAATATGTAATGGTGCAAAACAACTGACTGGTCGACCCCACTTTCCCTCATCCACTTACACAAAAAAAGTTACAAAAACTACAACTCACAATTGATGATGACATAACTTTGGGATGATCACAGACTGATGACGTCTGTGTGTAAGTCTAGAGGAGTAAGACTTACACACCCCCCCCCACACCCCTCTGTTTCACCGGATAAATGTACAACAGAATGGAGAAGTCGTGCATATGTAATGCTCGTTTGAGTTTAAACTGCAGAGCGGCTGCTTGTGGCTCCGCGCCAGAAATGACGATTCTTACCGGAGCTTCCCGAGGACCGCCGAGCTCAAATGGTCCACATACCCGACATTAACCGAAACTCTTCAGCTACTCCCGATTTGGCCCCTATTGAAGTCTGTTGTTGTCGGGTAGGGGGTGATGGGGTGGACGAGATTAGCGAAATAAAGAGAAAAAAAAGGAGATTTCCAGAAAGCCATCACTCCTGAGCCCCTCCCAGTTCTGTGATTTTCGGATTCGAGGACTGACGAAGGTAATTACCATCATCCAATTATAATTATATATTACAACAATTGATCTTTTTTCAATATTTTGTTCAAACGGGGAAGGTAGTGGGTTAAGTTCTGCAGTTTTCCCTTCGCTGTTTGACTATTTGTGCTTGTGTTGAGCGGTCCCATAAACGGCAGTAACGGCTGATTTAGGGCGTGTAACCAACAGCAACGAAACGAAGGCATGCAGGATGGCAGCAATCACACAAGAATAAAACAATTAACGGGTTCCAGACATTTAACAGAGGGGTAACATTCCTGAATTGCTCGGCAAAAATGACGCAATTCACAGTTTTCAGACAGGAATCCAAGCATTGCTCAGACGAGACATTATTAGTTAATAAGGTATTTGTGGACTGCATGGCCTCCTTCCTTCTACCAGTTGTGTTAATTCCGTTAATGCATTCATCTTTCTGCTGCTATGTAGGAGACTACTCACATTAACACAGTATGTACACTCTGATGCTGTTAATCGGATCACCAAGTGGTTTTAAAGCACGATATAGACATGAGTGCATGTACTGTATGTTGCCCAGGCTGTGGTGCATTATCACGTCTTGTGTTCGGGATATACCCGTCTGACTTGAGGGCTATTTTCTGGTCCATCCCGATGGAAATGGTTATGCAATGTACTGGCACACATTCGAGCTGCTGACTAAGTATTTGTCACCTAAGAGTCTTTAGAGAGTATTGAATGAGGACAGTTCCTGGTATCTTATGACAAATTAATAAACCAAGTCATCTCAGAGGGAAAGATAGGTAAGATAAGATGCCATTTGTTTTGTAACATATCTCGTCCACCTCGATATGTAATGTTTTTTGCTTCATCTTCAGCTAAAACTGCATTTTGTAGGCTCACTGGTGGTATGGCAAGTGTCCAAACCGTCACAACTGATGTATGTGAAAGCATGAAACAAAGACAGAGAGAACACATACCAAGTATGTTATGTTCAGACTGTGGCATTAGATTGTCGGACTGTGGTTATAAATCCACAGCCAACTTCTCTTTCATTCTTCATTAATTCACTCTCATTTCCCCTCCCCATCTATCATCCGGACATCCCCGTACTGGGACAGCCCCCGTTCATGCCAGTCGTGACACACCCTGGGCTGCACCAGCAGCTGCTCCTGGCTTTATGGGCTGCGTAAAAGGTGGGGAGGGGGAGTGGGGGTAGAGCTGCATGGTGTGGGTGGAGGGGGCAGAAGAGGAAGGGGCAGGGGACAAGCAGGTCTAGGGAGGGGACCCACTTTTAAGGTGCATTGATCTCAGTATAGGCTATTTAGATTAGGTTCTATTGAAATAGCCTAAGTTAATTTGACTATTTTCATGTTAAAAATGGATAAATAGACCCACGAGAGATTCTCTGAATTAGCGTTTTTAACTAGACTTAAATTCTGGCTAATGAAATTAGACGATAGCAGCAATGGTGGAGAGAGCTTTTGAATAATACAAGTTCAAGAACAAGGAGGAACCATCATATCAATTTGAAGGATATTTAAGGAGAAGATAATAAAGGGAAGACAAGGCAGAACAAGACAGAAGTGTTTCAAAGGAGAGACAGGAGAGCACAGACACTTTCTTGAAACTTGAGAAAATGAAGTACACGATGAGAGCAAACACTGACAAGTTTTTTCATATATGGCGGTCTTTTCTATCATATTTCGCAGACTTGCAAGTCTTACCAGACTAACTTCTGTTATATTTTGTATGTATGCGTATGATTCCAACTAAGCCAAGGTGAGGTGGGTGGGTTGTGTGGTTTTTTCATTCGTATATTTGTTGTCATTTTCTGTTTAAAATCTAAACTGTACAAAATGTCTATTTTCAAAACTTGATTCTGTTTTCAATAAAATATGTTTTAAAAAAGAGAGAGACACAGGGAAGCAGAAAGATAAGAGAGACAATACTGTAACAAGAGGAGGATGGAGGCACGATGCTACCGCCTTCCTGGCTTGTGTGGGAGAGGAGAGATGAGGGCAAAAAAAGGCTCTTTAAAGTCCGTCAGGCAGGATGGATGTCAGGCTGATCTCATCAGCCTGAAAGATGTAACCTCCGCGCCTCTCACTACGGGGAGGCTGCTGGATGAGTCACACACAGTTCAGTCAGCGCTGTGACTCCTACAGGAAGATTGATCTAACTGGTTATAACAGGTGACAGGAGAGCAGTGACCCCATTTAGAGTCAGACTTTTAAAATGGACATCACACCCTCAGACAAAGGACAATGTTTACATCCTTATCTCGGGCGTCCTAGCTGACGCTTTCAGTTAGGACACCCAGTGGTGTAACATTAGTGATTCAGAATGGTCTCCTTTAATTACAGCCTGTGTAATGTTTATGAATATGAAAACACGTAATCCTCATCATCGCTTCAGTTTTGATCAAATTCAAATAATCAAATCATGTCTTAATTTGTGTTGTGTTTACTCCTAACGCCCCCCCCATAGGGACAGCAGAATTTTTCTTCTTGGGTTGTAATGGGGGAAAGTTTGTCAATAATAGGCCTCTTCATGGCTTTCGGTTGTATTCTTTAAATACATAACCGCTACTCTGACTGCACTTTGCTCAATACATTTTTCATATGTCAGTTTTTGAATATATATGTGCAGTATGACCTTTCCTGTATATAATCAGCAGCAACCTCTAATTTTCTCATCCGATGTACAGTATAGTTCTTAGTATTAAAAGAAAAAAACTCTGCATGAGGGTTCTGAGTGGTGGATAAGTCAAAGAAACAGGACTTTAACCCTGGGGACTTTAGTTTGTGTCACGTGCGAAACCAAATATCAACATTATAAGTTTTTTAAAGTTTCCCTTAGGGACAGCAGACTTTTTCTTCTTGGGTTGTAATGGGGTTGGTAATGATAGGCCTCTTCATGGCTTTCTTTTGTATTATTTAAATACATAACCACTACTCTGACTGCACTTCGCTCAATAAATTTTTCACATGTCAGTTTTTGAATATATGTGCATGAGTGCAGTATGACCTTTCCTGTATATAATCAGCAGCAACCTCTAATTTTCTCATCAGATGTATAGTTCACTCCATCAGTGAATCCAACCTGTGATTTATTTCTTCCTAGCACTCCGGCACGAGCACTCACACATGCAATATGCTAATGGCTCTGTAGGAGAGGATTCTAACCAGCGTCACAGGGCACCAATTAGAAAATATGCTGTGATTACTGTGTTCTGCTAAGGGATTGGAAGTCTCTGGAGCAGTTTTTCTGCCAACTTTAATGCTAGGGCGTCGTTTGGAAAGTCACTTTGCATGGGAGTAGATGGGCTTTCTTCTTTAAATAGCACTCTAATCCCCCATCTGAAGAAGCTGGCAGAAATTCAATGGCTTTTTGATATTGTTCTCTCTTTCAGAGTCTAAAGATGCAGTGATTCACTCTATTCTATAATGCTGCAGTGAATACAATCAGGAAAATAACTCATATTCATTTGCTAACTTTTTTGCAGGATGAAATCTGTAATACAGCACATATTAAGATGGCGGTGATCTCATTTTAGTGAAAACATATACTCAACAGGCCTTTGCTCCCTAAATTGCTTAACAGGCTTTTTGAATTGAGTCGAATAATATATTTTATATATATATATATTATTCGACTCAATTCAAAAAGCCTGTTAAGCAATTTAGGGAGCAGTCATGAGCAACACCCCATTTTAATGTTTAGATTTTCGGAACCTTTTATATATATATATATATATATATATGTATATATATATATATCTCAAATCAGCCGTATAGTTGTTGTTGAGACTGCAGTGATGTCGGAAAACTCTGATTTGTTAGTTTTCACCTAAGTGACGGTCTTATACTAAGAGCAGTATCAGAGACGGTTTAGAACATAATCATTTGTCATACTAAATATGGCTTTTAGCTGTGTAAATAATGTAGTAAAAGAAAATGTGAAACACATTATGCAAATATAACTATTCATCCATCTACATGATGTTCACTACACTTACAAATAAGGCCGCGCCCACTTAGGAGACAGGAAGTGTGTACTGTTTCATACCGTTTCATACCGTTGGGGCAGCGTGCAATGCGCTATCTTTAGTTATACAACATCTTAGTATTAAAAGAAAAAAACTCTGCATGAGGGTTCTGAGTGGTGGATAAGTCAAACAAACAGGACTTTAACCCTGGAGACTGTAGTTTGTGTCACGTGCGAAACCAAATGTCAACATTTTGTCAAGTTTTTTAAAAGTTTCGTAGGCTACATAAGTTAACTTTCTTACTTAACGTCCCTAACATAACATTCTTCACTACACAAATGTTAGCACTTCAACCCAAATCACGTCTTTTACTAAACCTAACCAAGTCGTTTTGTTGCTTAAAACCTAAGTAATGTTTGTTTTGTTTGATTTCACAACGGGGCCCTGACCAAGCTAACACAGTGGAAATATGAAGAGCCAAAATCATACTTAAAAGATTGTAACTTTGTAAGATACAGTAGGCTACATGTGAGTATTGTACAGTATTATATAGGTACATGAAAAACAAGTTTTGTAGAAGAGAAAAGTATCTACTTGCAAAAGATACAATAGTGGAAATGTAGGAATGTCACTCTTGTGGTAAATAGTCATTTTGTCGTGGTCTCGTTGTATTGGGAAATGCTTCCATTGTCCATAATCCATAGTTTCTGCTCTGTAATTTCACACTTTCAGAACTAGTTGACCATGTTTGGCAAGGATGTTGTTAGTAATGCTGTTTCCCATTCAAATCTTCTCTTTCCAGCTGTTTCTTTCTGTCTCTCCCACTATCTATCCATCTAATTATCCCACCTTAATAACTCCGTGCTACTGCTGCTTAGTCTAATCCTGTGCAGTAGACGTGAAAGGTCAGAGTCACCTCATGTCAGCTGGCCGCTGTCCATCTCATCGTCCCAGTGGGATTACCGTGTACTCCTAGGAAGAAGTACTTTATTAATTCTTCTTGGGGAAATTCAATGTTTTCATTCCGTTAATACAAAACACACATGCACATGCATTGGAGAGATACCAGAGTGATTGGACTGCTGTAGTCTGCGCTCCAAGCAGTTGGGGCTTCAGTGCCTTGCTCAAAGCCCCCTTGGCAGTGCCCACGAGGTGAACTGGCACCACTCCAGCTACCAGTCCACACTCCGTAACATGGTCCCCACCCTCCGGTTCCCAACCCAAATCCCTACGGACGGAGCTACATGCATATCGGACATGTCGGACTGGGGGTTAAAAGCAGACTGAGTACCCAGGGCCCTCATGTGAGGAGGACCCAGACAAATGAGAATGAATGCCAGAATGAATAGCTGTCGATGCGGAGAGGGGCCCAAAGAGAATGCCTCTCTACAGGGCCCAGAATTTTGTGCTACGCTCCTGCTCCTACTCTCTCTTGTACTCTCTGGTGCACAGTCTCTTCCATCACTGTTTCTGTTTTCTTCTTTCCTCTCTTTACCGCTCCTCTTCCTGCTTTATGTCTCTCTCTGGTTTGTGGTCATGTATCGAGAGTGGAGATCTGATCGACAGGAGATGAAGAAAGCTGCTCTTCAGCTCACACACACAGGGCCATGTCTCTGACTCACACACACGACTCTCTTTGCTTTGAAGAGACTTTATAAAACTTGGCTTAATAGTTTTATTTTACTTTAAAGCAGCGCTATAGCTTTTCTTGTCATGGACTTTTTACAGTGCTCTCCCTTAGGTATTTCATTTGTAGTAGGTATAGAGCTGGGCGATATGGAAAAAATCAAATATGCCGATATTTTTTACCAAATACATCAATGTCGATATTGTGGCGATATTGTAGAGTTGACTATTGGTGCTTTCACAAAAATATTTACACAATGAAAGTTTTGATAAGTAATCATCAATAATGTGGATACAATGACTAAGTGTATAAAGGCAAATAATAGAACAGCTATAACAGCCTGGTAAGTTCAGAAAATGACATCACTTTACTGTAATGCAGAAAACCAGGAAAAGACAACACTTGTGTCATGTCATGATATTACGATATCCAAAATTGAAGACGATATCTAGCGTCATATATCGATATCGATATAATATCGACATATTGCCCAGCCCTAAGTAGGTAGTTCATTTGTGAAATGCTATAAAGTGTAGCCAGGTGGTGCAGAGCAGGAGGCTGGCGGGGACTTCTCTTCCATTTTTTGGACACAGATTGACATTGGCATATTCCTACTTAGCAGAGGTGTTTTTCAATTAAACACCCAAATTAGCAACACATCTTTACCTTAAGTAAGTTAATCTATTCTTATGTCAAATAAAAATAATAATTATTATGGCAGATATATCTCTTTCTAGAAAGTCGTGATCATGCCATAATCATGCTATGAAATGCTTTTTTAGTTTGATCTGTAATGTGTGTGGGTTCCTTTTTTTCTTCCAGAGACCGAGCATTCAAGATGAAAGTAATCAGCGCTGCAGTGCTTAGCGCCCTGTTCTGCACCGGTAAGCACATACTTAATCAGTCACTTGGGGGAGTGGGTTTGGATAAATGAATGGCTGAAAAAAACTTCCTTCAAAGCTTGTTTCAACTGAATGATTCGCACAGATCCTGTGAAAACCACACCAAAGGAAGCTGCTTAAATTATTTTGTGATCTATTAATTTCCACTAATTTGCTTTTCTTTCTGTGTCTTATGAGAAAGTCAGATTGTATTTACATATGGTCTGTTTTTAGCTGCATTTACATTTCAAACGCTTTTTTTGGGGAAGTGGTTTTTAATAAGAACAAAGTAACTGACTTATTAAGATCTTTGTTTTTTTACAAATCAGCTGACACGTACAAAAAGATGTCTTTTAAAATAAACTTCTATCTTTTATTCCACAGTTGTGTCAACATCTTTGAAAGGTAAAATGGCATGCTTGTTTGGATTTCAGTGCATGTCTAGGAATGCTTTTTGAGAATTAACAGATTAATAGATAGAGTATATGCATGCAGAAAGATAGTGATAATGTGATCAGGTACAAATCCGGGCAGAGAAAACGAATAAGGAAT